>NW_006399833.1:13092125-13139654 GCF_000299155.1 Elephantulus edwardii
CTTGGAGGTGGACATCTTGGAAACGTGGAGGGTCAGAGAAAGAGAGGAAGACCCCCCAACCAGGTGGATTGGCACAGTGACTGCTACAATGTGCTCTAGTGAGTCAGGAAGTGTGAGGAGGCACAAATTAGGATAAGATTGAAATCTGTTGTTCATAGGGTCACTATGAGTTGTACTTAATCACACCCAACAACAAAAACATGTTCCTCAGAGCAACCAGCCATTTGTTATCTTTATATTGAGATGTAATGTGGAATGAAGATTAGTCTTCAAACTTCATCCATAAATTCATCAAGTCTTGTTTTCTGCAAGCAAGATGTTGTCACTGGCACATAGAAGGTTGTTGATGAGTCTTCCCCCAGACTTGATGCCACATTCTTCTTCTATTAGTCCAGCTCCTCAATTATTTGCATAACATTCCAATAGTAGATATGATGAAAGGACACAACACTGACACACACCTTTCCTGATTTTCAACCACACAGTATCTTCTTGTTCTACTTGAGGTGATTAACTGAAAGATCAACAGCTTAAATCCATCGGTTGTTCTGTGAAAAAACAATGAAGCCATCTTCTCTTATTAAGCTTTACAGTTTCAGAAGTATGTCAGATGGTTGCTATGAGTTGTAATCAACTCAATGACAGTGAAGTTGGATTTTGAGGTTTTTATCAGCCTTTACTGACTAGGACCTGGTTTTCACTTCCTGGACTCTTGTCAACTCTTCTCTGACTTTTATATTAAATGGAGAAATTAATATTTTCTTTCAAAGAACTTCTCACATGAATTAAGTTGCATAATCCCTATGAAAGCATACTGTAAATTGTTAATTACCATATACACGGTTCTTTAATATTTTATTCCAGATGAGATAAATAAACAGCATCCTTTGCTCTGCTTAATGAATCTCTGGAGGCAACAATGCCAACTAGAAGTCTGCAACCAAAAAATAGTCATGTAGAAACACTATATTCTGCAAGCTTTGGTTTATGCTTAAATTACATAAATATTGTATATATAGTGCCTTCTATTTTCTTGTCTTCTCCTTTCCAATAAAAATTCTTCTAAATTAATTAATCAAAAAGCTATTTGTATGGTGACATTGGTTTATTTAGGCATCACTAGATTTCTCTTTTCTATTAGGATCAGTTGCACTTTCACAGAAAGATTGGTATTTTTTAGATTTTCCCCAATTTTGGTTCAGTGTTATTTTCCCATCAGGGTTGACTCCAGCTTAGGATCTCAGTCAAAGGTGATTGATGAACTCTGCAGTGACCTTCCCATTTAGGGAATGAGCAGAGTTGAGAAAACAACCACTATTATTTTTCTTTACCGGTCTATCAAATTGAATTGTGGTAAAATACTCAGAAAGGATCTCAAACTGATTTAGCATTGAATATACTTTTTGTGAGTTTTGATGGGTGACAGTGAAATTGTTACCTAATATTTTAAAAAGTAGAAATAAAGGGAAGGGTTTTCTAAGACCTTCTCCTCCACCTTGAAATACAGTATTTTTATATTTTTTTTTTCTTTTCTATTTACAGCTAATAAGACTTGGTCTTCATCTAGATGTGATTACTGGATTTTTTTTACATTCTATGTGTCCCACAGCATCTTCGGATAGCAGAAGATATAAAAAAGTGTAAAAGAGAATGGCTCAATAAACGCACGGCCATTTTAATTTTTTAGTTGTGGGGTTTTGTCTTCCCCCCCTTTCTTTCATTTTACATACAAAGTTCACATACATTGTTTTTCATGCTGCATCTTTCCCCTTTCCTTTACCCACCTCACCCTCCACCCATCAAATTGCGTGACCTTATGATTAAGCACCCCTCCTTGGATCCTCGTATTTGTTCTACAATAATGGTCTTATACAGTATTTGTCCTTATGAGTTGGAATTAGTTCACTTAGTATAATGCTCTCTGTCCCTCTGATGCTAGTAATTTACAAAAACATTGCTCCTGCATGCTGCAGAATATTCCATTGTGTGAATGTACCATAATTTCTCAATCCATTCCGTTGTGGTTGGACATTTGGGCTGTTTCCATGTTCTTGAGATGGTGAATAATGCTGCTATGACCATTGGTGTACAAGTCTCCATTTATGCCTCAGTTCTCATTTTTTTCCTGGGTATATTCCAAGTAGTGGAATAGCTGGGTCATATGGAATTTCTATGTGCAGCTGTTAGAGAAAACATCAAAATGCCGTCCAGAATGGTTGTACCCATTTTACCATCATTCTCACCAAAAATGCATAAGAATTCCTATCTCACTGCTACTAGGGTAAGATGGTATCTCATTGTGGTTTTGATTTGCATCTCTTTTATTGCCAGTGATTTGGAGCATTTCTTCATGTGTCTGTTGGCCATCTGAATGTCCTCCTCTGTGAAAAGTCTTTCCATGTCTTTTGCACATTTTAAAATTGGGTTATCAGTCTTTTTCTTTTGGTGGTCTTGTCAGTTCCTACCCATTGTGGTCCACCTTAGGATTTACTGTTGATGTGTAGTACAGTCTAAACTGATCCACAGCTGACCCTCAAGCAGGTTTTCAGAGCCAGTTTAATCTCATGGAAGGAGACTGTCTATGTTTCTCCTACACAGTGACTGATAGATTGCAACTGCATGTCTTTAAAATGAAACCCACAGCGTCTCTTTTCAGCAGGAAGTAGCTAAGAGAATACGCCATCCCCTTTCCCTTATGACTCAGGGTGAAGTCTCTCTCAGGGAGGAGTGATAGGGAATGGCAAAGGACACACTGACAAAGAAGATTAATCAGAACTGGCTTTGACAAGCACTGTGGCATTTGGACAAGAACAAACTGGGAGGAGGGTAGAGAGAATAGTGCAACAATGAATGAATGGAAACCCAAAATCTCTGTAAATGTTTATGAAAATTAATAAAATATAGAAAAAAAATAAAAAAATAAAATGACAGTGCAGCTCCTTACCATGAGACCACCAGAGTTCTTACTTTATGATTGGTAGTGCAAGAGGGGAAGACCTTCAATGAGGTGGATTGATTCAGTGACTGGGGTAATCGGGATGGGTGTGTCAGAGGCAGTGCGATTGGCACAGGACAGAGCAGGGTTTAGGGCTGTTGTACATAGTGTCGCTATGAGTCGCTTGATGGCACATAAAAACAGCTCAATCCTTTATCCACTACATCATCAAGGTCAAACTCATTGCTTGCAAGTGGGAACCAACCTATAGTTCCAGGGGCTTTCAAAGGCTATTGTTAAGTCACACAGGGGGTAATTGTCTATCTTCCTCCTGAGGAGCAACTAGAGGATTTGACCAGTTTGCCTTTGAGTTGACAGCACAACTCCTTATCCACTAAGCCACCAGAGTTTCTGCTTGATAGAAAGTTCAAAACAGCAAGATGAGCTTCTTTAGTAACTTTCTTCTACTCTGTGAGTACATAGCACAATGCCTGGCACACTACTCACAAGTAATAAAAAATGTAATTATGTTTTCCTTAAACAAAGACAACTTCCATAAAGTGCCTCAAATTGCACAAAGTAGAATAATTTATTGACTTCTCCCTCTAGAGCCCTACATTGGGGCAATTATTGAAATTTATTGTTATTATTTAGTTGTTACGTATTTTCATGACCTTTACTAGAAATGTGGAAAGAGAAACATCACAGCATTTCAGGAATAGTAATTACAGGATTGGTATTGGTACCCCTTTTATTCAGTGGTGTTCAGAGGAACTGTGAACTTTGGCAAGAGGCCTCCTGAAATATTTGTATTTGGTAACTGACGTTGTGATAATTATCGAAGCATCACAAAAAGCAAGATCAAAGGGAAGTTACTCTGAGTTTCTTCCTTCTTTTGGTAAGTTCAAGTTTCATTCATCTTTGCATTAGTTGCTCTTAGCATCCTGTCTATACATAGTCAGTGATTAATAAATGTTTCTTGCAAAATAAAAAAAAAAAGATGAGCTTCTTTCTATTGCCTGTGGTCCATTCACTAGTATTACTCTTGTCATTATGTATACCAGTGTCCCCTCATAAAAGATAATGGTTATGGGAAGGAGTGTATTTGTAGCCACTTAGGCTGTTCTTAGAAAAATGGAAGTAAATATATGCTGTTGTTGTGCCATCAAGTCACTCATAGGGACCCTATGTACAATGGTACAATAGCTCTGAACCCTGCCCTATCATGAATCAATCTCACTGTTTCTGATACACCTACCCTTATTACCCCATTAATGTGTCATATAAATCATATATCTATCTATATCTATATATCTCATATATACCATGGAAGGGGAGCTCTGGTGGCCTAGTGACAAGAAGCTGCACTGCAATTGTGAAGGCACGTAGTTTGAATTCACCAGCTGCTCCATGGGAGAAGGATGGGTAATCTCCTCTCTTGTGATTAACTGCCTCGGAAAACCTGCTGGAGGGTCAGCTGTGGGTCAGTTCTGACTCTACGGTACAAAACAACAATAACAAGAACAACATCTAAACCGTATGAGTAAATATATACCAGGCAATACTTGAGATCTCCTCAGTCCATCTTCTTCTTCATATTCTTTGGTCCGTTTTCTTCTTATTCTGTTTTTTATTTCATTTGCTCTTCCTTTCCATTTCCAGTGCTTTTCATGTATACTCTCCCTTCTTTCTGTATTTTTAAATATGTAGATGTATGAGGTAGGTTATGAAGGATTTGAAAAGTCTTTCTCATCTTCCCAGAAGAATATAGAGAGAACAGTAAGAACAGAATCATTTTACCCTTTAAATATTTCTTGAATTTCTTGATGACGTTTTTGTGTACTGAACTGAGAGGAAGCTGCCTTTTATTTTCTGAGATCTGAAATAAAGTTATTGTGTTTGTAGAGGTTTTCTTTGAAATTTTTTTAATTAATGATTTTTAATGCAACACATATACATATTTTACAGCATATTCTTTCCATTTAATTTTCCCCCATTCATTGTTGCACATTCTCCTCCCTGTCCACCCCTCCCTCCCAGTTAGTTTTTTTTCTTCGAAAAAGAAAAAAAATTCTTTCATTGTTATAAAATCCACCCCCACCCCCAGTCCACCTTACTATGTATTTCTTTTTCTGTAATCTTGTCATGAAAATAATACCTAATCCTATATTCCTTTTAAACTGTATATAGAGTTATAAAGTTTGTTAATGATTACTAGATCAGAAGTGAATCTTTAAACTGTTTCTAAGGAAAATTTTTTTCTTAACTGAATGCGACTCAGTTTCCTTTTTTGTAATAATGGGCATGATTTGACTATAAAATGATCAGAGACACTAAAAATTGCCATAGAGTCAGTTCTCCCTTAGGAAAAGACAGTGTGTCTGAGCAGAACTAGGCTCAATATGGTTAATGGTTAAAAAAAAAAAAGACAGTGACTCTCTTCCGAGGCACCTCTGGTTAACTCTAACCTCTTTCTTTTTGTTTAGCAACTGAGCATACTATCTCTTTACAGCCACCCAGGAACTCCATACTAATATATTTGCCGTGGGGTTGGAACTGACTCATGACTGACCTATTGGATTTCAGATTGAGGTTCAATGTCAAGACAAAGATTCTCACCACTGGACCAATTGGCAACATCAGGATGGATGGTGAAGAGACTCAGATTGTTCACAGCTTTAGTTTGCTTGGCTCCACAGTCAATACTCTTGGCACCAGCAGCCAGGAAATTAAAAGACGTATTGCGATGGGAAAGTCTGCTGTTAGGGACCTCTCCAAAGTACTGAAGAGCAATGGTGTCTCTCTGGAGACTGAGGTGCGCCTGATACAGGCCATGGTCTTTGCTATTACTTGTTATGCATCAGAGAGTTGGACAATGACTAGGGAAGATAGAAGGAGCCTTTGAGCTGTGGTGCTCGAGAAGAGTATTGAGGGTACCATGGACTGCCAAGAAAACAAACAGATTCGTCCTGGAGAAAGTTAAACCAGGCTGCTCCTTGGAGGCAAGGATTCTGACGCTCCATCTAACACACTTTTACATGTTGTAAGGAGGGACCGGTCCTTGGAGAGGGACATCATGCTTGGGAGGGTGCAGGGACAGATAGTGCAGAAGGCAAAGGCCATATAAGGTGGATTGATTCAGTGACTGGGGTAAACGGGATGGGTGTGTTGGAGACAATGCGATTGACACAGGACAGAGCAGAGTTTAGGGCTGTTGGACATAGGGTTGCTATGAGTTGCAAGCGACTCGATGGCACATAACAACAACAACAACAACATACATTGCAATGGAGGAATTTTCCCTTGGAGCCACTGTTATTGTTTTGTGGTGTAGAGTCGCCTGCAGCTCTGAAGCCTGTCCCATCCTGAGCCAGCCTTACTGACTCCAACACACCTACCTCTCATTGCCCCAGTTACTCTATCAATCCATCTTATCCAGGGTCTTCCTCTCCTGCACTGTCCCTCCCCGCTTCCATGCATGATGTCCAAGGATAGTTCCCTCCTGGCCACATGCCCAAAGTATGCAAGATGGAGCTTCAAAATCCTGGCCTCCAAGGAGAAACGTGGTTTGACTCTTTCTAAGAAAGACCTATTTGTTTTCTTGGAAGTCCATAGTATGTTCAAGACTCTTCTCCAGCACCACAACTCAAAGGCATCATTTCAGTCATCCTTAGTCACTGTCCAGCTCTGTGATGCATATATTGTAGCCACTAGTGGATTTCAATTGCCACAGAGGCTCCACTTTGGGTTTACAGCATAACTCCCTACAGAATGCATTATTAATTATTGGAGAAAGGTAGGAGATGGTGGATCATCGTAATTGCCCGAAATAAAAAGCAAGCGAGGAACTTAGATTTTAAGGGTTATACAATAGGGAGCCATCAAATTTTATTTTTCTAAGCCATTTTTCGACTCGATGGCACATAACAACAAACAACACCAAGGCATTTTCAGAAAATTAGTGTGAAGGAAATGAGTAGTAGGATTGCTGTAGGGAGAGGCTGAAAAAAAATATTTGATATGCCCTGATGAAGTGTTAATGGTAGTAAACAGATGACATTTATTAAATATTTACTCTTTGCAAGATACTGTATTAATCTCTGTTCTGTCTCTCTGCCCCCCTTCCCCTTCAATCAATTTGCGAGTCAGGTAATATTTTTATTCTTATTTTGCAGATGAGGAAAAATAGATACACAAAACTTTATGAGTGCACCAAAGCTGCTATATAGTGTTAGGTCACTGAAGAAGGCTTCATTAAGTGGCAGAGGCAAGATATGACCTTTAACTGGCCCTAGAACTCTCAGGCTTAAACCATATGCCGTTTTATCTTTACTGTGTCACTATGAATTCTCCAAGTGTTTGCTCATTACCATTACTGCAAAGACCAACAATTTTAATGTTTCCTATGTAGTATACGTATTCTGTTGTCTAATCTCAGCTTAAATTGAAGGGCTTTGAATTTGTGACTCAGCTGCCCCCAGAGAATTGAAGCCTTAACCCTTAAGCTTTTGTTGTTGTTGTTAAAGTTCATTCATAATGGAAATCTTATTAAAATATATTGCAAACTTCACTGCCTTTGTAAAGGGTTTTGTCAATAGGATTGATTGACAGTTTTAGAAAAGTCATTTTGAAATTGTTTTACCACACAGCATAACTTCGGAAACAGTTAAAGTTTAAAATACCGTAGGGAAATGTAGTGACTATCTTCAGCTTTGTTGCTTAGCGTTCATTTTTATCTGACTCTCCAACAGTGATTCCCTCAAGTGTTGTGAAGTATAGAACTTAATTTCCACTTTGAATGTATGTCCTAACACTACCAGTAAGTGCTTTTAGGTCTCTTGCCTTAGATAATTGGTGATGTATTATCTATGATCATTAATGTCAATAGGCTTACTGCTTGCTACCCTTCTCACCTTTCATAATATTGCTTTTTCCTCTCTTCCCCTCTCTCTCTCCCCCCTCCCCCTCTCTCCCTCTCTCCCTCTCCCTATTGTCTCCATCTCTCCCTCTCTCCTTCTCCCTCTCTCTCCCTCTCCCTCTCTCTCTCTTTCCCCCTCTCCTTCATTTTGCTGTTAATGCGACAGGATTTTACTAACCAGACCAATCTATTAGATAGTTCTTTTTCCTTAAGTAGGTTACGTGTGTTTGTAAACCTTGACTCCATTTCTCTGTTCAGTGATCCGATCATTAATGACGTTTGCACCTTTTCCTCTCAGTTCTTCCCAATGTTTTGGGGTTTTTGGTTGTTTTGAATAAAGTTACTAGGCATTTGAATCTGGGAAGATACTTTCTTTTATTGATATTTTATTACTATTTTGAAATATTTTATTTCTAGAATAGAAAGCTTAATTCATGCATTAAACACTGATCTAAACGGTGTTACGTTTAACTTTATGAAACCATTGCTATGATAACTATGTAGCTGGTGTTTTCCATTTACTTATATGTTAAGTAACCTAGTTTGTTAACCGCTTTTCAGTTTAAAAATGTATAAGTTCCTGACTGTCAGATATTATGATTTAATTGTTGCTATTGTCCTCACTTTCACAGCTTTAGTTTGCTCGGCTCCTCAGTCAACACTCTTGGTACCAGCAACCAGGAAATTAAAAGACATATTGCAATGGGGAAGTCTGCTGTTAGGGACCTCTCTAAAGTACTGAAGAGCAATGGTGTCTCTCTGAAGACTAAGGTGCGTCTGATACAGGCCATGGTCTTTGCCATCACTTGTTATGAATCAGAGAGTTGGACAATGACCAAGGAGAACAGGAGAATTGATACCTTTGAGCTGTGGTGCTGGAGAAGAGTATTAAATGTACTGCTAGGAAAACAAACAGATTCATCCTGGAGAGGGTGAAACCAGGCTCCTCCTTGGAGGCAAGGATTCTGAAGCTTCATCTGACATACTTTGGACATGTTGCAAGGAGGGATCGGTCCTTGGAGAGGGACATCATGCTTAAGAGGGTGATTGACAGCACAGGAGGGGAAGACCCTCTATGAGGTGGAACGATTCAGTGACTGGGGTAATCGGGCCCTCTATGAGGTGGAACGATTTAGTGACTGGGATACTCGGGGTGGGTGTGCCAGAGACAGTGAGATTGGAACAGAACAGAGCAGAGTTTAGGGCTGTTGTACATAGGGTTGCTATGGATCACAAGTGACTCGATGGCACATAACAACAACAACACATTGTCCTCACAGAAAAAGAAATGAACTTTACATCTCTCAATAGTTCTTACATATTTGATGCGCTTAATGTCATGTTCATGGTATTTGTTGAGAAAATTTCTGGAACATACTCCATATAGTAGTACATTGGCTCTGATGTGTGCCATCCAGTCAATTTCCACTCAAAGAGATCCTGTATAACAGAATAGACAGAATTGCCCTGTAGGTTTCCTAGGCTATAGTCTTTGCAGGAACAAGTCACTAGATCTTTTCTTTTGAGAAGTTAACTGCTCATCTAACCCCTAGTGGGTTTTTAAAATTTTTTTTCTGGGTATGACAGAGTTCTGATTTATTGTTTGTTTGGTTGGTTTGTTTCTTATACTAGTTTATTTACAAAATTCGAATACATTTTTTCCCAGAACAGATTCTTCCAATTTCCCTCAAGCCCCCACCCATCAAATTGTACAACTCCATGATTAATCCCCTCCTCCACCTGCACATCCTCATCCTTCTACTTCCATCCTTGGATCCTTATACTCATTCCGCAATAATGGTTTTATACAATATTTATCTTTGCGGGACTGAGTTAGTTCACTCAGCATAATGCTCTCCAGTCCCTCCCAAGTTAGGTTATAATTTACGAAACCATTGCTCCTGCGTGCTGCGTAGTATTTCATTGTGTGAATGCACCATAATTTCTCAATCCATTCATTTGTGAATGGACATCTGGGCTGTTTTCATGTTCTTGTGATGGTGAATAATGCTGCTATGAACATTGGTGTCTAAGTCTCCATTTATGCCTCAGTTCTCATTTTTTCAGGGTATATTGCAAGTAGTGGAATAGCTGGGGAATATGGAATTTCTATATTCAGCTTTTTTTTATGTTTAGCTTTTTGAGAAAACATCAAAATGCCTTCCAGAATGGTGGTATCATTTTACAATTCCACTAACAATGTATAAGGGTTCCTATCTCACCACATCCTGTTCAACATTCAATTGCTGCCCTGCTAAAACTTTGCCATTGCTCCTAGAGTGAGATGGTACATCATTGTGGTTTTGATTTGCATCTCTCGAATTGCCAGTCATTTTGAGCACTTATTCATGTGTCTGTTGGCCATCTGAATATTCATTCCTCTGTGAAAATTCTTTCCATGTATTTTCCCCATTTTGTAAGTGGGTTATCAGTCTTTTTCTTGTGGAGGCCTAGGAGTCTTTTGTAAACTTTCATTATGAGACTCTTGTCTGAGATAGTATTACCAAATGTTTGTTCCCAGTTGGTAGGTTTTCTTTTCACCTTTTTTTGGGGGGGAAAAATCATGTACACATGAATTTTATCTTTAGACGGCCCCATTCATCAATTTTATCCTCTTCAGAGTGTGCATTTCAGGCTGTATTTAGCAGTCTTTTTATACCTTGGACTAGTGTTTCTAAGTTTGCTCCCTGTTGCCCACTGTCACCACTTCTTTTTAATATTGTATTGGAAGTGTTTGCTAGGTAAATACGACAAGAGAAGGAAATAAAAGGCATCCAGATAGGCAAAAATATGGTTAAACTGTCTTTATATGCATATGATATGGTAGTGTACACAGAGAACTCCAAAGACTTAACAAAATAACTTTTAGATTTATTAGGCCAATTTAGTAAAGTGACCGGACATAAGATCAATATCTAAAAATCAGTAGGATTCCTCTACAGTAATAAAGATAACTCAGAGAACGAAATCAAGAAAGCAATACCATTTTAGCCAACTACAAATTGAGATACTTGGGAGTGAACCTAACTAGAGATGCAAAAGCCATATACGAAGAAAACAACAGAGTATTTCTTCAAGGCACAATAAAACACCTAAACAAATGGAAAAATGTGCCCTATTCGTGGAGAGGAAGACTCAATATGATGAAAACGACAGTCCTATCAAAAGCAATCTACATGTTCAATGCAATCCCAATTAGGATACCAAATTAGTTTTTCAAGGAGATTGAAAGGGAAATTATCAAATTTATTTGGAGAGGCAAGAACTCCGAATAAGCAAAACACTTCTGAGAAACAAAAATCAGTTTGGAGGCATAGCAAGCCCTGACCTTAAAACCTACTACACAGCAGTAGTGACCAAAACAGCATGGTATTGATACAATGACAACATAGACCAAAGGAACAGAATTGAGAACCGAGAAATAGACTCAGCTATCTATGGTCAACTGATATTCAACAAGGAAATCAAATGTGGAAATGACAACCTCTTCAACCAGTGGTGCTGGCTAAACTGGACTTCCACCTGCAGGAAGCTGAAATAGGATACACATCTCACACCATACACAAAAATCAGAGACCTGGGAGTAAAGTCTGGAATCATAAAGTTTATAAGACACTGGTGGATTTTAAACACTAATTAGCAATTGACCACACAACCATTGTGCCAACTTGAGGGCCATTATCTATGTTCCACCTGTATACGTTCAATTTTGTTCCATTTAATTGTCTTGGAACTTTCTCTGTAGTTCTATTGTCTCCAAATTCTTTTTGAAATACTTGATTCTACACAACAAAACACTTTGGTGAAGCTGCTAATGTTTGTCCCTAGGAGGATTGCAACTGTTGAATTGGTGTGTGTTTTGCTGTGTATATTCTCAGCAACACCTAAAATAAACAAATAAATAACATGTTAACGGTCCTATTGCACTTGGAACCATTAACTTTGAAGATAGTACTACAGCGCTCAGGGTTTATTTGTGAAGTAGTGGGGTTTCATTTAAAAGCAAAACAACAAAATAAAACAGTAATTGACTCTTCGAACAGAAGTTTTTTCCTTCTAAAGGGACTGCATACATCTGTAACTGCAAATTCTTCTCTCTAAAGTTGTGTCCCTCTAACTGCTTTCAGATTCTAAAAAAAAAATCCATAATGTCTCTTTTCCTAGAATTAAAAAAATTATTGTACAGTGTCCTTCTGATAACCTGACCACTTTTATTTATTTTTTAACTTTTAAATATTATCAAGCCACATCTAGACTAAAAGTGGGGGGAAATAGATGTTTTGTATTCATGAAACTTATTAGAAAACATAATACTGCTTTATCATGAATGGGTTTTCTCCAGCACAGTCATGCAAAATAATCATATCACTGTTCTATTTAATAGGCAGTTTCCATTTGTACACAGATCCTCAGCTGAAAAAGGGAGTATATATATCCCGTTTTGTTTATATTGCATATAAATATGGCCAGAAAACCAGGAGCCAATCTTTTTCAAGGGTGGAATTTTATTTCATAGGAGGAAATATTTTAAAGCAAGGTGAACCTTCTGATTTATACATTCAATCGAGAAGGTGCCATTGCAACCAGTCCCTGGAACTGTTTTACCTGAAGAATTACTAAGAGGGTAATAGCTTTTTACAAGAATGATTCTTTCCCCCCAGGAAATTGGATCGCTTTAGAAGAAGAGAGAGCGAATAAAAAACGCAAACAAACACAAAACCCCAACCCTATGAACAACGTGTGGAGTGGTCTTGCAGTATTTAAAACCTAAGACCATATATTATGTGGCTGGGTCAATGGGGTAGTGGTGTTGGCTGAGTGTTATATTACCTTAAGGTCATCGTTACGGGTCATGAGGGGTTAACCAGAAAATATGAGGCAGAAGTATGGTTGAGTAGGCCGTGTCTATCACTGTGAATCATTGTGGCAGGTTTACATGAACAAGATTTTTATCCTTACTCTCAAGGATCCAAGTGGTGTCTGTGAACTATAAGTGACATTAGAGGTTGAAGTTGTGAGGTCAAAACAGATACAAGTTTTCTGAGGGTTCAAGAAGCCTGTGGTTGCAGTTTGCTCTAATAGTGAATTGAAATATCACTGGAAAAGACTTTTAATGGCATCTGCCAGCCAAATTGTTTGCTCTCCCAGGATATAGAGTTGCTGCTCTCTTAAACTTGCTCAAGTCCTACCTTGCCTAGCCAGTTCCTCATTCATTTCTGACAGTCTCCTTATCATCAGTAAGTTATGACCATGGTATGCTCTTTTCATGAGTAATGGGGAAGCTTTGGGTGGAAATTGATCATGATTGGGCTCCACACCCAAATAATCTGTTTTCCTTGATGAGATAGACCATGGCTTGGGAGATGGACAGGAATGATGGCTATAAAATATTATGATCCTTTCCCACTCCGGCCTTCTGGATGGTGAGACTGGCTTATAACACTAAGAGTCAGATAAGACTTAGGGGCAGTTAAGTCAATTGACAACTACTTTCTAACTTGCTCAGCTGGTTTGATAGCCTCACTCATTCTTTCAACTCCATGTGTTCTGGAGTGATCCTTTTCCTAGTAGAAAATGTGAGTGAGAAACAAGACATCTTTAATGGTCACAAACTCACATTCGCTGTTCTATTTGCCGTGTTCTGTGCTTTCTGTTCTTGCAGAGCTTTTGGCCCTGACCACACTCACTGCCCTAGAGCTTTATAGTCTCTTGCCTTTTGGAATTCAAAAATGTCATATACTGTGTAAATGTGCATGCTCTCTCTAATCTAGTAATTTCCTCTCTTTTTCTTAACTGTTGGTGTATGTTTTCTGGGTTATTATTTATATTTATGTGTCTGCCTTGTTTCTGACCCCTATGCTTTGCAAAATCTCTGGTATCTATGAATATCTTCATTTACGACTCGCTGTCTCTCTTAAACTTTGCTTCATTAATTAATTAATTCAGACTATGACTTTCACAGCTTATGAAATTTTCTGGTTGTAGTTCTTTATTCTTTATTTGTAAGGCACACCTTTTGAGTGCCAATAGCAAAACCAGACCAAACCAAAACAAAAATGGACAAATGAATTAAGAGATAGACATGTTGTTGTTGTTGTTGTTATGTGCCATTGAGTCTCCTGCAACTCATAGTGACCCCATGTACAATAGCTCTAAACTGTGCCAATCGCACCATCTCTGATACACCCATCCCAATTGCCCCAGTCACTGAATCAATCCACCTCATAGAGGGTCTTCCCCTCCTGCGCTGTCCCTCCACCCTCCCAAGCATGATGTCCCTCTCCAAGGACTGGTCCCTCCTTACAACATGTCCAAAGTATGTTAGAGAGAGCCTCAGAATCCTTGTCTCCAAGAAGCCGCCTGGTTTAACCCTTTCCAGGACAAATCTGTTTGTTTTCCTAGCAGTCCATGGTATTCTCAATACTCTTCTCCAGCACCACAGCTCAAAGACATCAATAGGATCAACCGATTGCTGAACGTGGATTCTTCCTTAGGATTGGTGAAAATTGTATGTGTAGAGGAAATCAAGGGTCTTTGATTGCTGTCCAGGAACATTTAGACCAGTATTTCCTGTCAAGCACCTCGAGCTTAGCCACCACTTGTCTGTCAGTGGAGACCTCTGTGCTTCCAGAACAGGTTTCAATGAGCCCTCCAGACCAAGATGGATTAGGAGGAAAGCCCTAGAAATTTATTTCCAAAAATCAGACAATGGAAAGAATACAGGTCACAAAAGTGCAATCTACAACTGATTTTAGGGATTGCCCAGGATTGAGTGGCATTCCATTTGCTGTACGTGGAGTGATCATGAGTTTGGAGTCGACTTAATTACAGCAAACAACAAACAATCAGCAAGCCTACAGAGTCGAGAAACACCCATTCAGCAGGCTGAGAATATAAGATTTAAATTTGTTTCAAACATTAATTCAATCAGGAAAATAGATGACTTGAACAATCAACATAACCTTAGTAGACTTGTACATAGAATGTGTCACTAATTTTTGAAAATGTAAGGTGAATACTATGGAGAAATTGCTTTATATCCATGCTGTTTTCAACACGTAATTTAAGAGCAAAGAGCCCAAGCATCTAATATTACATAATGAAGAAACCAAAGGCTATAGAGGTTAAGTGTCTTGTCTAAGGTCACATAGTTGCCTAGTGTTACAGATAGGACTGGAAAGATCCTAGGTCATCTTACATGAATTCCTCTCTAGGCATTACTCTGTCTTTCCACAGTTGCATTGTTTTCAAATTATGAGTGACTCAGCTGACTTCACAGGGCAAAGGGCTGATTTCCTTATGATTGAAATGAGGCAGCTACAGGGTTCCTTCCACACATGAAAATTGAAAAATGATATATGTGACTTCTTTCTTTGCTCCTTGATGCTTTTCTTCTGGATCAAAAGACAGAGGAAGCTAGGAGAGGAACTGGAAGCAAGACACAGCACTCCCACGGCTGCCATGGGACAAAGGGAACATGCATCAGGGAGAAGCAAACATGTGCTCATTTCTAGAGTGTAAACTGGCAGTTGCATTTGTCCATCTTAGAACAGAGATGACTATATCTGTCAGGACCTTTTTTTTTTTCGCAATTGTTTAGAACATAGAAAAAGGTGGGTGATGACAGTTAAAGAAGTTTGTTGCTATTGAGTGCCGTTGAGTCGCAGGCGACTCATAGCGACCCTATGAAAGGAGAGTCCTCGATGCTTTGGTGCCTTTCTTCCTCTCTCCAGGTTCATAGGGTTTCCGGAGGCAAGCTATTACGGAAGTGGATGCCACTCCTCCTTCCAATAAAGGAGTTTATCACTCCAAATTTAGTGTATCAACTTTGATACTAAACGAGAAGGACAACTTGACAGAGGTTAAAGTCTAGTTAGAGAATAGGACTATTCTCCTCTTAACATTGAGGAAATGAATGGAACTTTCTCTGGTGTAATAAAACAATGGTTCTCCTTTGATCTCTTACTTGCTCTCACTTTAAATTTGTCTACCAATTTTGGTAGGAAGACTCATCAACAATGTGTATTATGCTGATGATGCAACCTTGCTCACCAAAATTGAGGAGGACTTGAAGAATTTGTTGCAGAAGGTCAAGGACTGCAGCCTTTGATATGAATTGCATTTCCGCAGCAAGAAAACAGAGATCTTTTACCACTAGGCCAATAGACAGTATCATAGAGGGAGAAAAGATTGAAGTTGTTGATTATTTCAACGTGCTCAGATTCACAGTCAGCACTCTTGGCACCAGCCATTAGGAAATCAACAGATGAGTTTCACCAGGAAAATCTGCTGTCAAGGACCTCTCCAGAGTGCTAAAGAGCCATGATGTTAGTCTAGAGATTAGGGTGAACATGATCCAGGCCATGATTTTCCCAGTTGCTTGTTACGCATCTGAGAGCTGGACAATGAATAATAATAACAACAGAAAAAGACTCAATGCCTTTTAGCTGAGTTGTGGGAGAGAAGTACTGAACTTACAATGGACTGCCAAGAGGACAAACAGATCTGTCCTGTAGAGGGTGAAATCATTTTCTCCTTAAAAGCAAGGATTTTGAAGCTCCATCTCACATGCTTTGGGCAAGTTTCCGGGAAGGACCAGTACTTGGAGAAGGACATCATGCTTGGAAGGGTGGAGGGACAATACAGGAGAGGAAGACCCTGAATGAGATGGATTGACACAGTGACTGAGGCAATGGGGGTAGGTGTGTCAGAGACAGTGAGATTAGGAAAGAGCCATTTTTCATAAGGTCAGTGTGAATCATGGTCCGCTCAACAGCACAAAACAACAGCAACCTATTTTGCCCCTAAAGCAGACCTATTTTGGTCTAGATTAGACCTATTTTTCTCAATTTGACCTATCTGCTTCATTGGTTTGTTTAGGTTTTGTGGCACTTTCATTGCTGCTCTTCATTCATTCTTTCAATATTTATAAGTTCTTGGTATCTGTTAGGCATTGTAATACATGTCAGAGATACAATATGTGAAAATAAGTCCTTGTACATATTCTGGAAAACCTGAAGTCTAGTGGGGAAATAAAGATAAGTTAACAACACAATCTGAGAAATGATGTAATACAAGTATGCTTGAGTCACTACAGAAGAGGTGAGTTCATTGCTTAACTGAGACAGACAAAGCAAAACTGCTGGATAAATCATTCTTGAGTTAATTATTTTTATTTTTATTGTGCTTCGGATGGAGGTTTACAAAGCACATTGGTTTCTCATTCAACCATCAGCAGTAGGATAGCTAGAGAAAGAGGAAATGAGAAATGATCAGAATGTTCAAAGGCAGGGACATTGAGATAACCTAGCACATTCTAGGGCTCCACAGGTGTTTAGCTTGATTGGAATGCAGATTTGGAGGGATGATATAATGAAAGAAGAATCCGGAAAGTGTTTCATAAGCTGTAGAAAGCTGAGAGCCAGTTAAGGCTACTAAACATTATACTGATTAAATATTATTAAGCTTAACACTTATTCTTAGGGGCAATGTCCTATAATGGAAAGATCATGGTCTTTGGTGTCAGACAGATCCATGGACAATCACTTCTTAACTGTGGCCACTGGGCAAGTTACTTAACTACTCTTAGTGTGCTATTTTGTATTTTAAAATGAGAAAGATTAGTTTTGCCTTGTGTGATCTTTTTTTGTTGTTGTTGTTGTTATGTGCCATCGAGTGGACTACAAATCATAGCAACCCTCTGCTTAATAGCTCTGAGTCCCGCCCTATCCTGAGCCAATCTCACTGTCTCTGAAACACCTACCTTCATTATCCCATTTATTGTGTCAACCCATCTCATCTGGGGTCTTCCTCTCTTGTGTTGTCCTTCGACGCTTCCAAGCGTGTTATTCTTATCCAAAGACTGGCACCTTCTGGCCACATAACCAGACAGAGCTTCAAAATCCTTGTCTCCCAGGAGCAGATTGCTTTCACCTTCTCCAAGATAGACCTGTTCTCTTGGCAGTCCATGATATATTCAATACTCCTCTCCAGAAACCCAACTCAAAGGCATAAATTTTTCTTCTTCTATCTTCCTTGGTCATTGTCCAGCTCTCTGATGCATAGCAAGTAATTGCAAAGACCATGGCCGGGCTCAGGTGCACCTTAGTCTCTAGTCTAACATCCTTGCTCTTCATCAATCTAGAAAGGTCCCTGACAGTAGATTTTCCTAATGCAATTCATCTTTTGATTTCCTAACTGCTGGTGCCAAGAATGTTGATTGAGCCAAGGAAGCTGAAATTGTTATGTGGTCTTAGGAAAGGTTTCATTAATTAATAGCTATAAAAGGATGCAGCATAGAACTAATGGATGATTCATATTGTTCGTTTTTCATTCTTCCTGCTTTGCTTTTGTCCCTGCTAAATTCCACTCCTGTCCTGACTTATCCTTCCTTCTTTCCTTCACTCCTGCACTTTGCTGCCTATAGAAATTGTGGGTGTTTGAAGTGACCTCATATCCTCTTTGATGAAATGGACAACATTTAGTAAACAATTTTGTGCACATTTGATCCTAATAGCAGAAAATGTGGCAGACAAATGCAAGTTCACATGTGAGTGCCTCTACTTGCTGGGTGATATATTCAAACGAGCTCTTATAGACATAAAGCATTTGTGCAATTTACAGTCAGAACATTACTGGTCAAAAACCATTGCAGCTGAGGTAGGTTGAATTCACCCTTGCATTCCTCCGCTCTCCTACTCTGTCAAAACGCCAGAAGTCTGCCTTTTGGAATAACTAGATATTCTCTTGCTTTTTGTGCTTTTTCCCAGTGTTATAAAAATAATTCTTTTGTGTGTACTATAAAGAAATCTTTGAATTTTTAAGATGTTAAAATAGAAAGGTTATTTTCAATATATTCTGCGGGGGGCGGGGGCAATCCAAAGAAGCCTTATAAGCTTCAAGATAATAAGTTTCTATTACATACAAAACTAGAGTGACAGTGAGCTTTTCACTAACTACCCAGCTTTGGTTGAATATAGTGCTGACAAGATTGTAGTAATTTTCTCTACAATCACCTAATTTACTTCCAAACTCAGAGTTTAAGCAGAAGCCCCAATGGTCCACCAATTTCTAACCTCTGCTTCAAAAGTTTGTATTCCCTCTACAGCAGCCCTGTTTGTCAATTGATCTTCAGACCTCTGTTTCTTTTTTTTTTAAACTATGTAATATATGTTAAATTTTATTTTATTAATTTTAATGAACATTTACAGAGATTTTGGACTTCCATTCATTTGTTGTTGCACTTTTTTCTCAACCCTCCTCCCACCCCCAGTTCGTTCCTCTCTTTGAAGAACAAAAGACAGACATCTGTTTTAACGAATTTGGTGCTGAAATGGATATTCTCTATTGGTTAGGGAAAGCCTTTTCATTTTGGAATATTTTTACTATTTAGAAGGTGCTTCTAGATATAAACGAAAAACATCTTTGTAACTTTTGGCCATGGATTTATAGTGATATCGAATAAGTATTCTTTCCATCTTCAGACTTCACAAATGTTTCAAGGCAACTAACTCGTCGACAAGATCTCTCCTTTATCAGATTCTTCTTTATTCACAGTTCAATTCTTTCCATTTTAATCATTGTTTTCCTACAAGGCCTGATTCCATTATTCTTTGGGTAAGGTTTTTTGGTTGTTATTTTGGTTTATTTTTTTATCATCCCTATAAAATACCTCTGAATGAATCTGTCTGTATAATTATGGATCACAGTAGACACAGTATGCTTCAAACAGTGCAGAGTAGCTTATGCAAGCTTCCTCGTTCAATTAAAATCAAGTTAGCTGCTTCTGATGGTCACATTACAATGCTAATGCATATCAAACCTGCTATAGAGTTAAACTTTAATTTATATCATCTATTACTACTATTCATCCTTTCTATCTTCTGTCATCACCAAACAGAATTGTTCAGACTTATTTATCTTAGTCTGAGTAATTGGTAAATATGTTGAATGTGAAAGAAATAGAAACTTCCATTAGAAATATTCTAGTATAGAGAGTTTTTAACTTTAAATCTATGGACCAAAAGAACCTTGATGAATTTTATATAATATGTGTACATATGTATATTTTTAAGGAATTAAAGAGTCCAGAATTTTCATCAGATTGTTAAAAGTGTGCAGATTTCAAATGAATTTACTGAAATCTGTGACTCTATGAGGAGTGTAGCCTCAGAATTGGAGGGAGATTCATCAATAACCTATGTTATACAGATGACACAACCTTACTTGCTGAAAGTGAGGAGAACCTGAGGCACTTGTTGCAGAAGGTCAAGGAATACAGCCTTCAGTATGGATTGCATCTCAATAACAAGAAAACAAAGATTCTTACCACTGGACCAATAGACAGTGTCATGATGGGTGGAGAGGAGGTTGAAAATGTCAGCAGGTTCATCTTGCTTGGATTTATGATTAACACCAGCAACCAGGAAATCAGGAGACCCACTGTATTAGGAAAATCTGCAGTTGGAGTCCTTTCCAAATTATTGAGGAGTAGTCATGTCAGTTTGAGGACTAAGGTGGATCTGATTCAGACTGTAGTCTTTCTCATTACTTGTTATGCATCCAAGACTTGGACAATGAATAAGGATAACAGAAAAAGAATTTATGCCTTTGAGTTGTGGTGTTGGAGAAGTGCACTGAACATCCCATTGACAGTCAAGAGAACAAAGAAATATGTCATGGAGATGGTGCAGCCAGAGTGCTCTTTGGAGGCAAGAATGATGAGGCTTTGCCTCATATATTTTGGACATGTTACTAGGAGTGCCATTCCTTGTTGGGAAGGGTGGAGGGTTGCCGAAGGAGAGGAAGATCCTCAACCAAGTGGACTGATATGGTGACTGATGCAATGGATTCTTGTGTGTCAAGAGGTGAGGGGATGGCACAGGATAGAACAGGGTTCAGATCTTTTGTTCATAGGGTCGCTCTGAGTTGCGCTCTTCTCGACCACACCTAACAAAAACAATGACTATGAATCTGAGAGCTGGACAATGGACAAGGATGGTAGAAGTAGAATTGATGTCTTTTACAGTGGTGTTGGAGATGAGTACTGATCATCCCATGGAATGCCAAAAGAAATATACATCTTTGAGAAAGTCCAGCCAGAGTGCTACTTGGGGGCAAAGAAGACAAAGTTTTGTCTCCCATACTTTGGTCATATTGCTAGAAGAGGCAATTCCTTGGAGAGAGGCATCATGCTTTTAAAGATGGTTGGTCGGCGAAAGAGAGGAAGATCCTTAACAAGGTGGATTGATGCAGTGATTGTAGCAACGGACTTAAGTAGGTCGGAAGTGATGAAAATAGCACAGAACAGGAGAGGGTTCAGATCGGTTATCCATAGCATCCCTATGAGTCATACTCAACAGCACTTAACAACAAACGACAACTCCAAAGTAGCATTAAAATATTCTAGATATAGTCATTCAATAACGTTATAAAAAAAGTATATTTGAATAGCTGTCAAGCCAATGGTTCTCCATCTTGAATGCCTGGATTTCATGGAAGAACATGTAATATATCTTGCCTTAAAACTTCATGTATACTCTATACTTTATAGCTTTCATTTTCAAAGCTATCAGCAATGTCAGTTGATGGAACAAAGTTAGTTTGGGCTAATCATACCTTATTCTCTTATGTACTCATGAAAAATTACTTTTTTAAAAAATTATTTTTATAGTTTATTCTGGAGTCTCTTAAAACTCAAATATATATATATATATAAAGCAAGAATGGCATCCACTTCCTAAATAACATGCCTCTGGAACTCTACGAACTTTGATAAATGTCAATAGTTGTAGAGAGGCATCAGGCCTTTTGTTCATAGGGTTGCTATGAGT
Organism: Elephantulus edwardii; assembly: GCF_000299155.1. NCBI lineage: Eukaryota > Metazoa > Chordata > Mammalia > Macroscelidea > Macroscelididae > Elephantulus > Elephantulus edwardii. The sequence goes on from NW_006399833.1 coordinate 13,113,811, forward strand.
TGACTCGAAGGCAATCAACAACAACATATATATAAACCAACTCATAGTGGGTTTCCAGAGGCAGTAAATTGCAGGTGAGGAGATAGTCCAAGTCTGATAGTTCATCCTTCTCCCATGGAGCAGTTGGTGGGTTCATACTGCACGCTTTTGGGTTTTCATACTGCATGTCTTTGGTTTTGCAACACAACTTCTCTTGCACCACTAGGATATGGATATAGGATATACACATATAGATACATATACATACATACACACGCACACACACATATAAGATCAATGTGGCTGATGTATAGTGAACTCTCAGGAGATGGAGTTGAAAAAATAGAAAGGTAAGGTACTAAGGTAGAGTGCAAAGGAAGACCTGAAGCACTTACTGTAGAAGGTCCAGGACTCTAGTCTTCAATACGTATTGAAGCTCAACATCAAGAAGACAAAGGTTTTCACCACTAGGCCAATTGGCAGCACCATAATAGATGGAGAAGAGATTGAGGTTATTAACAATTTCAGCTTGCTTGGCTCCACAAACAACACTCTTGGCACCTGGAGTCAGGAAATCAAAAGATAAATTGCACTGGGAAAATCTGCTGTCAGGGACCTCTGTAGACTACTGAGGAGCAATGTTGTCAGTCTAGAGACTAAGGTGTGCCTGATCTAGGCCATGGTCTTCACCATTTCATTTTATACATCAGAGACCTGAACAATGACTAAGGATGACAGAAGAATAAATGCCTTTGAGCTGTCATGCAGGAGAAGAGTCTTGAACATACCATGGACCACCAAGAAAACAAACAGGTGTGTCTTGAAGAGGGTGAAAACAAGTTTCTCCTTGGAGGTAAGGAGTTTGAAGCTCTGTCTCACGTACTTCAGGTATGTTGTCAAGAGCGACCAGTCCTTGGAGAAAGACATCATGCTTGGATGTTCTCCCTTCGGTAGAGGGACAGCACAGGAGAGAAGACCCTGGATGAGATGGATGACACAATAACTGGGGTAATAAGGCGAAGTGTGTTGGAGTCAGTAAGACTGACTCAGGATAGTTCAGGGTTCAAAACTATTGTACAATGGGTCGCTCTTAGTACTGGACAACTTGATGGTACATATTATTAACAACAACAGTGATAGTTTTAGGAAGTAGGAGGTTTCTAATCTTTAATTGCCTTATTCAAAGAGTCTATTTGCTAGATGAAGCAGTTGTAGAGTGGAGGCCCTGTCACTATTTTAAATTGTGAAATCTTTTTCCTTTCTCAAAAGGTAGAAAAGAAAAAGAAATGCATCTCTAGTCTTGCAAAACTTCCGCCACTCCCCATGGTTTCTCAAAGATAATGAATACAGATTTATCAATTGTGTACATCCGTGGATTTAATGAATTTATCCCAGGACACCAAACCAAAAGACATTTAAGGCCTTTAAGGAGTTTTGGTTTATGTTTTCCCTCCCCCTTTTCCTTGTTTTACAATCTCTTCAACCATCTTGGGCTTCAATTACTTCTTAGTTAATGGCTATTTGTTACCCCTTTCAGCCAGAAAATAATTCTCTTTGACAGGGAAGACAGAAACAAAATAAAATTGAAAGAAGCCTACTTTCTTCATATCATCCATCATCTTGGGCATTTACTCTGGTTTATTTAGGTATTCACTTATTTCCCTCCACCACATTGGGAGAATTTACGATTTTAGAGTTAGGATTGTCTTCCTTGAGCTTATCTTGATTTCTAGTTTCCCATATTAACTCTCCCACTCACTACCTTACCCAACTATTTAATTTTTATGTGTCTCTTTATTCAATTGTAAAATTCCATTAATGCTATTCTTTACCTCTTAATTGTAAGGGGTTAGTGAGTTAAACTTCTAACATGTTGTGAACACACAGAGTGCTTGATTAATGTTAACTCTTAATACTATTTTTATTGCTTTGGGTATGGTCTTCCAATCTCACACTTCAGTACCATTTCAGTATGCCATCTTTATGATGTCTATTCCTGGACTCAGTTACAGGTCTTCTTGACTGCTTATTCCTGTTCACTTTTTTAGCATTAATTCCTATGGTAACATTTTAGAGGGATATTATAGAGACTTGAGTTCGACTCCTGGTTCTTATATTTGTTCATTCCTGAACACTGAAATTGGTATTCATCTCTCAAATCTTCAGCTTCCTGTTCAGTAATACAAAAATAATACTTTTTATTTCAGGCACTAATACAAAACTGCTATTGTTGTTGGTTGCCATTGAGTATGATTGAACGTGAGGTTCAATCTGAGTCCATTATTGTGGCTATTTGTGACTTCCAATATGGAGACGAATCTTCCAAAACTCTATTACTTAATATCCTGCTGTGATGTACAAGGTTTCACTGGCTAATTTTTGGAAGTAGATGTTTAGATTTCTTTTCTTACTGGTGTATCTTTATACACTACTGAAATCTTTCTGACATGGGAGATCCTGGTGGTATATGAAATATTAATAGCACTTCTTCTAGCATCATAGCAACATGCAGGTCACTACAGTATGACAAACTAGCGGCAAGTTAAGCAGGAGTGGCATCCACTTCCTAAACAACATGCCTCCGGAAACTCTTTTGATAAATGTTGATAGTTGTAGAGGGTTGCTATGAGTCGTGCTCGACTCGAAGGCAATCACCATCAACAACAGCATATAGTAAAGGTTCAAAGGTTCAAATTTACTTCATTTTTCAGTCATTTCGTGCTGTCTCAACTTTGTAGTATTATCTGTGGGCTAACCGAGAACTCCTCCTGGAGGACAATGCTCACCACAGCAACTCTCTGTCAGTCTGATCTGGCCAGCAAGGCTGCTCCTCCCAAGTCAGCAACCTCAGCCCATTCGTTGGCTGCTTGGCCCTTTGCTGCTCATGAACTACCACTGCTGTTGTTGGATGCTGCCAATTTGGAAATGACTTACAGCCGACCCTCCATTGGGTATTTAGAGGCAATAAATGGCATAAGTTGATTGTCCATCTTTCTCCCTCAGAGTGATTGGTAGATTTGAAACACGTGCCTATAAGTTGTCAATCCAATTCCTTACCACTAGGCCACCAGAGCTCCCTGTGAGCTTCCACAAGCCAAACTATGTTATGCATGGAATTTTCCTGCTGTGAAGCCAGCATGTTATGGATTCACTTTATAGTGTATACTTTGGTTTCCAGGAAACAAGCATGTATTTCATTTAAACTTTTATCACCTGCACCACTCAATAGCAATAAATTAATTCTGTTACTTTAATCTATTTTCTTTTTCTATTTTCTTTTTTTACTTTACGAGTCTTGGTTTTCTTGCCATAACAGTAGGAAAGAGAATAGTATGTAAGTAAAAGGGTTGCAGTGAAGATTAAATAATAAGATCATCTCCTAAATGAGATCAAGTTCTTGTTGCTGTAAGGTGCCATTGATTTGATTGTGACTCATGGAAATCCCATGAACAACAGAGCCGAACCTTGCCCTATGCTGTGCCACCCTTACCATCTCTGATAGAATTGAGCCCATTGTTGTAGTAACTGTGTCAATCCATCTTATTCACTGTCTTCCTCTGTGGAATGATGTCAGTTTGAGAACTATGTTGTGTCTTATTCAGGCCATGGTCTTTTCAGTCACTTTCTATGTATCTGAGATCTGGATAAGAAATAAGGATAACAGGAAAATAGATGCTTTTTCTGGGTGTCCATGGTTTATCATTCAAAATCATATTTCCTAGCCCAAAGAGTAACTGTTTGTTTTATGGTAGAGTAATTATTGTATTAAGGAGAGAGGATATGATATAGAAGGGTGTGATTATGTGAATGGGGCACGTTAGCCCATCCACAAGAGGCTGGTCTCACCATTGAACTAAGCAACCCAGAGTGAGAGACAGACTCTGGTGCCATTGAAGAGAAAGCAAGACAATGCAGGTTGCTTTTTCTGTTCCAGCTACACCTAAGGCAGCAAAACTTATGGCTGAACTGGAGAACTGATGTGAGAAGAGACCTTGGGGTGGAGGAAAGAGCCAATATGAGAACTTTATTAGAGGACTGAGGTGGAGTGGGGAATCCAATATTGACCGGACTGAGAATTTGGGAGCTACTGGCCAGAAGGCATGCATCAGGTTTGAGCCTGTGTGCACATTTCAGGAACTGTCTTGACTATATTCAGTTTTTAGTCCGGATTATAAACTTTTTACTTCCTATGTATGGCTCTGTTTGTTGTGTGAGCTATCACATCAGATTTTGGACCTAGCAGAGCAGTAAGATTGGTGTTGAGATGAGTGAAAAGAGGTATGGGAGCATGGGGGAATATGTGTGACCTCTTGAGACTTGGTTTTGTGTTATTGATACTGTTAACAGGAAAGTTCCCCTTTGTCAAGCTGATAAAGGTCAGATATGGTCATCCCCATATGGTCCTTGCTCTTTGAACTGTGCTGTTGCAGAGGAGCACTGGATATTCCATGTTGTTGTTGTTGTTATCTGCCATCAAGTCAACTCTGACTCATACAGCAGCTCTGAACCCTGTTCTATTCTGAACCAACCTTATTGTCTCTGACACACATACCCCCTTTACCCCAGTCACTGAGTCAATCCATCTCATTCAGGGTCTTCTTCTCTTGTGCTGTCCCTCCACCCTACCAAGGATGATGTCTCTCTCCAAAGACTGGTCCTTCCTTGTGACATACCTGAAGGATATCAGACGAAGCTTCAGAATCCTTGCCCCCAAGGAACAGCCTTATTTCACCTTCTCCAGGATGAACTTATTTGTTCTCCTACTCTTCTTTCAGCACCACAACACAAAGACATCAATTCTCCTTCTGTCATCCCTAATCATTGTCCAGCTCTCTGATGCATAGCACATAATTACGAAGACCATGGCTTGGATCAGGTGCACCTTAGTCTCCAGACTGACATCATTGCTCTTCAGTACTCTGGAGAAGTCCCTGACAGCAGACTTTCCAATGTAATTTGTCTTTTGATTTCCTAGCTGCTTGTACCAAGAGTGTTGATTGTGGAACCAAGCAAACTGAAGCTCTTAAACACTCTCAATCTCTTTACCGTCTATCACGATGCTGCCAATAGGTCCAGTAGTGAAAACCTTTATTTTCTTGATGTTGAGCTTCAATCCATATTGAAGGTTGCAGTCCTTGACCTTCTGCAACAAGCACTTCAGGTCCTCGTCAGTTTCAGCAAACAAGGTTATGTTATCTGCATAATGTAGGTTGTTGATGAGTCTTCCTCCAATCCTGATACCACATTCCTCCTCATAAAGCCCAGCCCCCCTGATTATTTGTTCTGCATATAGATTGAAAAGGTATGGAGAGAGAACACTTCTGGGATGCAGTCCCTTCCTGATTTTAAACCATGCAGTGTTTTCCTGTTCTGTTTTGAGGACTGCTTCCTGGTCCAAATATAGGTTTCACATAATCACAGTCAAGTGACCCGAGATTCCCACTGTTCTCAGAGTCAGCCACAGTTTGTTGTGATCCACACAGTCAAATGCCTTTGCATAGTCAATGAAACACAGATAGACATTGCTCTGGTACTCACTGCTTTCAGCCAAGATCCCATGAACTGTCGAAAGAACAAAAATCATGTTTTGGAGAAGGTGCAGTCAGAGGTTCAGCTATTTGGAGGCAAAGATAATAAAGCCACATTTCACATACTTTGAGCATGTTGCTAACAGAGGCCCTTCCTTGGAGACAGACATAATGCTTGGAAAGATTGAGGGTAGCAAAAGAGAAAGGAAGACCCTTGTAACCAGATGGATTGACATAGTGACTGCCATATTGTGCTGGGTAAGTAATGGATTGTAAGGAGGCCACAGGAGAGGACAGAGTTATGTTGTTCATAGGGTCGCTAGGGTGTCTTGCTGGACTCTATGGCACCTAACAACAAATTGTCAATAGTACTGAGACCTTATCTTAAGGCTTCCCAATTCCCTGCTTGCCCTAGACATGTCCACTATGTTATCTCTAAGTTCTGACCGTGCTAGTTTCTTCTCACAAATCTCAAAATCCTGTTTCTTAACTGACATTTACTGACTCTAGAGGCCTATTTTGAATTAATTGCTCATCCTGACCTCAGCTTTCTACCAACCTTCAAGTACTCTCTACTTCAAACTTCTTGTTCTTATGGCCCATATGGGAGATTTGCTCTCCTGTGTAATGAGACCAGTTGGAATCAAGTCTGAGCTCCCCATATACTATGCTGTTGCTTTGTTCTTATGATCCCACCAAGCTTTATGGCTAAATCCACTGGAAATGGCAAAGAAGATCATTTCCATCTGGATTAGACCCTTTTTGGAGCTTCTTAAATCTCACTATACATTTCTTAACCTATTAACCTTAGCATGCAAACTTGAAAATCACTACATGTAGCCCTTAATTCTTTCCAGTGTAAAAAAAAAATTGGCTTTGGCCAAATTCACTTGGATTTTACAATATTTCATAATTTGGTGCATAGTGCACCTTTCTTTCAAATTCTTCAAGACAAAACTGATATATCAAAGCTTTCTTTTAGATTTGCACTCATCAGGGGTGGGAGTAAGGGATTTAAAAATAAAAATAAAGCTTATGGCTCTTTTAATGCTTAATTATATGCATTTTATTCTTTTTACTGTTCCCTCCTATAATTATGGCCTTTGTTATGAAAATGAGCTTGTCTAAAGGGGGAATAAACTGTGAGATGCTGGTATTCCAGGAAATCTCACTTATAAAACCAGAGTTTCAAAACAGAGGGAAAAAATATGCAGGTTTTGAGGAGGGAAAAAAATGAAAGGAAAGATCAGTCAATGCTGAAGGAAGCATGAGATCACTTTTCACTCTAGATCTGATGGAATTGAAGTGGTTTTTAACATTAAGGATTTCTGAGATGTCTTTTAGTAAGGTGACTAACACTGTAGAATTTATATAGCTGTTGAAAGAAAAGTATACACTTTTTATGTTCTGATCTGTTAAATTGATCTAGATTTTGTAGAGAAATACATCAAGGGATCCTGCTAGTGAGGTTTCAAGCTTCTTGATAGGTTTTATTTAGGGTTTGAAGTTTATTTTGGTACTGAAAAAGAGCTTACATTCAAAGAATGTTTTTCTTTTAAATCTAAAATCTTAACGGAGATAAATTGCCTTAGTCTTGTGTAACCCGACTCTTGTGGGAGTTGGTAATTTATTGTGAAATGTGGAAACAAAGGTAATTAAAGATATAAAGGTAGTGATCAATCACTTCTAAGTGATTAAACATCTTAAATGTGCCAAGCATTGTGCTTACAAACCTGCTAAGAGTACAACTTAAATCTAACTTGGGGAGACAAGATTGAAGGAGATATCATTTTATACCTCCTTATATAAATTCTTGTATATGTGTTTTCAAAGTTCTTAATCCACACGGAACCTAAAGTAGGTTAATAAAAGCAAGTTTGAAAGTGAGCTATGTGTTTGCTTTAATGTGAGGTAATATAAAATTTTGTTTCATGTTGTAACAACTGTCAGAATTAACAAGTGAGGAGAAAAACAATCAAGCCAGAGTCCAGTCTCTTCATTGTCCTCATACATGACTGTTTAGTTTTCACTTTGCCTTCTAATTCAGAAAAGAAAGCATTGTTGGGGGACTGGTAGGGAGAGAAGTGATTGGTATCAAGATAGGAAAAGGCTTTCCTTTTTTTCCAAGACCTGTCCTCCCTTTCATTACATTTGAGAACCCCTCACACTGAAGGTCCAACTATAGTCCTAGGAGAAGGAGCCCTGGTGGCATAGTGCATAAGATATCAACCTGTTAACTGAAAGCTGGCAATTCAAATCCAACAGTCAATCTGACAAAGAAAGATGGGGAATCCCCTGTGATAAAGATTCACAGTTTTGGAAACCTGATGAAGGGTCACTATGAACATGCCAGTATGAGTCAGAACTGATGGGATGACAGTGGGGTTTTGTTTAGTTGGCTTTGGTTTTTTTGTTTTGTTTTGAGTTGAGATGAATAGTGCATTTTGGCCTCGGTGCATTCTTCATTGATAGCACGATATCATAGCATTACTCATTTGGAAACAGTTAATTATCCTCAGTGTTGCTTACATTGTTTCCCTCATAGCACCTTGCACATGGTTGTTGTTGTTGTTAGGTGCCACCAATTCAAGTGTGACTCATAGCAATCCTATGCATAACAGAGCTGTACTCTGTCCTGTTCTGTGCCACCCTCATATCTTTGAAATACTGGAGCCCATTACTTCATTTACTATGTCTAACCATCTGGTTGAGGCTCTTCCTCTTTTCCCCCAACCTTTCACCTTTCCAAGCAGGATGTCCATCTCCAAAGACTAACACATGATAGGCACTCAAAACAAAATAAAATAAAATAAAAATATTAATGGATGGCATGGTCCGTTTCTCATTGTGATGGAGAAAATATCCAGGATTACAAATAAGCTTCCCTGACTGAATTGTTCATGGGATACCTGATTCAAGCCACAGTCTTTCTATTCACCTTCTATGTCTCTGAAAGCTGGACGATGAATAAGGATAATGGGAGGAAAAATTGATGCATTTGAGTTGTGGTATTGGAGAAGAGTGCAGAATATCTCACTGACTGCCAAAAGAACAAATGGCTATATCTCGGAGAAAGTGCAAGTAGATTGTTTCTTGGAGGCAAAGATGATGAGGCTTCATCTCACATATTATTGTGAACATGGTAGGAGAGGCCATTCCTTGTAAAGGGACATTATGCTTGGCAAAGTGGAGGATCAGCAAGAGAGAAGAGGATCCTCAATGAGAGGGACTGATACAGTGTTTGTAGGACTGGACCCAAATGTGTCATGGATGATAAGGATGGTGCATGATAGGACAGAGTTCAGACCTCATATAAATAAATATTTTTTCTCTCTATTGTGTTTGATTCTAATAGGTACATATAACTTATTTTAAGCCAAGAATATATGCAATACAAATCATATAAAATCTAGATATTTTTTGAGATGGTCAGTCTCTGTTTTTGTAAAATGAGGCTAATTGTAGTGATTATGTTGCATAGCAGGAGTTCCTGCATGGCACACACTGTTTAGGTACTTGTATACCAATAGAAAGGTTAGTAGTTTGAATTCACTCATCCACAGATACCTCAGAAGACAGTCTGGTGATCTGCTTCCAAAACTGTCACAGCCTTGAAAATCCTATGGAGCACAGCTCTACTTTGCACAGATGGTCCTCATGAGTGTGAATCAACTCAATGACCCCTAACAATAACAGCAGCAATAATAACATGTCGCATCATTGGTGGGGGGATTAAAGAAGGGAATCCCAGAACACTTACTTGTGTTTATAGAAAACCTATATATAGAGCAAAAAGTAGTTGTCCGAACAGAACAAGGGACCATTTCATGGTTTAAAATCAGGAAAGATGTACACGTAGGTTGTATCCTTTCTTCAAATCATTCAAGAACCTAGACTATATTAAAAAAAGGTGGCATCAGGCAGCAACCTGCACCATGCAGATGACACAACCTTGCACGCCAAAAGTGAAGAGGACTGGATTTGAAGTTCTTATTGTAGAAGATCAAGGAGTACAGCCTTTAAATATAGGTTACATTTCAACATCAAGCAAACAAAAATCTTCATTGGACCAACAGGCAAAAACATGATAAATGGACACAAGCTTGCAGTTGTCCACAACGTACGTTTACTTAGATCCAGAATCAAGACAGTAACAACAGTGAAGAAATCAAATTACATGTTACCTTTAGAAAATCTGCTGCCAAGAATCTCTTAAAAATTCTACAGGGAGAGGATGTCCGTTTAAAGAGTAAGGTGCATCTGATCTACGCATAGTATTTTCAATTACTTGCTATGCATCTGAAACTTGGACAAAAATTAAGTATGGCAATGAAAGAATCAATCTCTTTGAATTGTGGTGTAGCAGAAGAAGATTGAATATACCGTGGATCTTCAAAAGAACAAACAAATCTGTCTTGAAGAAAGTGCAACTAAGATATTCCTTAGAGGCAAGAATGATGAAACTTTATGTCACATACTTTGGTCATGTTGTCTGGAGGTGGGAGAGTCATAAAACTCTCACCAAGGTGGACTGACAGAGTGACTGCAACAAGGGACTTCAGCATATCAGACATCATGAAGATGACGCAGGATATGACAAGGTTCAGATCTCCTATCACAGGATTGCTGTGAATTGTAGTCAACTTGATGGCACCTAAAATCAATAACTAAATCAGGCACTTAGAAAGTATTTAGAAAATGTTAATTATATCCTACTCATCACTCACGTCATCATCACAATCGACTGCTCGTGAAAAATAGAAATATAGAGGATTTAGTGTCAGAGATAGTTAATAGTTAAAAAAGTGTTTACCATTATTTAGACATTTTGGAGAAGACAGAAATTATCACTAAAAAACCAAAATGATATATTTAAAGTATATGAGAGAACATTCTGGGGTGATAGTACTATAAGAAAATACAATACTGAGAGCAAGAATATGGGCAGTATAGGGTCAGTGAGTTTAAGAGGAGAAGAGCTAGGCACCAAGGTATAGTTCCGCAATAAATTCTATGAATTTGTGCTTTTTTGCTGTGAGGAATGAGACTAAAATGTACGTTTTCTCCAGATTTTTCAGCCATTTAAAGCACAAAAGATAAGTCAAGAGAGTCATGAGTAAAAACTTAAACTTCTCAAACAATACTGATAAACAAGAGAATGGCTGAGGATGACTTAATTGAAAATGCTACTGTAATGACTCTTTCCCCCCAGCAATTAGAAAAAATAAAGAAACAGGTTGTTTCAGATAACAGAAGTTGATTGGTGATGAGTACTTACAAAAATTACTAATAGAAATAAAAATATAAATTTCACATTGCAATCTAAAGAAGATCTCAGGGATAAGGAGATGCCAGTGGGTCTCTAATAGGAATATACTGTTAGGCACAAAAATTATATATTGATTATAAATCATGTATACTGCATAGAAACAGATGAGGGAGAGAACTGTTTGAAAGGAACATATCATTAGGTATTACTTTCATGACAAGAGTCCAGAATGAGAGCTATATGGTGGAATGGACTGGGGTGGGGGATTGTATAATAATGAAAGTAATTTTTTTTTTAACTTTTCAAAGAGAATAAAACAACTGGGGGAGGTGTGGGCAGGGATGAAAATGTGCAACAATTAATGAATAGAAATACAAAGTCTCTATAAACTTTCATTAACATTTTGGGTAAAATCCTCTTTTCCTTATGAATCAGGGTGAAGTCTCTCTCAGGGAGGAGTGATAGGGAATGGCAAAGGACACACTGACAAAGGAGATTAATCAGAACTGGCTTTGACAAGCACTGTGGCAATTGGACAATTAAAACAGACATTCAAGGGGGGACAAAACAGTGCAACAATGAATGAATGAAAACCCAAAATCTCTGTAAATGTTCATTAAAACTAATAGAATTGAATAATAAAAAAAAATTTCGGGTAAAAAAACTAATAAAAAAGAATTATACACTGACACCATTTCTGAAGGTTAGTGAATGAGGAAAAGGATATACATATATATTCTTGTCTTAGGGAACTCTGGTGGCCTAATGGTAAGAAACTGCACTGCAATCCCAAAGGCATGTGGTTCAATTCCACCAGCTCCTTGGGAGAAGTAGTATGGGCAGTCTTTTCCTGTGCAATTAACTGTCTCTGAAAACCCATTGGAGGGTCAGCCATGGGTCAGTTCCAACTCAACGGTACACAACAACAACACTTGTCTTGTTAGAGAAAAATACAGAAGTTAGTGAGTGGAAACAAGACAAATTTGGAGAAAGTGATAAATTGAACACTGTCTCATATTTCAAGATGAAGCTGGATTAGCAGAGAAGCTATGGAAGAAGCTTTTTTCAAATTAATTCTAGCTTCATGTCAGAAAAGACAATTTGTCTTGTATGAGTATTTGACTTGATTGGTGATAAGATCATTTGGTTTTATTAGGTTTGTTGTTTTGTTATTTCAATTGAGTGTAATGAACTCCTTTATGCCACAAAGCTTTCTGACATGACACTCTTAAAAGAATAATAATTTTCCAATTTTACTCATGTTTAAATAATTGGGTTAAAAACCACTGAGAGAGAGCTAAGGTAGTCCTCGGGGGTTCATGGCAGTTCATAGCAATAGGTACAAACATTAAAAAAAGGAAGAAAGAAGAAAAATTAATGATCTAACTCAGCACTTAAATCAAATAGAAAAAGAACAACAATTTAACATCACAGCCTCTAGAAGAGACAAAATTATAAGGGCAAGAGGTCAAATCAATGAGATGGAAAACAAGAACAATTGAACCATCAACAAGACGAGGAGCTGGTTGACCAGGTCATAAAATGACTCCGCCACAAAAACAGTCCTCTACCAGATGGCTTCATGGCAGAATTCTATCAAACATTCAGGAAAGATCTATTACCAATTCCAATTAAATTATTTTAACAAATAGAAAAGAAGAAACACTCCCAGAAACATTTTATGAAGCAAACATAAGCCAGGCAAAGATATTACCAAAAATAAAAACTACAGACCCATATCTCTTATTAATATAGATGTAAAAATCCTTAATAAAATCCTAGTCAATAGAATCCAACAGCATATTAATAAAATAAGTCATCAGAACCAAAAGGATTCATAAGAGTTCTGGAAGGATGGTTCAGCATAAGAAAAAAAAATACCCAACATACTTCATCACATTACAAAGCAAATAACAATCATATGATCCTAACAATTGATGCCAAAAAAACCTTTGACAAAATCCAACACCCCTTCCTGATTAAGACACTCAGAAAATTGGAATAGAAAGGAATTTCCTTAACATAGTGAATAGTATAGCTACAAAACCAAGAGCCAGTATCATTCTCAGTAGAGAAAGACTAAAAGCAGTCTCCTTGCCAAAGGGGATCACTCCTATTCAATATTGTATTGGAAGTACTTGCTAGGGCAATATGGCAAAAGGAGGAAATAAGAGGTATCCAGATCAGCAAAGAGATGGTGAAACCGTTATTATATGCCTATGATATGATAGTGAACACAGAAACCCCCAAAGACTCAACCAAAAAAACTGTTAGAGCTAGTAGACTAATTTAGTAGAGTGGCAGGATCAAATACAATAGTCAGTGGGATTTCTCTACAGTAACAAAGAAAACACTGAAGGAAACCAAGAAAGCAATACCATTCATAATGTTGTTGTTGTTGTTGATTGCCGTCTGGTTGAGCACAGAACTCAGTGACCTTATGAACAAAAGATCTGAAGTCTTTCTATAACTATTGACATTTATCAAAGTTCATAGAGTTTCCAGAGGCATGTTGTTTTGGAGTGGATGCCACTCCAGCTTCTAACAATCTTCCATTTACAATATCCAACCACAAATTGAGATACTTAGGAGTAAACTTAACTAGAGATACAAAAGACCTGTACAAAGAAAACCACAGAACTTTTCTGTGAGACACATCAGGGTTGGGGGGAGACTGAGAAAGATGGGATAAATTATGTATATTGCATTGAAACAGATGAGGGAGGGAATTGTTTAAAAGGGATATATGATTAGGTATTATTGTCATGACAGGAGTTCACAACAAAGATTGCATAATGGAGTGGACTTGGGGGGAGGGATTGTATACCAATGAAAGAATTTTTCTTTTACTTTTCAAAGAGATGAGCGAACTGGGGGGTGGTATGGGGTGGGCAGGGAGAAAAATGCAACAAAGAATGAATGGAAATACAAAGTCTCTAAATTTTTATTAAAATTATTAATAATAATAAACCTATATAAATGGAAAAATGTTCCTTGTTCATGGATTGGAAGACTCAGTATAGTGAAAATGACAATCCTACCAAAAACAATCTACATGTCAATACAACCTCAATCCGGATACCAAATTCATTTTTCAAGGAGACCGAAAAGGGAAATTGTCAAATTTATTTGGAGAGGAAAGAGACTCCACATATGCAAAGCTCTTCTGAAAAACAAAAAACAAAGTGGGAAGCATATTACACAGTGGGAGTAACCAAAACAACATGGCACTGATACAATGACAGACACAGAGACCAATGGAACAGAATTGAGGATGCAGAAATGGACCCAGCTATCTATGGGCAGCTGATATTCAACAAGGAAATAAAACTTATCAAATATGGAAATAACAACCTCTTCAACAGATGGTGCTGGCAAAACTGGACTTCCAACTGCAAAAAGCTGAAACAGGATCCACATTTCACACCATACACAAAAAACAAATCAAGGTGCACTGAAGCCCTAGGGGAAAAGCCTCAAACCATAAAGATCATAAGAGACAAAGTAGAACAAAACTTAGAAGGCCTAGCCTATTGTCTAAAGAGGCTGACAAATACAACCAGAAATACACAGCTAAGAGAATATTAAATCCCTGTGTGCATCAAAAACTTTTTCAGACAAGGTGAAAAGAAACTCTAGTAAGTGGGAAAACTCCCCCAAACATTTGGCAAGGGTATTACAACAAAGGTTTACAGAATCCTACAGGGCCACAAGAATAAGACTGAAAACCTAAGTATAAAATGGGCAAAATACATGGAAAGAGTTTTCACAGAGAAAGATATTTGGGCCAACAGGTACATGAGGAAATGCTCAAAATCACTGGCAATAAGAGAGATGCAAATCAAAAACACAATGAGGTACCGTCTCACCCACATAGCAGTAACAAAGTTTAACAGGATAGCAAACAACAAATGTTGGAGAGGATGGCAACATTACACATGGTTGGTAGGATTGTAAAATAGTACAACCACTCTGGAAGGCAGTTTGGCGTTTCCTCAGAAAGCTGAACATAGAGATTTCATACAACCCAGCTATTCCACTGCTTGGACTATAGCCTGAGAGAATGAGAACTGAGACACAATGGAGATTTGGATGTCAGTGTTCATAGCAGTGTTATTCACCATCACAAGAACATGGAAACACTCCAAATGTTCAACCACAATTGAATGTATTAAGAAATTGTTGTACATTCACATGATGGAATACTCTGCAGCACTCAGGAGCAAAGATTCTGAAAATTACTACATAACTTGGGAGAGCCTGGAGAGCATTATGCTGAGTGAACTAACTCAGTCTCATAAGGACAAATACTGCATAAACTATTACTGTAAAAATAGAAGGATAACTAGTAAGCATGTATGGGAACCTAAGGGGGAAAGGGTGGGAGCAGAGGAGTGGGGATGGGCAGGGGATAAATCATAGGGTTGTGCAATTTGGTGGGTGTGTGGAGGTTAAAGGACATAGAAAAGATCTGGCGGGGATCTGGAAAGGCAGTATACATAGTTCAATGGTATTAATTTTATAAAATATATAGATCATTATTGATTGTATGAAACACAATGTGGATGAAGGATAGTGTGAGACACAATGTGTATGGAGACTTTGTGTGCAAACGAACAAAAAATAAAAATGAAAAAATAATTGGGTGAATGCAACTCAATATAACGTGAAAAGAATGTGTAGATGAAGAACATGGCATTGGAATAGGTGAAAGGCGGGTAATTCTGAAAGGCATGGGCAATAAGACATTATGAAGGATGCCACTAACAAGCTGATCCAGGACATGTGTGAAGGATGAAGAGGAGGAGATGGGTGATAAATCTGAATGAGTAAGTGAATGAAAGCCAATTTCTTTGTAAATCCCTATGCAAATCATAATTAAAAAATAAAAGAAGAAAATAAGTAGTGATATCAAAGAATTTCTGTTATTATCTTTATTGTTGTTATGTGTCATTGAGTTGCCTCTGACTCATAGAGATCCTATGCACAACAGCTCTGAACCCTGCTCTATCCCGGGCCAATTTTCCTGTCTCTGACACACCAAGCCCCAATATCCCAGTGACTGGGTCAATCCATCTAATCCAGGGTCTTCCTCTCTTGCATTGTCCCTCTCACCCTTCCAAGTATGATGTCCTTCTCCAAGGACCAGTCTCTCCTGGCCACATGCACAAAGTATGTGGAACAGAGCTACAAAATCCTAGCCTCCAAGGAGACTTGGTTTCATCCTCTCCAAGACAGACCTATTTATTTTCTTGGCAGTCCACGGTATGTTCAAGACTCTTCTCCAGCACCACAGTTTGAAGGCATCTATTCTTCTCTGTCATCTTTAGCTATAATTGTTCAGCTCTCTGAAGCATAACAAGTAATTGAGAAGACCATGGCCTGGATTAGGCGAACCTTTGTATCTAGACTGGTATCGTTGCTCTTCAGTACTCCCGAAAGGAACCTGACAGCAGATTTTTCCCAATGAAATTAGTCTTTTGATTTCCTGACTGCTGATGTTAAGACTGTTGATCGTGGAGCCAAGCAAGCTGTAATTGCTAACAACCTCAATCTCTTCTCCATCCATCATGGTGCTGCCAATTGGTCCAATGGTTAGAATCTTTGTTTCCTCGATGTTGAGCTTCAATTAATATTCAAGACTGCAGTCCTTGACCTTCTGCAGCAAGCTCTTCAGTTCCTCTTCAGTTTTAGCAAGCAGGGTTGTATCATCTGCATAACATAGGTTGTTACTGAGTTTTCTTCCAATCTTCATGCTACATTCCTCCTTAAAAAGCCCTGATTCCCGGATGATCTGTTCTAGGTGATGCAAATAGTTCAGCATTTAGCTGTTAACTGAGAAATTGGAGATTCAAGTCCACTCAGAGGCACTTCAGGGGAAAGGCCTGGTAATCTACTTCCAAAGGCTCACAGACATTGAAAACATTTTGGGGCACAACTGTACTGTGACACTGATGAGGCTGCCATGAGCCAGAAAAGACTAGACAGAAAACTGACAATGTAAATGCAGTTAACTATTGTGTGATTATTAATTTTATGTATGTCTTTCCCAGTACACTGGACTTGAGGGAGTGCTCATCACTTAGCCTGTCCTCTCCAAAGCTCTAATGAATAAAATATATACCCAACGAATGGAGAACAGACCCAAAACCCTTCAAATACAAAGGAAATTGTTAAAGGACATAGATTAAACCTGAAGGCAGAATGGGCTTCCTACTTCCTTATCGCTTTAATTGAAAATAGTGTTAGTTTGTTGGTATTGTGCATCATGGAGTTTGAACTGACTCACAGCTGACCCTCCAGTGAGTTTTGAGAGGCAGTAAATTGTGTAGGCGGCTCCCACGGAATAGTTGGTGGATTTGAAGTACTTTCCTTTGGATAGGCAGCACAACTCCTAACCCCTTAGCCACAGAGTTTCCTAGGAGGTTAATAGTCTACTTAATTTACTTTATCTGTGTGAGAAGGATTAAAAAAAAAAAGGCATTGGCTTCTAGAAGTCATGGTGGCCCAGCTCTCCTCACTTGTGTGAGGCAGCCAATGGAAGACACAACGCAGAACCTATTTCCTGGTTTTAGAGATGAAAGGATCTTGACTACCAAGGTAACTGACTTTAGTAAATGGTTGAATCGAGCTAATCAGATTAGTGATTTCTCTGTGGGGAGAACTGAACGATCTAATGAAGAGAGAGGTTAATGAAAGGGAGACCTGTGAGTGGGATGAAGGAAGTAAGTAATGTATTTGTACCTCCATTTACTGTTAAGCTAGAGACCTTGTTTATCTTTCGGCCCACTTACACACACACACACACACACACACACACACACACACACGACTTAAAAAGCAAAATATGCTCTTATCCTTAAGAACTATTAAAGCACAAAGCTGTAAAAATACATTAGATGTGGCAAAGTTTTGAAAACTAAAGTCTGATTAGAAAAAGAAGCTAAAGGTAATTCGAAAGATAACATAAAGTGAATGCAGAAGTTCTTTAAAAAAAAAAATAAAAAACAAAACCAACCAAAACAGTAAGTAGAAAATGCTTTAAAAATCAATTAGTCGGATAATTAAAATATCAAATTTTTGCCTATCTATACTTTCTAACCCCAGGGAAAATCTCTATGAATTATCACCCCCGTTTCCTAGTCAGTCAACACTTACTTGATTAAGAGGTTAAAAGTTGTAAGCGCTGGAGATTTTTAAGAGACTATAAGTGAAGTTACCGGTTATGGGAGTCTCTTAGGTTAAACTGTAATCTGAGTTTATAGCTGATGTGCAAAGCCTACTATCAATTTCTGATTTATGTTCTTTAATATCTGATATGTTTTTACCCTTTATCTAAATGATTCATACACAGTTTTGGAGAGTTTGTATGCTTTGAGGTCTCCCTTACATCTCCTTGAATAGCAACCTTTCAATTCACCATTGTCAGTTTCTGTTAATTGAGAGTCTTATTATTCAGCTAGAACTTTCTTGAATATCAGAATTTATTATTAGTCACAAAATAGTATTTATTTGTACTTTTATTACTTAACATGGTTCGGATATGACTCTCAATTAAGTCTAGCTTGCAAAATATTTCAAATGTATTGCTGTTTCAGACATAATGATAGATATAAGCAATAACAAAAGAAGAATAAGGACATTCTTCATTTTTAAGGGTTAAAGTCCAGTGGAGGAAAAAAGTCTTAGAAATAACTATACTGTTGTTGTTATGTACCATCAAGACAGAACTGATTCATAGCTGACTTTCCAATGAGTTTTCAGAGACTTTAAATTACACAGGAAAAGATTGCCCATCTTTTTCCAGAAGAGCAGGTGATGGATTCCAATAGTTGACCTTTGAGTTGACAGTGCAACTCCTTAGCCACTAGGACAAGAGAGCCTTGAAGTTAACACATGTACAAGATGCTATCGGAGAAAAGAGGAAGGAATGAGTAATATTTTCTTAAGGACTAAAGTAAGACTTCCTGGAAAAAAATACCATTTCAGTAAGGACTGAAGCAAGCTGTGGAGAGATTGAAACTCATTCACAGCTAGTGGGAATGTAAAATGGTGCAACCCCTACGGAATGCGGTCTGGCGCTTTCTCAAAAAGCTGGAAATAGAAATCCCATTTGACCCAGCAATTCCACTACATGATATATACTCTAAAGGAATCAGAGCCACAACTGAACAGATGTATGTACACCTATATTTATTGCTACATTATTCACAATAGCAAAGCAACTATTAATATTAATAGTGGAAGCAACCCAAGTGACCAGCAAAAAAACTATTAATATTAATAGTGGAAGCAACCCAAGTGCCCAGCAACAAATGAATGGATAGAAAAGCCATGGTACAGCCACACAATGGAATATCACACAGTACTGAAAAACAATGAAATAGTAAAACATTACACAACATGGGTGAGCCTGGAAGACATTATACTGAGTGAAATATCTCAGTCACAAAAGGACAAGTACTGCATAACACTGCTGTTATAAAATAGGACTGACATGAGGGGTTGGGAGTGAATAGGAAAGTATTGGATAGATAATGAACACTGCATTGGAACAGATGAGAGGGAAGAACAGTCTGAAAGGAATACATGATTAGGTGTTACATGTATGACAACAATCTGAAACAAGAGGTGCACTGCAAAGTGGAGTAGGGAAGTGGAAAGGAGGGGAGGAAGGAAAATGCAACAATGAATGAATAAAAAAATATTTGAAAATATAAATTCTAAGGAAAAAGATGGGTAGCTTAGTCTGTAGTGAGTTTAGCTGACAATAGAAAGGTCACATGTTCTTTGTAGTTTGAATTCGCCAGCGGCTCCTGTTTTTGTTATTTAAAATAAAATTTTTATTTTAAACTGGTTTACTTATGAAGTTTGTAAACATTGTTTTTCACGCCATATCTTTCCCCTTTCCTTTACCCACCTCTCCCTCCACCCTTCAAATTGTACAACCCTTTGATTAATCCCCACCTTCTAATATCCTCACCCATCTGCTCCTGCCTCACCCCTGGATCCTTGTACTTGTTCTACAACAATGGCCTTATACAGTATTTGTCCTTATGGGACTGAGTTAGTTCACTTAACATAGTGCTCTCCAGTCCCTCCCATGTAAGGTAGTAATTTACAAAATCTTTGCTGCTGTGTCCTTTCCACTGTGCTTGGGCATCTGGATTGTTTCCATGTCCCTTGCTATGGAGAATAATGCTGCTATGAACACTGGTGTACAAGTCTCAATTTGTGCCTAGTTCTCATTTTCTTGGGGTATCTGCCAAACAGTGGAATAGCTGGGTCAAATGGAATTTCCAAGTTCAGCTTTCTGAGGACACGCCAAACTGCCTTCCAGTGTGGTTATACCATTTTACAATCCCACCAACAATGGATGAGAGTTATATTTTGCAGTGGCTCCGCTTGAGGATGATATGGGTTGTATCTTTCTAGTAGGTTATGTAAATTCAGGAACTTAATGGAAGGTTTCTATGAGTCCTGACTCAAAGGTACTGAGAGAGTGGCTGAGGGAAAAAAGGACAAGACTTTCAATGAGATGGAATGTGATGGTGGTTGCAAAAGTGATTGTGAGGCTAGTGCAGGATCAGGCAGACTTTCATTCTGTTGTGCATACTAGGGTTGTTGTAAGTTGGACCAGTCTAGAAAACAAGGAAGGAAATGCACTGCTAGCAAAGTAATAGTACATGAAGAGGAAAACACGAGTTTGTCAAATCAGATCTACTCATAGCTGACTCCGGAGAGAATTTTCAGAGGCTGCATATCACACTGGAGCTCCGGTGGCCGAGTGGTGAGAAGCCATGCTGCAATCCAAAAGGCATGTGGCTCAAATGACCCAGCTCTTCCACTGGAGAGGGACCTGCAATCTCTTCCCATGTGATTTACTGCCTCTGAAAATCTGTTCAATGTCAGCTGTGCATTGATTCTGACTTGGCACACCACCACCACCACAATTATATATATATATATTGGAGTATATTGAGTGTCTTTGTCCTGCAGAGCAACGGGTGGACTCAAATAGCCTGCCTTTGGTATGGTAGCATAAACCCTTATACAGTAGGCCACCAGCGGCAAGGAGTTATTAAAGAGAAAACATGAAATGAATGGCTTCTGTGGTAGGAAAAGATTTGTAAATGCCTGAGAATGTACATGCTCAATATGTTTGTTGTTGTTGTTATGTGCTGTTGAGTCACTTGCGACTCATAGCAACCCTGTGTACAACAGTCCTAAACGATGCTCTGTCCTGTGCCAATAGCACCGTCTCCGACACACCCATCCCGATTACCCCAGTCACTGAATCAATCCACCTCATAGAGGGCCTTCCCATTCTGCGCTGTCCCTCCACCCTACCAAGCATGACGTCCTTCTCTAAGGACCGGTCCCTCCTTACAACATGTCCAAAGTATGTTAGACGGAGCCTCAAAATCCTTGCCTCCAAGGAGCCACCCGGTTTTACCCTTTCCAGGATGAAACTGTTTGTTTTCCTAGCAGTCCTTTGTACCCTCAGTACTTTTCTCCAGCACCAAAGCTCAAAAGCATCAATTCTCCTTCTATCCTCCTTAGACATTGTCCAACTCTCTGATGCATAACAAGTGATTGGGAAGACCAACTTAGTCTCCAGAGAGACACCATTGCTC
Organism: Elephantulus edwardii; assembly: GCF_000299155.1. Taxonomy (NCBI): domain Eukaryota; kingdom Metazoa; phylum Chordata; class Mammalia; order Macroscelidea; family Macroscelididae; genus Elephantulus; species Elephantulus edwardii. The sequence continues at coordinate 13,135,224 of NW_006399833.1, forward strand.
TTCAGTACTTTGGAGAGGTTCCTAACAGCAGACTTTCCCATGGCAATGCACCTTTTAATTTCCTGGCTACTGGTGCTGAGAGTTGACTGTGGAGCCAAGCAAAGTAAAGCTGTGTACAATCTCAATCTCTTCACCATCCATCCTGATGCTGCCAATTGCTTAATATATAGATTTGATAATTTAATGAGAAAAAGACCAATATTTCAGTAAGAAAAATGAGCAAACATTAGTATAAAACATTTATTGGCTGCCTAGCACTTAGAAGCTGCATGCAATCACAGAGACATGCAGTTAATATCCACCAGCTGCTTTGTGGGAGAAGGATGGGAAATCTCTGTTGCAAATCAAATTACTTCCTCTGAAAACCCTCTTGGAGGGTCAACTATGAGTTGGTTTATACTTGATGGCATACGACAACAACAACAACAACAACAACAACAACAATGTTCTTCTGTTATTCATGCATGGGTAGTGGTTTTTTTAAAGCCTTGTTATTTTAGGAGTGGGTGGCAAATCCTGTTTTTTAGTCTGTTCTAGTCTGCTAAAGCTCTGCTGAAAACTGTGTACCATGGTTGACCTGCTGATATTAGAAAAACCAGTGACACAGCTTCAAGCCTGACAGTATCACACAAGTCACTAAAGTATAGTAAATGGACATACAAGAGCTGTACTTATAATAGCATTTCACATAACAAATAAGCACACAAATATCATAAAACAAAAATGCATGCTATGGAAAATAGAAAATAAGCTATAAAAAACCCCTTAGAAACAAACCAACACAAAAAATTAAAAAAGAAAAGAAGCTGTATGGTTGAGGGCAATGTATCTGGTATCCCAGCAAAATTCTGGAATACAAAGAGCCACTGTACCAAAAAGAATTGGTTGATACTGATATATTTCAGGATATAGCATATGCTCAAGGACAAAGGAAGAAGTTAAAGCTGCATTGAAGGGATCAACAAAAAAATAAGGCTGAAAGAATTGATGGAATTCCAAAAACAGTTGCAATTCTGGACGTTCTCAAAAATCTCTGCCAATAAATACCTGGCCGACTGACTTCATCTATATTTGTTCCCATTCACAAAAAAGGTGGTCCAACCGAGTGTGGAAATTATCGAATAATATAATCAATATCACATGCAAATTAAATATTGCAGCTCATCATCCAGAAACATCTAGAACAGTACCTTGACAGAGAACTGCCAGAAATTCAAGCGGGACTTCAAAAAAGAACATCATAGCTAATGTCTAATGGATCTTGACTGAAAGTAGAAGATGTAAAAATATTTTTATTTGTGTTTTATTGGTTATGCAAAGGCATCTGACTGCATGTATCATAAAAATTATGACTAATATTGAGAAAAATGGGAATTTCAGAACACTTAATTATGCTCCTCTGAAACCTATTTTTCTGACCAGAATAAGGAAACACTGCATGGTGTAAAACTAAGAAAGGTGTGCATTGGGGTTGTATCCTTTATCCAGACCTATTTAAGCAAATAATGTGTGCTAAGCACATAATTTGATAGATGGACTAGATGAAGAAGAATGTAGCATCAGGTTTGGAGGAAGACTCATAAAAAAATCCTCATCAAGTAGGTGACAAACCTTGCAGAAAGTAAAGAAGACTTGAAGCCCTTACTGTGGAAGATCATTATGGGATATATTTCAACATCAAACACTATGCAACTTGGATAAGTCTGGAAGACATTAGGCTGAGTGAAATATTTCAGGTGACCTATCGGCAAGGAGCTGCAGTGCAATCCAATAAGTACCTGGTTCGAGGCCACCAGCTGCTCTGTGAGAGAAGGATGGGCAATCTCTTTTTGTGCTATTAACTGCCTCTGAAAACCCACCGGAAGGTCAGCTATGAGTCAGTTCTGATTCTATGGTATGCAACAACAACAACAAAGGACAAATACTTCACAACACCACTTTTATAAAAATAGAGCGATTTCTCAGGTGAGGAGAGAACAGGAAAAGAATGGATAGATAATGAACACTACACTTGAATAGGTGAAGGGAAGGACTATCTGAAAGGAATGGATGTATAGACATATAAATAACAACAATGTGAAACAAGACATACGTTACAAAGTCAGTTGGGAGGGGGAGGGAGAAAAAATAGTGATGAATGTATGAAAACCTAATCTCTCTGTTAACTTTCACTAAAACCACATTAGTTTAAAATAGAGAAATAAAAAGAAGCAAAAATGTTCACACTGGACCATAGGCAAAATCATGATAGATAAAGAAAAGATGGAAGTTTTCAAGGATTTTATTTAACTAGAATCCACAATGAACACCTATGGCATGAAATTTAAAGACACACTGCATTAGGGAAAACTGCTGTCAAGGACCTCTCCAAAATGCTAAAGAGCAAGGATATCAATTAAAAGAGTAAGGTGTGCCTGATTAAAGCCATGGTATTATAAAAAACGCTTGGAACAATATGTCAACAGATGTGCAGGCTGGATTTAGAAGAGGTTGTGATACTAGGGATATTATAGCTAATGTAAGATGGATCTTGGCAGAAAGCAAAGAATACCAGAAGAATGTCTATCTGTGCTTCATTGACTAGGCAAAGGCTTTTAACTGAGTGGATCACAACAAGCTATGGCTGACTCTGAGAAGAATGGGAATTCCAGAGCATTTGATTGTGCTAATGTGAAACCTATACTTGGACCACGAGGCAGTTGTCAGAATAGAGCAAGGAGACACTACGTGGTTCAAAATCAAGAAGGGAGTCCGTCAGGGATGTATTCTGTCTCCATACCTTTTCAATCTGTATGCAGAACAGATCATCTGAGACACTGGGCTAAACGAAGAGGAATGTGGCATCAGGATTGGAGGAAGAATCATCAACAACCTGCGTTATGCAGATGACACAACCCTACTTGCTGAAACTGATGAGGACCTGAAGCGCTTGCTGCAGCAGAAGGTCAAGAACTGCAGCCTCCTATATGGATTGAAGCTCAACATCAAGAAAACAAAGATTCTCACCACTGGGCCAATTGGCAGCATCAGTATGGATGGTGAAGAGATTGAGATAGTTAACAGTTTTAGTTTACTTGCCTCCACAATCAACACTCTTGTTAACAGCAGCCAGGAAATCAGGAGATGAATTGCATTGGGAAAGTCAGCTGTGAGGGACCTCTCAAGACTACTGAAGAGCAACGATGTCAGGCTGGAGACTAAGGTGCACCTGACCCAGGCTTTAGTCTTCGCAATTACGTGCTATGCATCGGAGAGTTGGACAGTGAATAGGGATGATAGATAGAGAATTATTTCTTTGAGCTGTGGTGCTGGAGAAGAGTGTTGAATATACCATGGACTGCTAGGAGAACAAACAGGTTTGTCCTGGAGAAGATGAAGCCAGAATGCCCCCCGGAGTCAAGGATTCTGAAGATTCGTCTGACATACTTTGGACATGTAGCAAGGAGGGACTGGTCCTTGGAAAGGGACATCATGTTTGGCAGAGTGGATGGGCGGCAAAGGAGAGGAAGGCCTTCAATGAGACGGATCGATTCGGTGATTGGAGTGGTAGGAATGAGTGCATTTGGGATGGTTAGGTTGGCACAGGACAGAACGGCATTTAGAGCTCTTGTACATAGGGTCGCTATGAGTCGCACATGACTCGATGGCACATAACAACAACATGCATCTGAAAGTTGAATAATGAATAAAGATGACAGAAAAAATGGAATAATAATAGAGGAAACAGTACCTTTGAGTTTTGGTGTTGGAGAAGAGAACTGAATATCTCATGGATGACCAAAAGAACAAACAAGTATGTGTTGGAGGATGAAACTGGTTTCATTTACTTTGAAATTTTATCAAGAGGGGCCAGTCCTTGGTGAGGGGGAATAATTCTGACAAAGGTAGAGGGTTTAGTGAAAGAAAGGACGATTTCCTATAAGAATCGACATAGTGACCACAGCAACTGGTTTGAATCTGTCATAGATTGTGAGGATGACATCAGGGAAAACAAGATTCAGATCTATTGTTCATTAGATTGCTATGAGTTGTAGTCTACTCAATGATAGCCAATATCAACTACAAAAACAACCAACTATCTTTATAACACAGTAGTGTTGTTGTGTGCTGTTGAGTTGAAATCAACTTATATCTGACGCAGTAAATTTTATGGGAGGAGACTGATAATCTTTCTCCTAGGGAGCAGCTGGTGAACTTGAACTGTATACCTTTGAAATTGTAGTGAAGTTTCTTAACACTGAGCCATCAGACCTCCCTACAACACGTTGTTGTTGTTATGTGCCGTCGAGTCGCCTGCGACTCATAGCGACAGCCTTAACAACAGCCCTAAACTCCGCTCTGTCATGTGCCAATCGCACTGTCTCTGACACTCCCATCCCAATTATCCCAGTCACTGAATCAATCCACCTCATAGAGGGCCTTCCTCTCCTG
>NW_006399833.1:13140429-13150539 GCF_000299155.1 Elephantulus edwardii
GTCCAAGTATAAGTTTCGCATTAGAACGATCAAGTGTTCTGGGATTCCCATTCTTCTCAGAGTCAGCCACAGTTTGTTATGATCTACACAGTCAAATGCTTTTGCATAGTCAATGAAACACAGATAGACATAGTAGCAATAAATAATTTAAAAAAATTACTATCAGTCTTCATGAACTTCTAACCTTATTGGAGTTATAGGCAAATAAAGTATTAGAACTTAGTGTGATGAAATTACTATCAGAACAGATAGGTTGTTCTTATGTGCCACTGAATATTAAGTGCTGACTGTGGAACAAACTATAAGATGTTATTGTTGTTGTTAAGTGCCATCGAGTCGCAGGTGACTCATAGCAACCCTATGAAGGAGAGTCCTCGATGCTTGGGTGTCTCTCATCCTCTCTTCAGGTTCATAGGTTTTCCGGAGGCAAGCTATGATGGAAGTGGATGCCACTCCTCCTTCCAAAATTATAAGATACTCCTATGCAAATTCAAATTGAAGCTAGAAAAATATTAAAACAAAACAACAAAGATAAAAATATTACCTTGAGTCTATCCCACCTGAATTTAAAAACTATCTCAAGAACAGGTTTGAGATAAAATAAAACAACAGGTTTGAACGCTAATGAATGAAGATCAAATGAGCCGTGGGTTGATATCAAGAATATCATCTACCTCTAAGTGTTGTTACTTGAGACTTGAAAGTGTTTTAAAGTTTTTCAGTTTGAGAAATGCTAAGCAAGTTTTCCCTTTTTGTTCTCCAATTCCATCCCTTTGTACATTCCGGACTTTGCTTTGTAATCTCGAGCTGTCCACTGAAATCTTCAGTTTAGCTCTTTTTGCTTCAGTACCTCTTCCCTTTGTTTTGGATTCTCATTGCTCTAGTGTAATTTTCTAATTTAATGGTCTCTTCTAATGTAAAAAATATTTCATGAACCAGGAAACATCAAAAGAAGATGGAGGGAACACACACAGTAACAAAAATAAATGGCCAACAGTGAAATATTTCAGGAAATACTATATGATCAAGAGCTAATAGTAATAAAGGAAGACGTTCAAGCTGCATTAAAGGCATTGCCAGAAAGTAAGATCCCAGGAATCAATGGTATACCAATTGACATAATTAAACTACCATATGCAGCCCTGCTGTGCTCACTAATCTATGCCAGGAAATTTGGAAGACAACTTCCTGGTTGACTGACTGGAAGAGATTCATATTTGTTCCCATTCCAAGAAAAGTGATCCAATAGAAAGTGGAAATTATTGAACGATAACATTACTATCACATGTGAGCAAAATACTGCTGAAGATCATTAAATTATAACTACCATGGCACATATACAGAGAACTCACAGAAATTCAAACTGGATTTAGAAGAACCTATGGCACCAGGAATACCATTGCTGATGTCATATACAGCCTGGATGAAAGGAAAGAATACTAAAGGACGTAGTGTGGGGGAGCATCATCCATGAAGAAAGCAGCACTCAAGAACAACGATTTCAAAAAATACTATATAACTTAGGAGCGACTGAGGAGCATTATGCTGAGTGAACTAACTTAGTAAGACTAATATTGTAAAAATAGAGGGATAATTAGTAAAACATGTATGGGGACCCAGGGGGGAAAGGGGTGGGAGCAAAGGGGTGAAGATGGGTAGGGGTGAAACCATAGGGTTTCACAAATTGGTGGGCGGAGGGAGGGAGTAAAGGAAATGAGAACAATACAGCTGGGACCTGTAAAAAAAGGGTAATGATGGGTATGGTGCAATGGTGATTAATTTTATAAAACATAATGCATGGGAATAATTATATAAAACACAATGCATTGAAAATAGTGTGAAACAAAATGTATATAAGCATTGTAAGCAAATAAATTAAAATTTAAAAATAAAACTTTTAAAAAGAAAGCAAAAGTCCATTACAACAACAGAGGAGGAAAAAAATGTCTAGATTGATATCTCTGAGATATCCACCCAAATGTCGAGATGAGACTCTGAATGTTGCACTGGAATGCCAAGAAGCCAGAACAAAGGGAAGAAATGAGAAAGTTGAGAGTTGAACAGATGATTTCAAAGGGAAGCTTGAGAAGACAAAGTAAGATGGTATAACTAAATGTGCAAAGAGCTATATTTGGAAAATCAAAAGTGATGAACTTGCTAAGCATTTATCAAACTGAAGAACAAATTCAAGCTTCAACTTGCAATACTTAAAGATGCTGCGGGCAAAATATTGAATAATCCAGGAAGCATCAAAAGAAGATTAAAGGAATACAGTCACTGTACCAATATAATTGGCAGGCACAGACAATTTCAAGAAGTAGCATGATTAAGAAACAATAGTAATAAAGGAGGAAGTTCAAGCTACTCAGAAGGAATTGGCAAAATAATAAGGTCCCTGGAATTGATGGAATATCAGTTAACATATTTCAACAAACAGACGCAGCCCAGATGTGCTCAGGAGCTTGTGTCCAGAACAGATAGGTTGTTGTTGTTTTGTGCCATCTAGTCACTTGTGAGTAGCTTGGAACCTTGTCCTATGTTGAGCCAATCTCACTGTCTTTGACACACCTTCCTCCAATTACCCCATTTACTGTGTCAATCCATTTCATCTGGGGTCTTCCTCTCCTGCTTTGTACCTCCACCTTTCCAAGCATGATGTCCTTCTCATAGGACTGTTCCTTCCTGGACATGCCCAAAATATGTGAGATGGAGCTTCAAAATCCTTGCCTCTAAGAAGCTGCCTGGTTTCACCTTCTCTGGGACAGATAATGTTTGTTCTCTTGGCAGCCCATGGTATGTGCAATACCACAACTCAAAGGTGTAGATTTTTCTTCTGTCATCCTTATTCATTGTCCAGTTTTCTGTTGCACAGCAAATAATTGCAAAGACCATGGACTGGATCAGGCGCACCTTAGTCAATAGACTAATATCTTTACTCCTCAGTACTCTGGCGAGGTCTCTGACAGCAGACTTCCCCAATGCAATTCATCTTTTGATTTCCTGGTGACATGTGTCAAGACTGTTGATTGTGGAGCCAAGCAAGCTGAAGCTGTTAGCAACCTCAATCTCTTCTCCATCTATCATGATGCTGCCAATTGGCCCAGTGATGAGAATCTTTGTTTTCTTGATGTTGAGCTTCAATATCTATATCTATATCTAATGCTCACACACACACACACACACACACATATGGCTGAAGTCCTTGACCTTTTGCAGCAAATGCTTCAGGTCCTCCTGTATAATGCAGGTTGTTGATGAGTCTTCCTTCAATCCTGATGCCACATTCCTCCTCAAAAAGTCCAGTATCCCAGATCATCTGTTCTGCATATAGATTGAAAAGGGATGAAGACAGGATTCATCCCTGACACACCCCTTTCCTGATTTTGAACCATGCAGTGTTTCCTTGCTCTATTCTGAGAACTGCTTCCTGGTCCAAGTACAGGTTTAGCATAAGCACAATTAAGGGTTCTGAGATTCCTATTCTTCTCAAAGTTAGCCACAGTTTATTGTGATCCACACAGTCAAGTGTCTTTGCATAGTCAATGAAACACTAATAGACATTCCTCTGGTTTTAGCTAAGATCCATCTGACATTGGGTATAATGTCTCTAGTGCCATAGCCTCTCCTAAACCCTGCTTGAATATCTGGCAATTCTTTGTTGATGCACTGTCCCAATAGTTTTCAGATCATTATCAGTAGAATCTTGTTTGCATGGGATATTTTTTTATAATTTCCACACTCTGTTGGATCATCTTTTTTTTGGAATGGGAATAAATATGGAACGCTTCCAGTGAGTTGGCCAGGTGGTTGTCCTCCAAATTTCTTGGCACAATCTAGTGAGTGTGTCCAAGGCTACAACTGTTTGTTGAAATATGTCAACTGGTATTCCATCAATTCTTGGGGCCTTGTTTTTGTCACCCCCAATTCCTTCAGAGCAGCGTGAACTTCTTCCTTCATCACCATTGCCTCTTGATCACATGCCGTTTTATGAAATTCTTCTGTGTCAGCAAATTCTTTTTGGTACAGTGACTCTTTGTACTCCCTCCATCTTATTTTGATGCTTCCTACATCATTCAACATTCTGCCTTCAGTATCCTTAAGTATTGCCACTTGAGGCTTGAATTTGTTCTTCAGTTCCTTCAGCTTGATTAATGTGGAGTGAGTTCGTCACTTTATTTTCTGACTCCAACTCCTTGCACATTCCATTATAATACTTTGCTTTGTCTTCCTGAGCTTCCTTCTGAAATATTCTATTCAGCTCCTTAACTTTTTGAATTCTTCACTATGCTTTGTCTTTCCTGTGCTCTAGTGCAGTAAGAGTCTCTTCCGACATCCTTCTTAGTCTTTCCCCCTTCTCTATCTTTGTAGTGACCTTTTACATTCTTCATGGATAATATTCTTAATATCTTCCCACAGCTCATCTGGTCTTCGCTCGTTAGTGCTCAAGGCCTCACACCTGTTCCTGAGATGCTTTTGAAATTCAGCTGGGATAGATTCAAGGTCAAACTGTGATTCCTGTGGATTTAATTTAATTTCCTTTAGCTTCAATTTGAAGTTGCTTACTGTTCCACAATCAGTACCTGGCCTCGTTTTCACAGCTGATATTGGGCTTCTTCAATGATTTCCCCTCTCCCACAGATATAATCAATCTGATTTCTGTGTAGACCATTAGGCGAAGTTCATGCGTATACTCGCTGTTTATGTTTCTTATAAAAGGTAAGTTATTGTTGGTGTTAAGTGTCGTCAAGTCACAGGTGGACCCTATGAAGGAGAGTCCTTGACGCTTGGTTGGGTGCCTTTCATCCTCTCTCCAGGTTCATAGGGTTTCCGGAGGCAAGCTATTATGGAAGTGGATGCCACTCCTGCTTCCAAGCTTGTTTTCATCAAGGACCTCCAGCCCACACTGTCTGCATTGGGTAACCAACCATTAATGCATTTGAGACACCAGTGTCACAGTGTTCAGCCTCACAGCAATCACAAGTGACGGCTGTACGGCAAGTGGACACACCAGGGCTATGCGACCTAGGGGAATGTTTGAACAAAAACAATGAAAAACAGGCCCGAGGGCCGCGGATTAAAAGTCACCCACCTTTGGCTTGGTAGCATCGCTTTCTGTCCACTGGGTCAGATGATCTCTCTCTATGTTGATGTTATTGTTGTTAAGTGCTGTCGAGTCGCAGGCGACTCATAGCGACCCTATGAAGGAGAGTCCTCGACACTTGGGAGTCTCTCATCCTCTCTCCAGGTTCATAGTGTTTCCGGAGGCAAGCTATTATGGAAGTGGATGCCACTCCTTCCAAGCTTGTTTTCATCGGGGAGCTCCACCCCACTCTCTGTCCGCACTGGGTAACCATTAACACATTTGACTCATCAATGTCACAGTGTTCAGCTTCACAACAACCACAAGTTACCTCTGTACAGCAAGTGGACATACCAGGGCTATACGACCTAGAACAATGTTTGAGCAAAAACAATGAAAGATAGGCCCGAGCGCCGCGGATTAAAAGTCACCCACTTTTGGCTTGGTAGCATCGCTATAAAAAGTAAGAGTGATACCTAATTCATACTTATGGCGTCAGTGAAGGTGTCCTGGCGGAGGGGAGGGGGGCGTGAGCAGGGAGGAAACAAACCACAACTTTTAAATTTTAAAGTTGGAAATGGGTTGAAAGAAGCTAGACAGAGATAAAGGACGATTTGGGGAGGAAGAGAGGTATGAGTGATCTAGTCATACTGAATAATTATCATGAAAAACCTGAGTTTATGTAATTACATGATATATTTATGAATAATGACGATTTTTTCATTATGTTGGAAAAATACAAGATCAGAAGTGATAAATAAATAAATCAGAGTTAGATGGTGTAAGTCTTGCAAACCAATTTAAGAAGTTTAGATTTTCTTAAGAAAGTCACTGTAATTTTCCCAAGTAGTGAAGAGAGATCATGATTCTATTTGGGTTTTAGCCATGTGGAGAATGGATCTAAAGCCAGAGACTTGCTTAAGAGACTGTGTGTACACTGGATTAAGACAAAGACAGCCTGAGTAGGAAGCATCGCTGTGAATAAAGAACAACAGCTGGATTTGGAATTTATTTAGAAGATATATTGATAGAACTTAGTGATAAGATGCAGCAGGGATGGTCAGGAAAAGAAGTTGAGGTAGCTCTGGGAATTAAAATGAGTAACATTCTGGATATGTTAAGTTCAAGGTATCTAAAGGAAATGAAAATACGTTTCTGGAAGGTGTTTACTTATAGGGGTCTAGAAGTTAGGAGAAAGTACTTCTAAAGATCCGAGAATGTATTCTCTGCTTTTTAATGCTAATTTAGATGCTGAGATAATTTCAGAGGATAGTGAATACTGTAATCAGAACAGAACTTGGAGTGAGACAGAACCTTACCATTTAAGAAATATACCAAGAAGAAATAAAACTTAAAGGCTCCTTAGAATTGAGGAAGGTGAAACTTTTCTTCATCAAGGATGATCATCTAGTTTGGTAAAGTAGAGGGCTGGTGACAGTGAGAGAAACTATTAATGAAACAGATTGATACTAGAGTTGCAACCACAGACTAAGAATATCACTGTTGTTGATGTTGTTGTGTACTGTCCAGTCATTACCGACTCATAGGTGATGCTCCAGCAGGTCTTCCGAGCAGTTCATCGCACAGGAGGAGAGCGCCAAGAAAAATATTCCTAGATATATAAAATGAAGTTTCTATGCCTAGCCATCTGTGACACAAACCAAAACTTAATCTTTCCATGGCCTGTGAGACATACATTGCTCATCAATATTTTCCCACTTCCAGTATGTGATACCACTTGGTTGGGAGAGCATAATGGAGAGAATTTAAATAAATGAGCCTCATACTACCAATTCTACCACTAGGGTCTACTTAGGACATATACATCCTATGTAATTGTATCAAAGTCCGTTGTTGTTATATGCTGTCAAGCCACCTGCGACTCACAACAACCCTATGTACAACAGCCCTAAGCCTTGCTCTATCCTATGCCAATCTTGTTGTCTCCGTCACACCTACCCCCATTACCCCAGTAACTGAATTAATCCATCTCATCGAGGGTTTTCCTCTCTTGTGCTGTCCCTCCACCCTCCCAAGCATGACATCCTTCCCTCCAAGGACTGGTCCCTCCTTGCAACATGTCCAAAGCATGTCAAATGGAGCTTCAGAAACTTTGCCTCCAAGGAGCAACCTGGTCTCACCTCTCTCTAGGACAAACCTGTTTGTTCTCCTAGCCATCCGTGGTATAGTCAATACTCTTCTCCAGCACCACAGCTCAAAGGCATCAATTCTTCTTCTATCCTCCCTAGTCATTGTCCGGCTCTCTGATGCATAACAAGTAATTGAAAAGACCATGGCCTGGATCAGCCGCACCTTAGTCTATGGACTGACATCGTTGCTCTTTAGTACTCTGGAGAGGTCTCTGACAGCAGACTTTCCCAATTAGTTTCCAATTTTATTTTCCTCCATTATTATCCCTAAAAAATTATTTCCTTGATTTAAGCATTTCTTCTTTTACTGAAAACATGAGGTATCAACAAGAAATTCAAAGCAGAAAAAATACTTCAATCTAGAAAATGTTAGGTACATTTTAATATTTTTTATTTTAATTCTGATTTTAATGAAAGTTTACAGAAAATGTAGATTTTCATTCATTCATTGTTGCACATTTTACCCCTCTCCCTCCTTTCCCCTCTCCTCCAGTTCACTTTAAAATGTTTATTCACTGTTGTACAATTACTTCCAATGTACCTCTTATGTTTGGCTGTTGTTGTAGAGAGAGACAGGATGCATCCCTGATGCACTCCTTTCCTGATCCTGAACCATGCAGTGTTTCCTTGCTGTTCTGACGACTGCCTCCTGGCCCAAGTATAGGTTTCATATGAGCACAATCAGTTGTTGTGGGATCCCCATTCTTCTTAAGGTTAGCCATTAGGGAGGCTGGACTTTATGAGGATGTGGTGTCAGGATTGAAGGAAAACTCATCAACAACCTGCATTTTGCCGATGACACAACCCTGCTTGCTGAAAACTGAGTAGGACCTGGAACATTTGCTACAGAAAATCAAGGATTGTAGTCTGCAATATGAATTGACACTCAATATCAAGAAAATAAATGTTCTTACCATTGGACAAATTGGCAGCATTAGGATAGATGGAGTAAATAATTGAAATTGTTAACAGTTCAGCTTGCTTTGTTCTACAATCAACAGACTTGGCATCAGGAGTCAGGATATTTAAAAAGAAATTGGAAAATCGGCTGTCAGCGATCTCTCTAGAGTGCTAACAAGCAATGATGTCAGTCTAGAGACTAAGGTGCACCTGATCCAGGCCATGGTCTTTGCAATTATCTCTTACGCATCAGAGAGCTGAACAATGACCAAAGAGAACAGAAGAATGGATGCCTTTGTTTTGTGGTGCTTGAGAAGAGTAAGGGAACTAACAGATCTGCCCTGGAGATGATGGAGCCAAGCTCTTCCTTGAAGACAAGTATTTTGAGGCTCTATCTCACATATTTAGGGCATGTTGCCAGGCAGGACCAGTCCTTGAAGAGGGACATCACACTTGGAAGGGTGGAGGGACAACACAAGAGAGGAAGACCCTGGATGGGATGGATTGTCGGTAACTGGGATAATGAGGGTAGGTATATCAGAGACAGATTTCCAGGATAGAGCAGGGTTTAGACCTGTTGTGCATAGGGTCGCTATGAGTGATGGTCAACTCGACAACACATAACAACAACTACACCATTTGCATACGTTGCAAATGTCTGACTTTCTCGAAACGAAACTTACGGTCAGACACCACTGAAATTAAATAGAAAAAAAAAAGGCCATGACTGTGGAGTTGTGAGACCCTCCACTGAGTTTCCAAGACTGAACATGGGAGGAGCAATTGATGAATTCAACCTGCCAACCTTTCAGTTAGCAACTTGATAAAGTTATCATTACACCATCAGTGCTCCTTACGCAGCTAATTTTTCATAGCTCAGAGTCTAAGTTCAAATAAGGTAAAAACACTTTACATCAACCAGTCAAATTTCAGGTTTGTTTTGCCTCTAAGCTTTCACATTCACCTCATAAAAGCCTCCATCTCCAGCTTTTCTTTGGAATTTCTCACAAGTCTAGATTTGAGTCACTGCCCAATTCTTGAACCACTGTGTACTCAAATAAACTCATCAACATTTTATTAAAGACTTAATTTTTCTTTTACAACACCAACAACTGTGTACATGGTACATAATCAGGCAAGTTTGTTCTCCTATACATATGGTAACCAAAAATGTTGAGTCTAAGTACACTCTATGACAACATTAACCATGAAAAAAAATTATTAAAGAAGTAATAGCTGTATAGGTAAAGAAGAGGGACACCCGAAAGAGGGACACCCGATTAGTATTTTGCCATTGAAGCTAACTGTAATTACTGTTTAAGAGAAAAGATGAGATTAAGTATCAAATGTTGCTGAGGAGTAGAGTAGGAAAGCACTGAAGAGTGTTCATTGCATTTAGTTACAATGAGATTGATGGTGACCTTTTGGAGGACAGGTTGGAGTGTTGGGGAGGCATCTCAGGTGTCCGTGAATGGGTGGGAAGCAAAGTGATAGATAATTGGAAACAGGCAAGAAAACATTAGCATTGAATTTCACAGAACAAGTACTGCAAACCTTCAATGACCAAAGAGGTTCAACTCTCATCAGTAAGTAAAAAAATTGCAAAATAAAATTACTCATTTATTTACCAATTAAGTTAGCAAAGATAAAAAATAAAAATTATATTACAGTTCACACACAGTGGACATGTCCTTTGGTACAAACTTTTTGGAAGTCAGTTTGGCAACATCAAAGTTTAAAAAATGATCATTACTCTTTAATATCATAATTCTGTTTTCACCTTGGCAGAGAAAGGAAAATATGTTTCTCATTATGCTTTTGTGTTTTGATGTTCATAGCTATCACCTCGTAATTATTTGTTGTGAGAATACCAAGATTTTTAAAGGGGAAACCGTCTTTATTTTTATTGTTATTGCTGATATTTTGAACTTTTTTCATCATAGAATAAGAGTCCACTTTGGGAGTGTTGGTTTTTGTTTG
>NW_006399833.1:13151630-13152303 GCF_000299155.1 Elephantulus edwardii
AGTCAGCTAAGGGGAGTTTGGTGGAGTTAGCCCCACAAAATCAGCCAACAAGGTCTCTGACTTCATTCCCCATGGTTTGGCACTGAGCAGTAACTGCCCACCGACCCTTGCAGCCCCCGTGGCCATGCAGCAGACACCTGGCCTACGTGCCTCTGAGGCAGCTGGTGGCAGCATTATTGTTCCTCTAGGTAGACTGGTCCTCTGCTGATGGAGGTCCCGGCAGAGTCTGAGGAGAGGCCCAGGTGTGGAGAAGACACCAGGCAGCTGGAGTCCAGGCTGGGGCTGCAGTCCTCTGCATTCACCATCCCCGACACGCACTGAAGCAGAGGTCAGGAAGAGCAATCAGGAAGATGGACAGAAGCAGGCCAGGTGGCCATGCTCAGTCAAGAGGAGGTTCTAGGTGAAATACATGATTGGCTTCATTAGGTAAAGCATGTGTGCATGTTTGTTTCATTACTTGATTGCTAGCAGCTAGAAGAATGTCTGTTGATTAGTAGTTGCTCAGTAAAAGACTGTGACTTTGGAATCAAAATTGAATGGGTTGTTTGAGTATAATACTACGTGGAATGTAATCTAAAATCTTAATTACTTCTGGTGATTGGCATTGTTTAGGGAAATAAGCCTTAAGATTATCAAAACCCATAGCTTAAAATACACACACACACACACACAC
>NW_006399833.1:13152668-13153541 GCF_000299155.1 Elephantulus edwardii
AAAACCATAGCCTTGATCAGGCACACCTTAGTGTCCAGACTGACATCATTACTCTTTAGCACTTTGAAGAGGCTCTGCCCAATGCAATAAATCTTTTCATTTCCAGACTGCTGGTGCTAAGAGTGGTGATTGTGGATCCAAGTAAGCTGAAATTGTTAACAGCTTCAAATTCGTTCCCAGTCTTCCAATTGGCTCAGCGTTAAGAATCTTTGTTTTCTTGATGTTAAGCTTCAATCCATACTGAAGACTACAGTCAAGTGCTTCAGATCTTCCTAAGATTGGTCAAGCAAGGTTGTGGCATCTGCATAATGTAGTTATTGATGAGTTTGCCTCCAATCCTGATGCCACATTCCTCCTCATAGAGCCCAGCCTCCCAGATGACCTGTTCCACATATAGATTGAAATTGTGGAGACAGGGCAGGTCCCTGACTCACTCCCTTCCCGATTTTGAACCATGAGGTGCTTTCTTTCTCTATTCTGATGACGGCTTCCTCCATCAAGTGTAGGTTTTACATAAGCACAATCAAATGTCCTGGGATTCCTATTTTCCTCAAGGTTAGCCACAATTTGTTGTGATCTACACATTCAAATGCCTTTGTGTAATCAATGAAACACAGATAGACATTCCCCCGGTACTCTTTGCTTTCAGCCAAGATCCATCTGACATTGACAAATATCTCTTTAGTTCCACAGTGTCTTCTAAATCTGGCCTATATTTCTGGTAGTTCTCTGTGCATGTACTGTTCCAGTTGGGTGTTTTGTTTTTTTTTTTAAAATAATATTCAACAGGATTTTGTTTATGTGTGATATCAGTGATATTGTTTGATAATTTCTGTATTGTGTAGGGTCAACTTTTTTTGGAATCAGAACCAA
>NW_006399833.1:13155351-13160948 GCF_000299155.1 Elephantulus edwardii
AGGAGAGGAGAGAAAATCAAAGAGCAGTATAAAGGGGCACTTGATGCTGCATTAAGAAATACAATTGTGTGATAAATAACAATAACCAAAACCAAACAAACAAAACCCTAAAACTATGCCTGAGTGTTTACTTGGAGGTGTTTGCATGGATTACCAACAGAGTAGATTTGTGACTGTTGATATCCAAAATGCTCTTTTTACTTGATCTTCTGTTGGAGTTTAGGTGGTGTAATGCATTATCTGTTGTATTGCTAACAGAAAGGGCAGTGATTCGAATCTCTGGGGGAGGGGGAAAGGTGGGCAGTCTCCAACTACAAAGAGTTTTTCAACTCAAGTAGAATATTGATGTGTCAGAATCAACTGGAAGCCAGTGGATCAAGTTTGTTTAAAGGTTCTTTTGATTATCCTCCCATGCTTTTTCTTTTTAGTGCATATAGTTGATTTTAGAGGATGGTACAGGTCTATGGAACATTTTGTGGTGTTGTACACAGGGTCATTATGAGTCAGAAAAGACTCGGTGAAGCATAACAGCAATAGTCAGTTTTAGAACCTCTATTGTTGTTGTTGTTATATGCCATCAAGTCGCTTGCGACTCATAGCGACCCTATGCACAATAGCCCTACACTCTGCTGTCCTGTGCCATTCGTACTGTCTCTGACATGCCCATCCTGATTACCCCAGTCACTGAATCAATCCACCTCATAGAGGGCCTTCCCCTCCTGCACCGTCCCTCCACCCTCCCAAGCATGATGTTCCTCTCCAAAAACCAGTCCCTCCTTACAACCTGTTCAAAGTATGTCAGACAGAGCCTCAGAATCCTTGCCTCCAAGGAACTGCCAGAAATTTATATCCTAGAGCTAATCATGTAAGAACTAAAGAAGTAGAAAATATGATCGTTGTTATGTGCCATCAAGTCAGACAGAACTAACTCATAGCTAACCCTCCAGTGGGTTTTCAGAGGTTGTAATTAGCATGGAAGGAAGTTGCCCATCTTTCACCTGTTAAGCAACTGGTGGATTTGGTACAACTGCCTTTAATCTCAGTGGAACTCCTTACCACTAAGCCATCAGAGCTCTCTAATGTAAAATGAGTAATGTTGAATAAAAGCAAAGTCATGGGGAGTGATTCAAGTTAGAGGCTTGAAGAATGACCAATGGCCACGATCTTCAGGGGTTCACAAATCTCTACCAGATCAGCAAACTTGGTCTTCTTTATGATGTAAGTTTTGGTCCATATGCCTGTCAGGGAGTTTCCACTGTAATTATAGTCAGTCGATGCAGAGACTGGGATTCACATGATCCATAGTTCAGACTAGTAGTTTTTTATCTGCCCCTCCCTCCTCAATTCTTCTTTGCTATGGACAGGGAGAGACTAATACTTTCATTTTAGACGACCTATCACAAACTTAAACTCTTACAATCCCAGTCATTACTCACCAAAATAGAATGTAGAAAACAGTTACTGGAGATTAGTCTATGTCAATTGACCTTGTTATCTCCTTCAACTACAGCCCTGAGCTCCCAGACCCAGTGACTCACTTATTCCTCAAGAAACTTGGTTATTTTGGCAGCAGGAAAAAAAGATTTAAAAAATTTTAAGATATCTAGTGCAATTAAAAATACCTTATAAACTAAATCTCAATCACTTGTGGGTGCTGCATTAACATAGAGATTATTATAATAATGTCATAAAACATAATAGGTATGAATTAATGAAGCAAAAATCAGTTTTCTCTGTGAACTTTTACTAAAATCAGTTTTTTAAAAACTGATGCAATTAAACTGAAGATATACTTGTTTAAAAAATCCATAGTTGTGGGTACTTTATTCATAAATGTCAGTGTCCTAAAAGACTGAGGAAAGCAAAATGACACAGCAATTATATAAAATACCTAATCCCACAACACTTGATTTGTACTCATGCAAAACCTACACTCAGACCGGGAATCAGTTTTCAGAACAGAGCAAGAAAACACGGCATGGTTCAAAATCAGGAGAGGAGTGCGTCAGGGAGGTGTCCTATCTCCATAACTTTTCAATATATATGCAGAACAGATCATTTGAGAGACTGGGCTTTATGAGGAGGAATGTGGCATCAGGACTGGAGGAAGACACATAAAAAACCCACATTATAAAAAAAGAGAAAACAAAAAGCAAACAGAAAATCTTCCCTATGTTAAGCAGATGACACAGCCTTTCTCGCTGAAACAGAGGAGGCCCTGAAGCAATTGCTGCAGAAGGTCAAGGACTATAGTCTTCAATATGGATTGAAGCTCAATAAAAAGAAAACAAAGAGTCTCACGACTGAGCCAATTGGGAGCACAATGCTAGATGGAGAAGGAATTGAGGTTGTTAACAATTACAGCATGCTTCACTCCACAATCAACACTCTTGGCACCAGTAGTCAGGAAATCAAAAGAAGAAATGCATCTGCTGTCAGGGACCTCTCCAGAGTACTGAGAAGCATCAATGCCAGTTTAAAGATTAAGGTGTTCTTGATCTAGACCATGGTCTTCACAACTACTTGCTATGCATCAGAGAGCTAGACAATGACTAAGGGTGACAGAATAATTAATGCCTTTGAGTTGTGGTACTGGAGAAGAGTCCTGAACATAGTCAAGAAAAATAGGTCTTCCTTGGAGAGGGTGAAAACAAGTTTCTCCCTGGAGACTAGGGTTTTGAAACTACATCTTACATGCTTTGGGCCATGTGGCCAGGAGGGGCTAGTCCTTGGAGAAGGACTTCATACTCGAAAGGATGGAGGGAGAGAAAGAGTGCAGGTGAGGAAGACCCTGGATGAGATGGATATAGATACAGAAACAGGGGCAATGGGGGTAGATGTGTTGGAGTCAGTGAGACTGGCTCAGGACAGAGCAGGCTTCAGAGATGTCATACATAGGGTCTCTATGAGTCACCAGTGACTTGACAGCCCATAAAAACAACAACAATACAAACTAAAATCTGTTCTAGAGGAACCAAACTGTTTTAATGACATTATTGAGTTACTTGATAACTTTGAATACAGACAGTAGATTTGATATATGTATCGATGCCACATTTATTGTAGTGAGAGAATGTAAATAATAAATGTATTTTTTAGAAAACACACATGGAAGTATTTGTTGTTGTTAGGTACAGAAGATCAAACACTGCTACCTTCAATATGGATTGCATCTTAATGTCAAGAGAACAAAAATTCTCACAGCTTGACTGATAGGTGTCATAGTAGATGGAAAAGGGATTGAAACTGTCAATGACTTCATCTTAATTGCATCCATCTTTGCTATCCTTGGTACCAGCAGTCAGGGGATCAGGAGACATATTGCACTGGGAAAGTCTGCAGTCAGGGATCTCTCCAAATTACTGAAGAATAATGATATTCCTTTGAGAAATAAGGTACCCCTGATCCAGACCTTAGTCTTTTCAATCACTTGCTATGTTTCTGAGAGCTGGACAATGAATAAAGATGACAGAGGAATTGATGCCTTTAAACTGTGGCACTGGAGGAGAATACTGAAGATCTCACGGACTTGCCAAAAGAATACACTGATATGTCTTGAAGAAGGTGAAGCCATAGTGTTTCTCGGAGGCAGGGATGACCTAACTTTGTCTCACATAGTTTGGGCATGTTGCTAGTAGAGGCTATTCCTTGGAAAAGGACATCATGCTTGGACAGGTGGAGAGACGGTGAAGGAGAGGAAGATCCTCAACCTGGAGAATTGACACAGTGACTGCAGCAGTGGGCCTTCAGTGTATCAGAGATTGTGAGGATGGCACAAAGGTCATACAGTTCTTAAATTCGCTATGAGTTGTACTTGACTTGATGGCTGAAATATTGAAGCTGTGATGAATGGGGAAAGTGATATGCAACTTATTAAAATGCTTTAGGAAAAAAAATTTGTGTGTATGAATGTAGAAAAAAAAGATATATCTAAAATGTTGTTTATGGTTGCATTGGAATATAGAGACTAGGGTGTGCCTGATCCAGGCCATGGTCTTCACAATTACTTGCTGTGCATCAGAAAATTGGACATTGACCAAAAAAGGACAGAAGAGATGTAGTTCTGGAGAAAATTATGAAACATATCATGGACCGCCAAGTAAACAAAGAGGTCTGTCCTGGAAAGGGTGAAGCCAACTTGCTCCTTGGGACAAGGATTTTAATGCTCTGTCTCATATGCTTTGAACATATACTTTGACCAGGAGAGAACAGTCCTTGGAGAAGGATATCATGCTTGGAAAGGTGGAGGGATAGCACAAGAAAGGAAGACCCTGGATAAAATGGATTGACACAATAACTATGTGTGTCAGAAGAAGTGAGATTAGCTTAGGAGAGAAGAGGGTTCAGAGCTATTGTGCATAGGGTCACTATGAGTCCTAATAGACTTTATGACACATAATAACAACAACAATTCTTAGTATCACATGCATGTAAAATCTTGCTGACAATTCCAGAACATGCAGATACTATAAAGCCTTTCAAGTTCTTTTACAAAGGCTCCAAGTTTCCTAGATCACCAGAGCTTGACACTGTATAACAACCTTGATTAACATCTAAAAATATGTGTATGGAGTTTACTTTGGTGCAGCATGAAGTACTGTAGAATTATTAAAGATAGATAACATTTTTTGAGGAGCTAAAGTTTAGTCAGTCTCAAGCAAGAATGTAAATATTTGGAATTATTTTGGTCAGCTTTTCAAAGATATTACCCAGGACCCTAGGGGAATTTCCTTCCTGGAATTGACTTTGAGAAAAAGCTAAACATTAATCTAAAAGATGTTCATTTTCATCCCAACTTTGTTGGTGCTCTTTGTGACTGTTTCTTTGGGATAAGAAAGTTGTCTTAAAAGAACTTGCCTCTTTTGGAGTTTCCTGCAAGTTTTACAGTCAATTTCCCCCACAAATGTAGATTGAGTTATATATTAGTTAGAAGGATGACCACAGAGAATGTAATGCAATCCTATTGACATTTATAGATTAGAGATTAGAGAATGTTGGAGCTTAATGGAGCTGAGAGGGACTTTAGCAGTTCCTTAACAGTTGTTTTATGTTCTTAGGGAGTTAGAGTCGTTATCTTCAGGACCCTCCACATAGCTCATTTAAGAAATGAGGCACCTGAAGCCCTGGGTCAAAGTTTATATTTGTTGTTGATTCAGTCTTTCAGGGGAAAGAGGGGTTTACTATTAAAATACCAGAAAGGAGTTCAGATAATGAAAAAATTGGCAGCAATATATCTATATGGCATTTTAAAGAAAATGGACCCAAATTGTCTCGTATTTGAAAACCCAGAAAGAAAGTTTTCTAGCAAATCTTTTCTTTAATCTTAAAAAAAAAAATCCCAACACCCTAACATATCTTGGGTTTTTATGTGGAATTCAACAAAGTAATTATTCAAAAACATCAAGGTAAGTAAGTGCCTAGCTCATTGAAGGCTCTCAGCATATATGTGTTCAGGAATCACTGTAGATTTTTGGTTTTATATTTTTTAAAGCTTTAAATCCAAATGTTTTACTACTGCCTGCAGATGTGCCATATAATAGTGAGAGTAAACATTCTCTGACCTGAGCTTCTTTTTTTTAAAAAAAAAAAATTTCTTT
>NW_006399833.1:13161123-13207850 GCF_000299155.1 Elephantulus edwardii
TGCAGCCTTTGTTCTAGACTCCTGTCATGACAATAATACCTAAACATATATCCCTTTTAAACAGTTCTCTCCCTCATGTGTTTCAATGCATTATACATAATTGATCCCATCTTTCTCAGGCTCCCCCTAACCCTGATGTCAGTCCCATTTTACAACAGTGACACTATGCAGTATTTGTCCTTTTGTGACTGAGATATTTCACTTAGCAAAAAGTCCTCCATGGTTACCCATTTTGCTTTCAGGATTGCAGTACAGCTTCTTACCATTAAGCCACCCGAGGATATGAAAACTTCCTTGACAGTATTGTTGTGAAGGTTAAATGAAACAATTCTTAATGTTCTTAACACGAAGCACAAATTAGGCCCTTGGTACATGCTATTGTGGTTATTAGGTCGAGATGCTTGCTACTCATAATGACCCTATGCATAATAGCTCTGAACCCTGTCCTATGATTTGCTGTTAAAGATCTCAGAACAATTGGCCCCCAAAATTATAACCAGCATGGATCCTCTCGGTTTATTATGCCCAAGTTAGGATCTTAGTGCCATGCTTTCACTGTTTCAATTTCGCCAAAGAGAGTTCTCATCACTCTTCAATATCAACAATTTAATTATCTAACTAGGAACATTCACTGAATCTTCTCAGCCCTCACATGATCAATTTGCATGATCCTATGCATGGGTTTGCACACAGATTTGTATTATTTAAGAAATGCCTCTATACTCTTCTCCTTTCCACTAGTCTCTAAGTCCTTCGGTGGCAATGAAGAATGCATCTTCCATATTGTAATACTCGTCTCATCTCACCCTTGTTCTCCAGCTTCAAAAATATTGTTTCAAATACTTGCTGGTAAATGAATCGATGATATTTAATGAAATTGCATTTTGGAGTTATGAAAAGTAAAATATCAAAAGGATGCAATTTCATGTTTATCATCTAAAGTGGTAGACCGGGTATTTTGGCAATGAATGGATATTCGTGATTATTTCCATATTTTCTAAAACAGAGATGGAAGAAGAAAATGCATCACTGTGTGACTGCAGCGCCAATGGTTAGCATAACATATTACATTCCAAAATGTTCTACTCTCACGGAATGAGAGTTCGATTTAAAATAAAGATGTAACCCTGAGACCTTGGCAAGCTTAGCTATTAGCTTGTGCATGCTCAGTTTCCCCATCTGTAAAGTAAATGAGGAATTGAATTTTGTTATCTCTGCTTTCAGATTTGTCCTCGTGTGGTTTTCAGTTTACATGTTTCAGCCTAAATTGACAATGTGTATGTGATGTGAATTCTGAGTGTGTGTAGATCTCAGCGGGCGTCTTGTGAGAATTCCTAAGTATATATTAAATATGTGTAGCTTCTGTCTTGTGTAGATGATGTTTTCAATACAGTCCAGGAGATTGCAAATGGCCCTAAGGGTTTAGAAAAAAACATTCAGCATCTTCTAGGAGCCTAAGTATAATGAAATAAAGAACTGAAAGTGATTTTAGTTGAGGAGTAGTTTGAGACTTAGGTAAACCAGAACCAGTATTACAGATAAATAGAAGTAGGCATTGATTCTCACTTTGTCTTTCTCCAACATTTACCTCTTAGAAGCCAGGGAATCACTCTGTCCTGGAAAGAAATTTAGCATTGACTATAACTTGTGATATAAAGCTGCCATAAAAATTTGCTGCTCTCATAAAAATTTGCTACTCTCAACCACAGAAACAAAGCTATTGTTGCTTAAAACATCATGTAAAAAATCATTAATGAATGAAAGTAGAATGACATGTAAATTCATACTGAGTAATAGAATTCACTTGTGCATCTACCTGCCAGTGCTTTAGATTACTAAGATTTTAAAGAAAAACAACCCAAAACATAAGAGACTATCTTAATTTATTTTCTCCATTTGCTTTTGTTGTTATGCACTGTCAAGTTAACCACCAACTCATAGCTGACCCTCTCGCAGGTTATCAGATGCAGTAAATTGCACAGGAGATTGCCCATCTTTCTTGGCACAGCTGGGGATTCAAACCTTATTCCAAGGTGTTTGTTGTTGTCATTATTGAGTACTGGCACATCAGAACCAACCCATAGTTGATGCTCTAGCAGGTTTTTAGAGGGAGTAAATCACATGGGAGGAGACTGCCTATCTTTTTCTCATGGAACAACTGGTGGATTCAGACCCCTTGCCTCTGTGTTTACACCACAGCTCCTTATCGCTAGAGCTCCCTTCTCACAGTTTGCTTGTTGTTGCGTACCGTCATTCAGAACCTACCCATACCTGAACCCTTTGGCAGGTTTTCAGAGGCAGATAATCGCATGGGATGAGATTGCCCATCCTTCTCTCCTAGAGCAGCTGGTGGCCTTGAACTGCATGTCTTCAGGATTGCAGTGCAGCTCTTGTCATTAGGCCAATGTGAATTAGAGTTCTG
The DNA here is from genome assembly GCF_000299155.1 of Elephantulus edwardii. Classification (NCBI taxonomy): domain Eukaryota; kingdom Metazoa; phylum Chordata; class Mammalia; order Macroscelidea; family Macroscelididae; genus Elephantulus; species Elephantulus edwardii. Next base: position 13,163,546 of record NW_006399833.1, read on the forward strand.
GTTCTAGAAGGCTTTCTATTTATCATCTCTGCAAGAAGGTCTCTATGTCTTTTCAACTCTTGCTCCATATGATCATCATGTGGCTTGGCATCCCTCTTCCTGCATCTCTGCTTCTAGTTTGATTGAATTTGTATTTCTACCTCATTAACATAGCAAAGACAACCTACTTCCAAATGGGTTTAGCATAGAAATTAATATTTACAATACATATTTCTTGGGACACAGTTCTATCCATAAACCCATAGTAATAAGTAATTTGTTCCCCAAACACTGTTCTAGAGTTTTCAGAAAGTCTATATAGATTGCTCTGGTTTCAAGAAACATTTCTTTCTAATGATTGAGTGAAGATTTCTTAATTAAAAACATCTTTTTCATATCATGTTTTTGTTACAAGCAAGAAGTTTCCATCATTAATAGATTATATTTTTACAAAAATAGAAATCCTTTAAATGTATAAATGAGTATAAGGATAGAATCTCTATCTCTATCTCCATCTCTATCTCTATTTCTCTATATTTATCTATCTATCTATCTATCTAAAGAAACATGTTTTTGTCGTGGAATAATAATATAACCAGTCTTTGTAGAACTTGGTACTTAATATAACACAGTGTGCATATGTCTTCACCTAAAAGAGTTATTATCTGCAATCTTTAACACATAAAATAACTACAGCTAAAATGTGCTGGTTGCTTATTGGTAGATATGCCAAGGTAAGTGCCTTACCCCTGTCCTGTAGTGAGGGGTTGCTGTTGTTATTAGATGCCATTGAGTTACGTGTAACTTAGAGTGACCCTATAAAGAGCCAACATGATGCCTGCCTTATCATGTGCCATCCTTATTGTCTCTGAAACACTTGAGACCACTGTGGAAATCACACTACCAATCCGTCTTACTGAAGATCGTTGCTGACCTTCTATCTTTTCAAGCAGGATGTCTTTTCCCAAGGAATAACCTCACCTAGCCACATGTCCAAATTATTAAAGGTGAAGCTTCATCATCCTTGCCTCCAGAGAGCACTCTAGCCACACAACTTTTCCAGGATATATCTGCCTGCTCTTTTGGCAGTCCAAGGGATACTCAGTACTCTTCTCCAGCAACACAACTCAAAGACATTAATTCTTCTATCATCCTCAGTCATTGTCCAGCTCTAATGCATAGCAGGTGATTTAGAAGACTGTATCAAGGGGTACCTAGAAGGAAATGAACAATTAAGAGAAGTTCACCCTATTTCCTTAATTCAATTAAGGAATTCACTTGCCAGAGAGGATGCAGATGAAGAGTGGGTCAGGAGTTTGGAGAGAGTGAAATTATTGGTAAGTTTTTTTTGTGTGTGAATAATAGGGGAAAGAGCCCTTCTGGTTGCCTGTGAGTCCTCCTTGCCCCAACCAGCAGAGGAGGGGTTTCCGTGTAGGCCACTGAGATCAGACAGCAAAGAAGGAAGTGCCAGGGATCAGTCAAAAGAAAAACAAGTGCTTCATGTGTCATCTGTACAACTAGAGAAGAAGTTTGCCACCTGAACAGGGAATGGAATGAAGACCAGTAGAGAAGATTGCTGTTAGGAAACTAATGAGTTGCAGTGCTTAAATTCTGCAACTTTATCAATAGCATAATGATAAGGAAAATGGGCAGCTTCCTATATAGACACAATAGAACCTTCACAGTTATACCAACGTGAATCTTACATAATGTCAAGGAAGCAGCAGTCAGGATCAAACATTATGGAAAAGCTATGTCATCCTTCTCCTAAAATAGCAGACCAGATCACAGACACAATGAATACCCCAGATACAGAAAAAAACAAAAAACCCAGAAGAAATAACCAATGCAGAGTTCATAGAAATTGTTTTAAAGAAATTACAAATGATGGAAGAATAGAAACCATAAGTAAAGAGAAATAAGAAATTTTAAAATGCCTTACAAGTCACAGAGAGAGTACAACCAAAACAGCACTAGAAACAACATGAAAATACAAATCAAAATACCAAGACCAACATTGTAAAAAGTTTCAACAGGTTGGAGGGATAAAAAAAATTCAGTAGAGATTAAACAAAGAACCAGTGAGAGAGAAAACAAGAATTTAGTAGAGAACGTACTAGAAGAAAAAGCAAAGAGATGACAGAAAGAAAATATAAGAATTATGTAAGAGGACATAAAATGAAACAACATACATGTGATGGGAACTTTAAGAGGAGAAAAAAAACACTAAGAAGTGCTTAAAAACTAATTGAAGAATACTTTCCAGGTCTCATGAAAAACAAGGAACTATAAACTCAAGAAGCTCAGAGAACTCCAAATAGACTAGATTCCAAAAGAAAAACAAGACATGTAGTCAAATTATCCAAAATAAAAAGCAAGGATAGAATTCTAAAAACAGTGTGAGAAAAACAAAAGAGTTGCCCAACAAGGAGGGCCAATTAGATTAAGTTCTGACCTCTCAGCAGAAGAAACCATGTGAGCAAGAAGACAGTGTGGTGGCATATTTACAAAGCTGAGGTTGGGGGAAACCCAAACAAAGCAATTGCCCACTAAGTAACCTTGTGAAAAGTGCAAGAGCCATGAGACGAGCATCAAGAACCATATCAGACCTTCGCCAAATTCTTGAAGTGGTGTGGGGGAAATCCATTTCCGGCCATAACATCAATACCACAAAACCAATTCCCATGAGGTCAGACATGTCCCTCTTGTCCCATACCTATTTCTACTTATCTCAATACCAATCTTACTGTTTTAGTGGATCCAAAATATGATGTGATAACTCACAGACCACATAGAACCATATTGTGGCAGTCAAAAAGTTACAATCTAGGTTAATAACACTACATTTAAGACAGCTCCTGAAATGTGCACAACCGGCACTTTAGCCTTGAGCTTCATGGCTACAGAACACTATTCCCAAGTTCTCAGTCCTGCCAATATTGGTGTACTCTGTCCTCCCAAATTGTTCAATAAATTTCCTTGTCCTACCAATATTGGCTCATTCTCAATATTGGTTTCATCTCACACCATGTCTCCAGTTCAGCCTCTTAGAGTGTCCTACATTTCACTGGGTTGAGAGAGATATCTTTCCTCTTCTCTGGTGGGAGAGGATTCCATTTCTCCAGCTAGAGCTGCTCAATTTGTTGGTGAAACGAGCCACTCTTCTTGTAGGTTGTTGAGATTGGCCAAGCCTCTTATGGAATAGTAAATAGTAAATCCATTTGTGAATAAGCCAACACACATCATTCACATAGTCCAGCCCATCCACATTATCAGTCATATAATAATAAATAATCCTAATAAAACCATGTTGGAAGACAAATTCATAATCCTGTACCCTGTAAAGTGGTCCATCAAATGAAGAAGAAATTAAGTCATTTGCATACAAGCAAGAACTTAAGCAATCCATGAAAACAAAATCAACTTTATAAGAAATACTAAAGAAAGTCCTTCGGAGAGAGAGAGAGAGAGATGAGCCAAAGTACTTCCTGAAAATTTTCAGTATCAATCAGTTCTTTTTGTTAAAATGTTTCTGTGTATTACCTTCATATCCTTTTGATGCTTTCTGAGTCCATTCAATATATTGCCAATAGCATCTTTCAATGTTGCAACTTAAGGTCTATATATGTTTTTCTATTCTCTCAGCTTGAGAGAGTTCTTCTTTTTTAATTCTCCAGTTCCAGTCCTCCCGAGCTGCCCTTTGAAGTCTTGTTTAGCTCTTTTATTTTGACATGTTTACCTTCTGTTTTAGCTTCTGGATGTTCCAGTGCAAGGTTTAGAGTACCTTCTGACATCCATTTTTTTTTCTTTATAGTTTATTTACAAAATTTGAACACATTCTGATGTTTTCTTTCTCCTCTGTTTTTGTAATAACCTGTTGCTATCTTCATGGATTAAATCCTTGATATTATCCCACAACTTATTTGGTCTTCTATCATTGCTGTTTAATGCCACAAACCTATTCTTAAGATGATCATGAAATCCAGATGGAATTGAGTCAAGATCGTATCTTGGTTCCTGCGGACTTATTTTCATTTTCTTCAGCCTCAATTTGAACTTACATATGAGTGATTGATGATCTGATCCACAGTTGACCTCTGGCCTCATTTTGACTGCTGATATTGAGATTCTCCAATGATTTTTTCCACAAATGTAGTCAGTCTGATTTCTTTGCAGCTCATCAGGTGAGATCCACATGTATAGTCATCTTTTGTGTCTTTTAAAAAAGATATTTGCAATGAATAACTAATTGGATAGATAAATATATATTGAATAGATCAAGGAATTCAACCTATGATATGGATTGCCTCTCAATGTCAAGAAAACAAAGATTCTCACCACTGGACTGATAGGCAACACCATGATGTATGGAAAGGAGATTTAAACTGTCTATAGCTTCATCTTGCTTGTGTCCACAATTAACACCCTGGGTACCAATATTCAGGAAATAAGGAGACATATTGAATTGTGAAAATCTGGTCTCTACCTCTACAAATTATTGAGGAACAATGATGTCAGTTTGAGGACTAGGGTGCATCTGATTCAGGCCATAGTCTTTCCAATAACTTGCTATGCGTCTGGTAGTTGGGCAGTGAATAAGGATGACAGAAAAAAAAATTGATGCCTTTGAGCTGTGGTGTTGGAGAAGAGCATTGAACATCACAGTGATGGCCAAGAGAGCAAACAGATATGTCTTGGAGAGGGTGCAGCTGGAGAGTTTGCCTCACATACTTTTTTGGGCATATTGCTAGGAGGGGCTATTCCTTGGAGGAGGACATGATGTGGGAAAGAGTGAAGGGTCAGCGAAGGAAAGGAAGATCTTTTGATATCTTTTGTTTATAGGGTTGCTGTGAGTCATACTTGACTTGATAGCAACTCACCAAGGGAACTCTTGTGGTTTAATGTTAAGGAATTTCACTGCAAAGTAAAAGCACATGGTTCAAATCCATCAGGTCTTCTGCTGGAGAAGGATGGGCAATCTCCTCCCCATATGATTTACTACCTCTGAAAACCCAGTAGAGGGCTAGCTATGGGTATGTACCAACTCAATTGTACACAAAAACAACTCTCACCAAAGGACAGCTCACCTCAAAGAAACTAAAAGAAAGGCACAGATCAACCGAACTATAACATCAGCCGACTTAAACCTCATAAAAGTGTTGAGGGCACTTCATCCATCCAATTTACTTTCTTCTCAAGGGAACACAATACATTCTCCAGAATTGACCACATATTAGCGCACAAAGTAAACCTCAAAAACTTTAAGAACAAAACAAGACAAAAAATACCCAAACATTAAAATAATACAAAGTATCTTCCCAGACAACAATGCCATAGAGCTGGAAATTAATAAGGGGATAAAGGTAAAAGGAACACCATGTGAAAGCTAAATAACACCTTTCTTGAGCACTACTGGGTTGTAAAAGAGATAAAAGAGGAAATAAAAAATTCCTCTAAACCAATGAAAATACAACATATCAAAACGTCTGGGATACAGCTCAGAATTCAGTCCATAGCAATAAGAAACCACATAAAAAAAAAGAAGAGAGGAGCAAAATAAACTACTTAACACTTCCAGAAAAGAGAAAAAGAACAAGCTAATCCCACAACCTCTAGAAGAAAAGAAATTATATGGACAATGGCTGAAATCAATGGGTTAGAAAACAGAAAAATACAGCTGAAAGCATCGACAATACAAGAAGCTGTTTCTTTGAAAGAATTAACAAAATAGACCTCTAGCAAACTTAAGAAAAAAAAAGACACAAATAGCTAGGATAATAAATGAAAGAGGTGACCTCACAACAGAACCAACTAATATTAAAATGATAATAATGAAGTAGAGTTATACTCTGATAAATTTTAAAACCTAGAGGAAATGGAAAAATTCATAGAAACCCATATTCTGCCCAAATTGACAGAGAAGTAGAGCACTTGACCAGACTCATCACAAAAGAAGAAAATAGAGTAGATCATAAAAAGACTTCACCTCCCCCCCCAAAATACTGGCTTAGATGGTTTCACCCATGAATTCCACCAAACATTCAGAGATGAACTATCACCAATTAAAATGAAATTACTAACCAAAAAGAAGGGCTATTCTGCAAAGCAAGGGACACCCATTCTATGAAACAAGCATAACCCAAATACCAAAACCAATAAAAAGACCCAGTGTCAACGGTGTTACCTTGTAGACCAAGGTCTGACTGATCCAAGTCATGGTCTTCTAAATTGCTTGGTATGCATCTGAAAGTTGGACAATGACTAAGCATGACAGAAGAATTGATGCCACTGAGTGAGGCTGGAGAAGAGTACTGAATATTCTGTGGACAGCCAAGAGAACAAACAGGTCTATCTTGGAGAAAGTGAAAGCAGAGTCCTTCTTAGAAGCAAAGTTGGTTGGAGGCACCAGTTCTTGCAGGAGCACATTTTTCTTGTTATGTGCCGTTCATTCGCCTGAAACTCATAGTGATCCTATGTACAACAGCTCTGAATCTGCCCTGTCTTGAGCCAGTTTCACGATTTCTGACACGGCAACTTCCATTGCCTCAGTTACTGTATCAATCTATCTCATCCAGGATCTTCGTTTCCTGTGCTGTCCCTCTACCCTTCCAAGCATGATGCCCTTCTCCAAAGACTGGTCCCTCCTGGCCACGTGCCCAAAGTAGGTGAGACAGAGCTTCAAAATTCTATCCTCCAGGGAGAAACTTGGTTTCACCCTCTCCAAGACAGACCTGTTTGTTTTCTTTGTGGTCCATAGTATGTTCAAGACCCTTCTCCAGCACCCCAACACAAAGGTGCCAATTCTTCTGTCATCCTTAGTCATTGTTCAGCTCTCTGATGCAGAGCAAGTAATTGGAGTCACAATGGCCTGAATTAGGTGGATCTTACTCTCTAGGCTGACATCATTGCTTCTCAGTACTCTGGAGAGGTCCCTGACAACAGGGACAATTTGTCATTTGAATTCCTGACTACTGGTGCCAAGAGTGTTGATTGTGTTGCTGAGCATTTAGTAATTGTTAACAACCTCAATCTCTTCTCCATATAGCATGGTATTTCCAATTGGCCCAGTGGTGGGGATATTTCTTTTCTTTATGTTGAGCTTCAATCTATATTAAAGACTATAGTCCTTGACCTTTTCAGTAAGTGCTTCAGGTCCTCCTCTGTTTCAGCAAGCAAGGGTTTGCCATCTGCTTGACATAGATTGTAGATGAATCTTCCTTCAATCCTGATGCCACATTCATCCTCATAAAGCCCAGCCTCTCCAGTGGTCTGTTCTGGATATATATTGAAAACGTATGGATATAGGACGAATCTCCGATGCACTCCATCCCTGATTATGAACCATGCAGTGTTTCCTTGCTCTGTTCTGAGGCCTGCTTTCTGGTCTGAGTATAGGTTTCGCATGATGAGCACAATCAAGTGTTCTTGGATTCCCATATTCCTCAAGGTGATCCACAATTTGTTGTGATTCACACAGTCAAATGCCTTTGCATAGTCAACAAAACACAGGTAGGCATTCCTCTGGTACTCTCTGTTTTCTGCCATGATCCATCTGACATTGGTGATAATCTCTTCTAAACTCAGCTTGTATCTCTGTCAATTTACTGTGCCAGTCATTTCTGGATAATCATCAACAGGATATTGCTTGCATTTTATACTAGTGACATAATTTAATAATTTCCACACTCTGTCAGGTCACCTTTTTTTGGAATGGGAATAAATATGGATTTCTTCCAGTCACTTGGCTAGGTAGTTGTCCTCAAGATTTCTTTGCACAACCTTGTGAGCACATCCAGGGCAGCATCTGTTTGTTGAAATATGTCAATTGATATTCCATTAATTCCTGGGGCTTTATTTTTTTTGCCAAGCCCTTCAGAGTAGCCTGAACTTCCTCCTTCATCACCATTGCCTCTTGATCATATGTTGTTTCTTGAAATTCTTTTGTGTCAGCTAATTGTTTTTGGTACAGTGACTACATATTCCTTCCATTAAGGCTTCCTGGATCATTCAAAATTCTGCTCATAGCATCCATAAGTACCGCCACTAATGGCTTGAATTACGCTTGGAAAGAATTATAAGAGATAAAGACTTCTGACAAAATAGTGCCAACTGAGTGACTGTAGCAATGGGTTCAAACATGTTGGAGGTTGTGACAACTGCACAGCATAGGGCAGGTTTCATATCCGTTATTCATAGGGTTGCTGTAGACTCGATGGCATGCGATAATTATATCACCTTTTTAAAGAATGAGAACAAATATGGATCTCTTCCAGTTAGTTCATCTGGGGATTATCTTCCAAATTTTTGGCTAGTGAGCACATTGAAACCGGCATCTGTTTCCTGAAATAACTCAATTTGTAATAAAAAAAAATTCTTAGGGCCCTGTCCCCACCCCCCAAGTACCTTCAGTACATCTTGAACTTCTTCCTTCATTGTCATTGGCGATTGATATCCCTTTCTTCTTCTTTTGATGTGTCCTCAATCTAAATTTTGCCCATGGGATACTTTTAGTATTGGAAGTTGAGGATCACATTTGTCCTTTAGTTCTTTTAGCTTGAGGAATGGTCAGGGTGTTCTTCTCTTTTGGTTTTCTAACTCCAAATTTCTGTGCAATTTATTATAATATTTTGCTTTGCCTTCTTTTCCCCCCACCCCAGGGAAATCAAAAGGCTTTATGTTAGGAGCATAATACAATCAAGCAGGACAGCTACTGAAATGCACTCTCAGGCGCCTCAGCCTTCACCTTCATGGCATTCGGCCAGAGTTACAAAGCTCTCCATCCTGCCAATTATGACTCTCACCTCATTGATATCTTCTGTTCATCTCTGTTACTTCAGCCCTTCTCTCTCTCTCTCCTTTCATTCTAGTGCAAGTTTCAGAGTCTGATTTAACATCTATTTTGTTTTTTTTCTTTCTTGTCTTTGTATTGTTCTTTTGCTTTCTTCATGGATCATATCCATAATACCATCCCACAGTTCATCTGGTCTTCAGTCATTAGTGTTCAGTGCTCTTGAAAGTGTTTTAAAATTCCATAGGAATAGACTCAAGGTTATATTTTGGTTCTTATAGGCTAATTTCAATTTTATTAAGCTTCAGTTGGAAATTGTAGATGGCTTTTGGTAGAATTGTGGTTTTTACTATATTGAGTCTTCCTATCATCCATGAAGGTGGACACTGTTGGCTGGAGCTTCCCGACTAAATCAAGCCTGGAAGCAGGAGCGGCATCCACTTCCGAAATGGCTTGCCTCCGGAAACTCTATGTACGAACAGTGCCAGGCTTTTAGTGTCTCTTCATTGAGAATGGAGTTAGTTCTTGGTTTTGTGTATATGTTTTTCACTATGTTGAGGATATTCTACTTTATTCCTATTTTCTGCTGAATGTTTTAATCAGGAATGGCTGTTGGATTTTGTAGAAGGATTTTTCTGTAGAACCACAAGATCATGTGGTTCTTGGTTTTTGCTTTGTTAATGTGATGACTTATACTGGTTTTCTTATGTTGAACCACCCTTACATTGCAGTTATGAATCCAACTTGGTCATGATTAATTTTTTCTATATGCTTTTGAATTTCATTGGCCAGGATTTTGTTAAGGATTTTTGCTTCTATGTTCAAGAGTCTATAGTTTTCTTTTTTGTCTGGTTTGCTTGTATGATAGGTTCACTCTTGAAGTATTTCTTCTTTTTCTAGTTTTTAAATAAGTAAAATAGTATTGGTGACAGTTTATCTCTGAATGTCTGATAGAATTTACTCGTAAAACAATCTGGGCTAGGACTTCTTTTGTGGGGGAGTCTTTATGACGTGCTCAATTTCTTCTTTTGTGATAAGTCTGTTCAAGTGTTACACTTCTTTCTGTGTCAATATGGATAGATTGTAGGTTTCTAGGAATGTATTCATTTTATGTACATTTTAACATTTATTGGAGTATGTTATGTGCCGTCGAGTCACCTGCAAATCATAGCGACCCTATGTACAACAGCCCTAAACCCTGTTCTATCCTATGTTAATCTTACTGTCTTGGACACACCTACCCCCATTACCCCAGTCACAAAATTAATCCATCTCATCGAGGGTCTTCCTCTCTTGCACTCTCCCTCTACCCTTGGAAGCATGACATCTCTCTCCAAGCACTGGTCCCTTCTTGCAACATGTCCAAAGTATGTCAGACAAAGTTTCAGAATCCTTCCCTCAGGAGTAGCCTGGTCTCACCCTCTCTAGGATGAACCTGTTTGTTCTCCTAGCAGTTCATGGTATATTCAATACTCTTTTCCCGCACCACAGCCCAAAGGCATCAACTCTCCTTCTATCATCTCTAGTCATTGTCCTGCTTTCTGATGCAGGACAAGTAATTGCAAAGACTATGGCCTGGATCAGGTGAAACTTCATCTCTAGACTGACATTATTGCTCTTTAGTAATCTGGAGAGGTCCCTGACAGCAGACTTTTCCAATGCAATTTGTCTTTTAATTTTCTGGCTGCTGGTACCAAGAGTGTTGATTGTGAAGCCAAGCAAACAAAACATGTTACCATTCTTAATCTCCTCACCATCTATCATGATGCTGCCAATCAGCCCATTGGTGAGAATCTTTGTTTTCTTGGTATTGAGCTTCAATCCATATTGAAGGTTGTAGTCCTTAACCTTCTGCAGCAAGCACTTCAGGTCCTCCTCTGTTTCAGCAAGCAAGGTTGTATCATCTGCATAACTCAGATTGTTGATGAGTCAACCACCAATCCTGATGCCACATTTCTCCTCTGAGGCGCCATCCTCCCAGATAATCTGTTCTGCCTATAGATTGAAAAATATATGAAGATAGGACACATCCCTGGTGTATACCCTTCCTAATTTAGAACCATACAGTGTTTCCTTGCTCTGTTCTGATGACTGCCTCCTGGTCCAAGTATAGGTTTTACATAAGCACAATCAAGTGTTCTGGGATTCCCATTCTTCTCAGAGTCAGCCACAGTTTGTTGTGATCCACACCGTCAAATGCCTTTGCCTAGTCATTGAAAAATAGACATTCCTCTGATACTCCCTTTTTGCAGCCAAGATCCATCTAACATTAGCTATAATATTTAAGTTTATCAGTACAATTTCAGCTGGTTCTGTTGTAATGTCACTTCTTCCATTTCTTATTGGGGTATTTATGTCTTTTATATTTGTTATGTATGCCAATGGTTTGTCTATTTTATATGTCCTTTGATAGAACTAGCTCCTGGTTTAATTAATAATTTCTTCATTAATAATATCATAGTGGGTATTTTTTTAAAAAAATTTTCTTTCCCACTAATTTAAACTTTTCTCCTTATAACTTGCTTTCTTCTAGAGGCTGTAGGGTTAGCCTTCTATTCTTTTTCTATTTGCAGGAGGTGTTCGGTTGTTTATTTTGCTCCTTCTCTTTTTATGTGTTTACATATTATTATAAAGTAACCTCTTAGGAATGCTTTAACTATGCCCCAGAGGCTTGGTTTTGGTGTTTTTGTTTTGTTTTGTTTTTAAATCCCAGAGGTTTTTGTATTTCAGAGGTGTTTGGTTATTGTTATTTTGGTTGTTGTGTGTGTGTGTTTTTTTAAAATTCCATATGTTGCATTTTTGTTTTCATTCATTTTCAGAAACTTTTAAATTTAATATTTTATTTCTTCTACAACTTAGTCATGGTCAAACAAGGTATTATTCTGCTTCCAGATGGGCATTCTTTTCTCCTTTACCCTCTTGTTAATTTCTGGTTTATGGCACTATGGTCTGAGAAGATACTGTGTATTATGTCAATGTTGGTTTGTTTGGCGTGGGTTTTTTTGTGTTGTTTTTTTGTTGTTGTTCTTTAATTGTCTAAATTTTGCTTTGTGTCCTAACATTTCTGAAGAATGTATTATGTGCACATGAGAAGAAAGTAAATTGATTTTTTGTTGGGTGAAGTACCCTGAATAAGTTTATGAGGTTGAGTTGGCTGACTGTACAGTTCAAGTTTTTGGTGTTTTTGTTGACTCTCTTTTGAGTTGACCTGCCTTTTGGTTAGAGTAGTTTCTTGAAGTCTCCTGCTATTATAGTAGTGCTGATTGTTTCATTCTTCATGTCTATTAAACATTGTTTTACATATGTTGCTTATTCATCATTAGGTGCATATCAACAGTGGCTTTCAAGGTGTATCTAGATGTTCTCCTGAATTTCTAATGTATATCACTAGCACTGACCTTTCCCTGAATTACAGAGAATTGACTTGGATATTCAATAGGCATTTAAAATTTAACCTATTTTAAAGAAATAGTTTTATTCCTACTCTTTAATTTGCCTTCGTTTTATTATTTTTCTTTAGTTATTAAGTGTACAATGTAGAAAGATCTTTGAATCTTCTTTTCCTTAGCCAGTCCATCTTTAATCTGTCATCAGATTCAGTCAGGTCTATTTTCAAATTATATCCTGAATCTGAGAACCTCTCATCATCTGTGTCCTAATCATCGTTGACCAAAACACAATTTTATCTTAGCCAAGCAATGTGTGCTCACCATGTAATAGTATAAGTTGTCCTTTAAATATGCAAATGCACACCCATGTTTATCGCTGCTTTGTTCACAATAGCAAGAAGTTGGAAACAACCCAAGTGCCCATCAACGAATGAATAGAGAAGCTCAGGTATATTCACACAATGGAATACTACACTGCATTGAAAAAACAAGGAACTCATGCGATATCATTCAAAATGGGTGACCCTCAAGGACATTATGCTGAGTGAAGTATCTCAGTCACAAAGGGACAAATACTGCATGGTGCCACTGTTGTAAAATGGGACTGACCTTGGGGTTGGGGGGAAACTGAGAAAGATGGGTTCAATAATGTATGCTGCATTGACACAGATGAGGGAGAGAACTATTTGTAGGGGATATGTGATTAGGTATTTTTGTCATGACAGGAGTCTAGAGTGAAGGCTACATGGTGGAGTGGACCTGGGGGAGGGTTTGTAAAACAATGAGGGAATTTTTCTTTTACTCTTCCAAGAGGGTAGTGTACTCGGGGGAGGGTTGGGAGGGGAGAAAAGTGCAACAATGAATGAATGGAAATCCAAAGTCCCTGTAAATGTTCATTGAAATGAATAATAAATTAAAAAAAAACCTAAATATATTGAAAAAAACCACAATAAAACAAAAAATGCAAATAAAATGTTGTCAATAGTTCGTTCAAAGACCTTCAGTGGCTTTTGACCACACTTATTAAATCAGAACCTAGTGGCAAGAAGCTGTGCTGCCTACTCAAAGGCATGTGGTTCAAGTCCAGCAACTATTCCATGCGAGAAGGATGGGCAATCTCCTCCTGTGTGATTTACTGCCTCTGAAAACTCACCAGAGGGTTAGCATGGGTAGGATCCAATTCAACTGCACTCAGTAACAATGTTCTAAATACACCGGGCTCCTTGTCATCCTTTGAATGACCCAAGAATTTTTGCTATGTGTTTTCTCACTTCATTAGTTTACTGATTCTTTACCACCTCATAGACCATCATATTGAAGAAAGCTTCTCTTTCCTTATCAATGTATTTATTTTGGTAAAGTTCTTGCTAGGTGCTATAGTGAAAGTTCTACTCAAAACAACTCTAAGTGCAACAGATGAAACACTTTCTGCTCCTGCAGCATCTTCATGTTCATTGTTATCTTTGAATCCATTTTAGGGCATCTCACTTAGTGTTTAAGATTTTGTTGGTATTCCACTTGACCAAGAATTCTGTCCTTTGCTAAGGACAAGTCCCTGCTGATAACATGTCCAAAGTAACTGTACTAAAGTCTCATAGTTTTCACTTCACTACCTTATACCAAATAAATTGGTTTGTTTATTTTGCCTCTTTGGGAGCTATGGTGGCTTAGTGGTAAGAAGCTGTGCTGAAATCCTGAAGGCATGCAGTTTGAGTCCACCTGCTGCTCTGTGGGTGAAAGATAGGTGGTCTCCCCCTGTGCAATTAATTGCTTCTGAAAACTCACCCAAAGGTCAGCAATGGGTCAGTTCTGATTTGATGCTACATAACAACAATAATTTATTTGAAGAAAGGAAATTTTTTTGTTTTCTTTGTTGTTCTGTGACATTAAAAAAATAAATTGATGTGGCTGATTTTCTGGGATATTTTAATAATTTCTGCACTGTGGTCAGAACATTGAATGGTCCAGGAAGCATCAAAAGAAGATGGAAGGAGTATACAGAGTCACTGTACCAAAAAGAATTAGCTGACACATAAGAATTTCAAGAAACAACATATGGTCAAGAGGGAATGGTGATGAAGGAAGAAGTTCAGGCTGCTCTGAAGGACTCGGCAACAAACAAAGCTCCAGAAATTGATATACCAACTGATACATTTCAACAAACAGACACTGCCCTGGATCTGCCCACCAGATTGTATCAAGAAATCTGGAGGACAATCACCTGACCAAATGACTGGCAGAGATCAATATTTATGTCCATTAAAAAAAAGTGACCTGGCAAAGCACAGAAATTATCAAAGAAGACCACTAATATATCACATAAACAACATCCTGGTGACTGGAACAGTACTTTTACAGAGAACTACCAGAAATACAAGCTCAGTTTAGAAGAGGCCATGGTACTAGAGACATTATCACCAATGTCAGATGGATCTTGGCAGAAAGCAAAGAGTATCACAAGAATGATTATCTGTGTTTCCTTGACTATGCAAAGCCATTTGACCGTGTGAATCACAACAAACTGTCGCTAACATTGAGAAGAATGGGAATCCTAGAACACTTGATTGTGCTCATGTGAAACCTGTACTTCGACTAAGAAGCAGTAGTCAGAAACATAGCATGGTTCAAAATCAGGAAAGGAGTGTTTTGGGGATGTATCCTTTCTTTATACCTTTTCAACCTATATGTGGAACAGATAATTCTGGAGGCTGGGCTTTATGGGGAAGAATGTAGCATCAGGATTGGAGGAAGACTCATCAACAACCTGTGATATGCAGATAATACAACCTTGCTTGCTGAAAGAGAGCACGTACTGAAGCACTCGCTGCATAAATCAGGAATATAGTCTTCAATATAGATTGAAGAACAATATCAAGAAGACAAAGATTCTCACCACTGCATCAACTGGAATCACCATGAGAGAGAAGAGATTAAGTTTATTAACAATTTCAGCTTGTTCAGCTTTACAATCAACACTCTTGGCACCAGCACTCAGGAAATAAAAAGAAGAATTGCATTGGGGAAGTCTGCTGTTATGAACTTTTCCAAAGTGATCTTTAGAGCAATGATGTCAGCCTAGAGACTAAGGTCCACCTGATCCAGGCCATGGTCTTCACAATTACTTGCTATGTGTCAGAGAGGTGGTCAATGACTAAGGATAACAGAAGAAGAATAATCAATGCCTTTGAATTGTGGTGCTAGAGAAGAGTATTAAAATAGGCCTATCTTGGAGAGGGTGAAATCCAGTTACTCTTTGGAGGCAAAGATTTTGAAGCTCCAGCTGACATACTTTGGGCACATGTCCAGGAGGGACCGGCCCTTGGAGAAGGACATCATGCTCAGAATGGGAGAGGGTCAGCGTGGGAGAGGAATACCCCTGATGAAGTGGATTGATGCAGTAAATGAGGCAATATGAGTAGGTGTGTCAGAGTCAGTGAGACTGGCTCAAGATAGGGCAGGCTTCCGAGTTGTTGTACATAGGGTCATTATGAATCACAGAGAACTCAATGACACGTAACAGCAACAACTCCTACCAGAAGTATATAAGCATTTTTTTCACAATTGTGCCAATAATGAAAATTAGAAATTTGTGTTTTAAATGTGTAATCTGTAGATGTTCTTCTTCCCACCAGTATTCCAGTGGATATTAAGCTTTGAGTTGCCCGCCAGAAGACTGATGGTTTGAATCCCATGACTGCTCTGAGAGAGAAAGGTAAGATTCTCCATTTGCTCTCATGAAGATTTACAGCCTTGAAAACCCCATGAGGCAGTTCTAGTCTGTCATTATGAGTCAGAATCTACATGACAGCACTGAATTTGAGTTTATTTGGTTTTAGCCTGTATCATATCTCACGGTGAGTGATTTACAAAAGATGGTCAAAATTGAGATTTTCTTTCTTAATATGACATAAAATATTATTCATCTTATAACTGATGGCATCTAAGATTCATTGATCTTCACCAGCAAGCACTTTATTCTTCATTTTCAGCAAGCAAGGCTATGTGATTTGTAGACTGAAAATAGTTCATGAACCTTCATCAATCTTGAAGCCACATTCCTCGTAATACTTCAATTTCTTTGATAATATTCTCAGTGTATTGAATGAGTAAGTATGGTGAAAGGATACAGTGCAGACACACACCTTTCCTTATGTAAAACCATACGGTATTCCTTTATTATCTTTGTACAACTATTTTTTGCTTCATGTACAAGTTCCAAAGGAGCACAGTTAAGTATCTGGAATCCACTTTGGGCATATTATCAGGAGGGTCATGTCCATGAAGAAAGACTTCACACTCGGCAGCGTAATGGGTCAGAGGAGACGTTCAAGACCCTCAACAAGACGGGTTGACAACAATGGGCTCACATATATTGGAGATGATGAGAAAGGGACAGAATTAGGCAGTATGGTTTTTTTTTTGTTGTTGTATATAAGGTGGCTGAGAATTAGAATCAGCTTGAAAGAATTTAGCCACAATAACAACTTATATGTTTACGTAGTGTTTTGTTGTTGTTATGTGCCACCCAGTGGCCTGTGACTCATAGTGCCCCTATGTACAATGGCTCTGAACCCTGCTCTATCCTGAGCTAGTCTCACTGACTTTGACACATCCACCCCCATTTCCCCAGTTACTATGTCAATCCATCTCATCTGAGATCTTCCTCTTCGGTGCTGTCCCTCTACCCTTCTAAGCGTGATGTCCTTCTCCAAGGGCCACCTGCCCCAAATATGTGAAACAGCTTCAAAATCTTTGCCTCCAAGAAGAAAATTGTTTCATTCTCTCCAAGACAGACCTGTTTGTTCTCCTGGCAGTCCATGGTATGTATGTTCAATACTCTTCTCTGGCACCACAACTCAAAGGCATTGATTCTTCTGTCATCGTTAATCATTGTCCAGCACTCTGATGCATAGCAAGTATTTGGGAAGACTATGGCCTGGATTAGGCACACCTCAGTCTCTAGACTGATGTGGTTGATCCCCAGTGGTCTCTTCCAAATATATTTACATAATTTTCACATCACACTCACAAAAATTAGACAAGTTTACTAATGTAATCTTTATTTTACTGGTGGATAACATGAGTCCACATGTTATTTAAGATTATGTGACTAGTTAATACAATCTGTGACAGACCAACTATAGGGATCAGAAACCAAAGTATTCTAATTTGAGTAGAACTTCTTTATAGAATGGAAAATCATTCTCTTTAAAACTTTGATTCTCCTACAACATTTTATTTAAAAGTGTTCTTCTCAATTGTGTTTACCTACAGCTTAAATCTGATCCACATATTACATTCATTGTTCTACACTTAGAGAATTCTAGCTCAGAGATTTGTTCCCTGCAATGCCTTGAAAAATGGGATAATAACAGGATACCATATAATGGGCTATCAGTGATTGGGTTGATCATTTTTTAAAGAAAAGGTCATGAGTAGATGCTTCTCTGAGATTACAAAAATTGTTTTTAAGTCTTTCATTGAGAACCATAAGATAACTGATGATATGACCAGAGTTAGCAGACTGAATCTGACAGTTTAACAATAATCGGTGTGCCAGACACAATTACGCTGTGCCAGACACATTAACTGAATCATTTCATTTGATTCCTCACAATAGTCTTGCTTTTTGAGACAATCAATTGATTATAAGTTGAATTTCTTTGCCACACTACTCCCTCATTCCCTAAGGTCATTTCACCGGAGATCAACCTTGGGGAAAAAAATGGTATTTAATGTCTTTTTCCCCACTCCCAGTATTCCATTTGCATTCTTTAAAAGTAAACGGAAACTTTTTACTTTCACTTTATGCTTAGCATTACATCCATACAGTCAAGATTCAGACAGGTGAGTAAGATTTTAAAAAAGCCTACACTTTTTACTGTGGGGTTCAGTTTGAGACAGAATCAGGGGGAAAAGATAAATCTTTTTTAAAAGACAAGTTCTTTGGCATGAAAAGGAGGCTTCAGGATTGCATGCAGCCCAGTTTAATTGGTGTAAGAACACAATTACTTAGTGTACTTGGAGGTAAAGATAATAAATCTTCGTCCCATATACTTTGGGCATGTTTTTACGAGAGGCTGCTCCTTGGGGAGGGTCCCCATGCTTGGGAAAGTGGTCCGTGAAAGAAAGGAAGACTCTCAATCATGTGGATTGACACCGAGACTGCAGCAATGGCCTCAAGCTTGTTAAATATGATGAGGATGGCACAGGATAGGACCGAGTTCAGATCTGTTGATCATAGGGTCGTTATGAGACGTAGTCGACTCGACGGCACCTAATGACAAGTTTACATGTACTCCAGTGGCTTTCTGTTGCATGCCAGGAATCCTTTCCTCCCCAGACAACTTGGTCAGACTGATTCCACGCAGCCAGAATCTGCCCAGAGTCAGCCTCTGCAACCACCAATCTCCAGAGCTTAGACTGCTTTCACTTGGCATAAATTCAGAGACCAGTGAGGCTTTCCATCCTCCCCTCCACCGCCCACACACACACACACACACACACACACACACACGAAATGGGAGCAGACATATTGCTCAAATGGTTTAATTTGCTTTCTCTGATAACTGTACTTATTCCCAACACACAACATCAAAGACAACATTGAAACTCAATCGTTGTTGACTGAACAAACAGGCGAAATAGTTCTTAAGATTTCCACTTTGTTGTTGTTATGTTGTTGTTTGGTACTGTCAAGTTGAGTACGACTCATGGTGACCCTGTGAGCAACAGATCTGAATGCTCTTCTATCCTGTGCCATCCTCATACTTCCTGACACAAGGAGAGCTCATTGCAGCAGTCACCGTGTCAATCCACCAGGCATCATGTCCTTCTCCAAGGAACAGAGCTTCTCCTAGTATGTGAGGCGAAGCTTTATCATCTTTGCCTCCAAAGACCACTCTGGCTGCACTTTCTCCAACACATATTTGATTTTCATTGTACAATTAATTAAATTGATGTTCAGCTAGGTTAAAGAAATTGTCCAAGTTTACACAGGTGGTAAATGTCTTCTTTCTTTCCTTATTCTATTTACTTATATTTTTTGGTACTTTTAGATAATTCTTGAAAGTTGTGCATCACTAAAAAAAAAAGTTATACATTACTGGTAGTTGAAACATATACTTTATAAAAGTATTTAAAAAACCCGAAAGTGGTAGCCTCTTTCTCCTTCCCTACACTCCAGAGATAATCACTGGAAGACATTTGGTATGCCCATGTATTTTTCATTATATCAAGCACATCTCCTTACTGCTGTCTCCTTACTGCTGTTGTAATTCTTGGTTAGATCAGAGGCACATAACTCTTTTTTTTTTTGGTCTCAATCTTTAGCTGCAGCCTCCCATTCTTTAACCACTGTTTTGCAATTGCTGTTTTTGTGTGTCCTTGTGCTTTTGTTTTTGCTTTGGAAAGCCTGAGAATATTGTTGTTTTTATTATTAAGAAGAGTAATTTTTTTTTTTGCTCGGTGTAACAAAATTAAATCTTTTCTATTTATGTTGTCAGGATACTCTTGGGAGAGCTGGCAGAAGGTTGAAATGTACTACACAGCAAGTGTTTTATGGCTATGGTGGCAATTGAAAGGTTACACATGGCAGCAGTGTGCACTAAAACTGATAAATGGATTCTAAAGAAAAGCAGTATGCAGTCAAAGATCCCATAACTGCTTGTCTCTACTCTGTGATTTGGTGTTACTGAGGAGAGAACATGAGACTTTCCGGAGGCAACCTGCATGGTAGCAGAAGACAGCAGAAGCCATCTTAATGGATCTTTTGTTTATCATCACATTTCTTCTGTTATTGTGTCTTGTGTGACTTTATCTTTTATAAGGGATCTGTAGTGATTCCATTAGCAGGAAATAGCTGCCCAGCATGGTTTGTTTTTGTTTTTTTTAATTCAGCTTGTTTCTTCAGTACATCAATTCTAAGGACCAGCTATTTCTCTCCACTCTGGCCACAGTAATCTTTCTATCTTCAATCTTTTGTCCTTATACCTATTGGCTTCTCTTGTTTTGCCTTCAGCCCTATAACATCACCTTGGTTTAACCTTGCTGATTAAGTTTTCATTCCGTTTTCTTCATTTGCTTGTCTGTCTAGCCTGGTATTTCAGCACATCTCCTTATTAACCCTAACAGTTCATACTTTCTTTGATATTTTGTTAGATCTGCAAAGGTCCTTTTGAATTGAGAGATCTTCCTATCATTCTATTCCTCTAAGTGTACTCCTAGGCAATAGGCAGTGAGATATTTCTGAGGAAAGTTATGATTAAGTTCATCATAAATTTGCACTATTGAACTGACTTAATAGTTATTTCATCTAATCTTGATCTTTTCTGATATTTCTATAAGGTACTTGTTCCAGCTGAATGCTGTTGTTGATGTTAGGTGCCGTCCAGTTGCTTACAATATATAACGACCCGATGAAGAACAGATCTGAACCTTTTCCTATCCTGAGCCATCCTCACAATCTCTGACATACTCAAGCTCATTGTGGTAGTCGCTGTGTTAATCTATGTTGTTGAGGGTCTTCCTCTCTTTCTCTGATGCTCTAATTTTCCTAGCATGATGTCTTTTTCCAAGGACTGGACTTTCCAGACAACATGCCCCAAGCATGTGAGATAAATGTCACCATGCTTGCCTCTAAGAAGCACCATGGCTGTACTTGGTCCAAGAGAGATCTGCTTGGAGGAAGCCTCATGCATTATGTAGATGACTTAACTTTGCATGTAGAAACTGTTCTGTTGGCAATTCAGGACATATTCAATACTATATGCCAATACCATAAATCAAAGGAATATACTCTTCTTCAGTCTTCTTTATTCATTGTCCAAATTGGAGATGCAGAGAAAACAATTAAAAATGACAAGACTTCAATTAGGCACACCTTATTCTTTAAACTGACATCCTTGCTCTTTAACCCTTAAAGGGGTCCTTAACAGCATATTTTCCCAGTGTAACATTTTGATTTATTATTTTCTGCTATGATGGGTGTTGAGATGTTGATTGTCAACCCAAGGAAAAGGAAATACTTGATAAATTTAATCTTTTCTCCATGGAGATAGTGATCCAGTAGTGAGCATATTTGTTTTCTTGATGTTGAAATGTACTCCATATTGAAATCTTTGATCTTCTGCAGCTCATGCTTCAAGTCCACTTCACTCAGCAAACAAGGTTGTGTTATTTGCCTAATGCAGTTTGTTTATATGTCTTCTACCAATCCTGATGTTGCGCTCTTCTTCATCAAATTCAGACTCTTGAATGATTTGTTCAGGACAAAGATTTAATAGGTAAGGAGAAAGAATATAACTCTGACATATCTTTCTTGATTATTTACCTGCATTGTTCAGATGACACCTTCTTGGTCTAGATATAAATTTAACATGAACATAATTAAGTGTTCTGGGAATCTCATTCTTCTCAGTGTTAGCTGTAATTTGCTATGATCCACATAGTCAAATGTCTTACCATAACCAAAAAACACAAGTAAATTTTTTTTTCTGGTAATACTTTGCATCCAGCCAAGATTCATCTGCCCTCAGTAACAATATCCCTTCTGCTGTAGCATCTTCTGAATCTGCCTTGAATTTCTGGCAGCTCCTTGTCAATGTTTAAATAGGGTTTTCAGAGGCCTGCTATTTCAGAAGTTGATGGCCAATCCTGCTTCCTAGTCTGTCTTAATCTGAATGCTCAGATTTAGAGAAGTATCTGACAGATCCCTAATTGTGGAATTAACCATTAGTTTCAGTGTTGTCCCCGCCCTTAGCACAAGTGTCTTGACCCACTTATTTCCCTGCTTCACCGTCCACCTGAGGCTTCGTCTGGCATACTTTGGACATGTTGCCAGGAGGGATGGGTCCTTGGAGAAGGACATCATGCTTGGGAGGGTGGAGGGACGGCGCAGGAGGGGAAGACCCTCTATGAGGTGGATTGATTCAGTGACTGGGATAATCAGGGTAGGTGCGTCAGAGGCAATGCGATTGGCACAAGACAGAGCAGGGTCTAGGGCTGTTGTACATAGGGTTGCTTTGAGTCCCAAACGACTCGATGGCACATAACAACAACAACCACCTTGTCAATGTACTGTTCCAGCCTTTTATTTTTTTCAAAAATAGTAATCTCCAGCAAGATTTTACTTGCACACAATATTAATGATATTCTTCAATAATCAGTTCCACTTTTATTCTAACGGCTTGTTTTATACTTTTTGAAATCTAGCTTCTGTGTTTGTAACTGCACTAAAAGTCTCTCTCTAAAGTTTTATAAATAGATTTAAAAACGTTTTCTTTCTCTTGATCTTCTCTAAGATATATAACTGTGTTGACTACCATGTTGTTATTAGGTGCTGTCCAGTCACCTCTGACTCATAGAGACACTATGTACAACAGGAGGAAATTCTGCCTAATCTTGCATTATCTCCACATCTCTGCTGTGCTTAAATCCATTGTTGTAGTCACAGGGACAATCTATCTAGTTGTGGGTCCTCTTCTCCTTTGCTGACCTTCGACTTTTCTGAGGACTGGGCCCTCCTGATAGCATACTTAAAATATGTGAGATTTTTTTCTCACTATCCTTGCTTCCAAGCAGCATTCTACCTACTCTTTTTTTTTTAATTTTTGAAAAATTTTTTTATTCTTATAAATTCATTCACTAATAATTAGATGTGCATTCCCTAGTTTTAGACAGGGTTTACAGATATTTGTTTAGCATTGGTATTTTAATTTTTCACCAAATCACATGCATTTTTTTTCCTTTTTAAAAATTTTATGCTGGCTTACTCAAGACAGATTGATTGATTTTTCTTTTGGCAGCCCGTGGTGTAATTAATATACTCTGAATGCCATAATTCAGAGGTATCAACTCTTGGATTTTCATATTAATTGTTCAATCTTTGCATGTTTATGAAGCAATTTAAAAATATCATGCCTTGTGTCTGCTACACCTACCTTAGTGTTTAAAATTATATCCTTGGGGGAGAAGCGGGGGGAAGGAACTAATACTAAGGCAGCAGATATTAATGGATGAATGAGTGAGGTTTAGGAATAAGCAAAGGATAGTGAGATTTGATGAGATGTTGTCATAAAAGGAGTTGAACAATTATAATTAATATCTTAAAATAAAATGGATATGAATAATTCAATGAAAACCAATAAAAGCATTTAAAAATATATATCCTTGCTATTTAGCACTGTAAAGAGATCCTTGACATCAAATTTGCCAAATGCAATTTTTGCTACTGTCACCATTACTGTTGATTATAGATTAAACCTTCTTCTCTTTATACTGAGAAATTATGTTTTAAGATATTCCTCCTCTTTTTAGTCATCTGTACATTGCAAATTGTTAATGAATCTTCCTCTCTTGCACTGACCCCTTACCCTACCAAGTGTGATGTCATTCTCCAATAACATCCTTGGAGATTCTCTAAGGAATCCTACAGGTTGAATGGGTATGGTAAAAGGATACAACACTGAAACATATCTTTCCTGGTTTTAAGCCATATACTATTCTTTGTTCTGTTAACAAAAAATAGTTTCTGGGTCTATGTATAGGTTTCACAAGAACACAATTATTTGTTTTGGGATTTCCTATTCTTTTCAATTTTATCTATAATTTGTGATGATTGAAGACACTCAACGAGGTGAATTGATCCCATAGTTACAACAATGGTCTTAAACTCAACAAAGATTATGAGGATGCGTCAGGATCAGGTAAGGCTTCATTCTCCTCTACACAAAGTTACTATGAATGAGAGTCAATGTGGTGGTCCCTAACAGGTTAGGACAGGGTTCAGATCTGTTGTTCGTATGGTTGCTATGAGTTGTACTTAACTCAATGGCACCTAAAACAACAACAACCTAAAAATAATCTACCTTTCTTTAATTGTCCTCATAAATTAACATCAGCTATGAATCATAGCTTTGCATGGAGAAACGGAACCCTTTATCCACACAAAGATATGTACTCAAATATTTACAGGGAAGCAGGAGTGGCATCCACTTCCTAAACAACACACCTCTGGAAACTCTATGAACATAGATAAATGTCAATAGTTATAGGAAATCTTCAGGCCTTTTGTTCATAGGGTCGCTATGAGTTGTGCTTGTCTCAAAGGCAATCAACAACAGTGACTAATAATAGTCAAAACCCGAGAGCAAATAAAATGCTCTCCAATAGGTGAATGAATAAAGTTAATGTGATACGTCTATCAAATACAAAACTACTTGAAGATAAAATCAGGCAAGCACTAACACACACAACAACATAGGTTATTCTCAAAAATATTATCTATGTGTTAAAAAGTCAGATGCAGAAGGTTGTAAATAGTGTGATTCAATTTACACAACATCGAAGATATTAATGCTAGAAAGATTAGTGGTTGTCAAGGTCTGACATGAGAAGTTATTGTTTTTATGCGCCATCAAGTCGGTTGCAACTCATAGTGACTATATGTACAATGGCCCTAAACACTGCTCTATGTCTTGCCAACTTTATTGTCTCTGACACACCTATCCACATTACCCCAGTGACAGAATTAATCGAGGGTTTTCCTCTCCTGCACTGTCCCTCCACCCTCACAAGCATGATGTCCCTCTCCAAGGACTGATCCTGTCTTGCAACATGTCCAAAGTATATCAGACAGAACTTCAGAATCCGTGCCTCCAAGGAGCAGCCTGGCTTTATCCTCTCCACACTGAACTTGTTTGTTCTCCTAGCAGTCCATGGTATATTCAGTACTTTTCTCCAGCATGGAAGCACAAAGACATCAACTCTTCTTCTGTCATCCCTAGTCATTGTCTAGCTCTCTGATGCATAGCAAGTGATTGCAAAGACTATGGCCTGTATCAGGCGCACCTTAGTCTCCAGACTGACATCGTTGCTCCTCATTACCTTGGAGAGGTCTCTGACAGCAGACTTTCCCAATGCAATTCGTCTTTTAATTTCCTGGCTGCTGGTACCAAGAGCGTGGATTGTGGAGCCAAGCAAACTGGAACTGTTGACTACCAAATGCAAAAAAGAATTCTCTGGGATGATAGAAATGACCTGTATATGATTGTGGTGGCAGTTATATGACTGAATATGTTTATCACAGACATTTTAAAATATTATAAATAATAACTCAATAAAGGTTACTATTTGTCAAATAGCAAAATTTGACAAAATTTTAATATGTATATATTAAGAACTAGTACCATAATTCTCATATACATATTTATTTCCCGAAGGAAGAAATTAGAGTATTCATTATCTATCCACTCTTTTCCTATTCTCCTGCACTGGAACAGATTAGGAGAAGAACGATCAGAAAGGAATATATGATTAGATCCTATATGTATGATAAAAATCTGAAACAAGAGTGGACTGGGGAGAGGGAAGGAGGAAAATGTGCAACAATGAATGAATGAAAACCCAACCTTTCTGTTCACTTTCATCAAAATTACAATTCCAAAATTAAATAAATTGACATTTTTGTTGTTGTTATATGTTATCAAGTCACTTGCGGCTCATAGTGACCCTATGTACAACAGCCCTAAACTCTGCTCTATCCTCTGCCAATCGCACTGTCTCTGACACTCCCATCCCGATTATCCCAGTCACTGAATCAATCCACCTCATAGAGGGCCTTCCACTCCTGTGTCTTCCCTCCACCCTCCCAAGCATGATGTCCTTCTCCAAGGACCAGTCTCTCCTTACAACATGCCCAAAGTATGTTAGACAGAGCCTCAGAATCCTTGCCTTCAAGGAGCCACCCGGTTTAACCCTTTCTAGGATGAATCTGTTTGTTTTCCTAGCAGTCCATGGTACCCTCAATACTCTTCTCCAGCACCACAGCTCAAAGGCATCCATTCTCCTTCTATCCTCCTTGGTCATTGTCCAACTCTCTGATGCATAACAAATGATTGCCTGTATCAGACGCACCTGAGTCTCCAGAGAGACACCATACTTCCTACAATTTCCGTAATTTGTTTAAAATGAGAAAATAGGTTTTGAAAATAAGCATTGTGCTGTTTTCTTCCAAAGTAAAATATCTGCACCATTTTTAAAGGTTAAAGTCTGAAGAGAAACATCATATTGAACATACTTTCTTTGTTTTATTTCTTCCTCACTTGCCCGTATGGGTCAGAGCCATTTATGTATCTGCTCACTTCCAGAGCAAAGTAGTTTGCTGAGTCTGTAGCATCCAAGCGTATATACCAACATTGCTTATAACTCTCATGTTTATGGCTTGTTTTCTGTTACTGTTAGTAACTCTGACCATCTTCAGAACTGCGCCACGGAATGTACAAGTGTGGAAAAGTCAAAGAGCTTGTGTACAGATTGACCCAGAAGGGAACTGCAATTCTACTAGCTGTATATTTCTCTACCTATAAAATGGTGAAAGTAACAACATTTTCTTCATAGGGTAAGTATGTGTGTTATCTGAGATAATCCAGAGTTTAGACCAAGGTCTGTTTCCATACATCAAATTTACGTACCGCATTGTACAATGCTGCTTCTCATGAGGTTCTAACTACCTTTCCCAGCACAAAACTGTCTTTAAAAATGCTTCAGCTCCCCGATTAACCTGCAAAGCTCATGGGATCAGTGTTATCTGAAATTCTAGCAATGAAAGTCAATGCCCCAAATTCCTCATGGTTGTGGGTTGTTCTTGAGGCTACAGGAAAATGTGACACATTAGAGAATAGCATCTTTTAAAAGTCAAAATCTGCTTATTTAGAGACAATGTTAATGCTGTTATTATCATATAATCAAATCTAGAAGACTCACTGGAGACTCATTTTTTTTTAGAATTGTGTATTTGTACTTGCTTCTGCCTATCACACTAACTACCTCAATTTTATTTTATCTTATTTTTTTTTTTATGGTGTAGGAGCAGGCAGCTTTATTCCACTGTCCACATGGTCAGCATGAGTCAGAGTCAACTCAACAATAGCTAACAACAGTTTCATTAGAAATGAGCAAATCATATTTTAAACTTTTTAAAGTGCTTCTTATTTTATTGCTAATCGCCTTTCTTTTTAAATAATTTTTTAATTAATTTTAATGAAAATTTACAAAGACTTTGGATTTTCATTATTTCATAGTTGCACTTTTCTCCCTGCCCACTCCTTCCCCCAGTACACTCTTCTCTTTGAAAAGTAAAAGAAAAATTCTTTCATTATTATACAATCCCTCTCCCCAAGTTCATTCCACTATGCAGCCTTTGTTCTGGACTCCTGTCATGACAATAATACCTAATCACATGTACCTTTTAAACAGTTGTATCCCTCATCTGTTTCAATGCAGTATACATAATTTATCCCCTTTCTCAGTCTCCCCCCAACCCCGATGTCAGTCCTGTTTTACAATAGTGGCACTATGCAGTATTTGTCCCTTTGTAACTGAGATATTTCACTCAGCATAATGTCCTCCAGGGTCTGACTACCTCATTCTTGTCTTGGTTAACTGGTGCTGGTATAGCAACAACTACAACAGAGGGGTGGTGTTAAAGAAGGGAATGTCTTTTCTCGCAGTGTTAGAGGTTAGATAAGTTCAAAGCTAGGAATTAAATCTAGGAAAGGGTTCTTGCTTGTTAGAGGACCCTAGAAATTTATTTGTGTTCCTTGGTGTTTATTTTTCTCCTGAATTTTTTTCATTATTAATTTTAATTTTAATGAAAATTACATAGACTTTGGATTTCCATTCATTCATTGTTGCACTTCTCTCCCTCTACCTACCCCTCCCACCAGTTCGTTCCTCTCTTTGAAAAGTAAAAGAAAAAATCTTTCATTGGTATACAACCCATCCCCCCAAGTCCACTCCACTATGCAGCCTTTATTCTGGACTCTTGTCCTAACAATAATACCTAATCATATATCCCTTTCAAATAGTTCTCTCCCTCATCTGTTTCAATGCAGTATGCATTATTTATTCCCACTTTCTCAGTCTCCCCTCAACCCCAATGTCAGTCCTGCTTTACAACAATGGCTTTATGCAATATTTGTCCTTTTGTGATTGAGATATTTCACTCAACACAACGTCCTCCAGGGTCACCCATTTTGAATAATGTTTCTTGTTTTTCAATGCAGCATTGTATTCCATTGTGTGACTATACCACAGCTTCTCTGTCCATTCATTTGTTGATGGGCACTTGGGTTGTTTCCAACTCTTTGCTATTGTGAACAAAGCAGTGATAAACATAGGTGTGCATATATCTGCTTGGGTGGCAGTTATGGTTTCTTTAGGATATATTCCTAGTAGTGGAATTACTGGGTCAAATGGTATTTCTATTTGCAACCTTTTGAGAAAGCGCCATACAGCCTTCCACAGTGGTTGCACCATTTTACACTTCCAAGTACAGTGAATAAGGGTACCATTTTCTCCACAACCATGCCAGCATTTGTTGTTTTTAAGTGTTTAGTCTTAATGAAAAGGTTGGGGGTTCAAGTTCACCTAAAAATAATTTACAGGCAAGGCCTAGTTTGTTTGAAAAACAAGCCAGTGGCAGACCTATGGAGAATAGCTTTACTCTGACACAAATAGAATCGCCATGAACCAGTCAACTAGAAGGGAATTCTCTCCTTTTTTTCTGGAGGGGATGTGGAGAGGGAATGAATTTGATTACTTAGTTTATTTATTTATTTATTTATCAAATAATTACTGAGTATGCATTATATAGATAAGCCCTGGTGGCATAATCTGTAGCATGTTATGTTGTCATTTTTATGTGCTGTCAAGTCAGAACCTATCCATAACTAATTAACTCTCTGATGAGTTTTCAGAGGCAGAGAATTGCGTGGGAGGAGGTTGCCCATCTTTCTCCCATGGACCAACGGGTGGGTTTGAACTGTGTGACTTTAGGATTGCAGCCACCAGGCCATCAGAGGTCCCTAGTATGTTTGAGCCCCAGTGGCCTAGTGGTAAGAATCTGTGCTGCAATCCCAGAGTTCCGTAGTATGTTATGAAGCTCATCAAAAGGCTCTGTGTCTCAAGAGGTTCAAGATTCCCAGGTAGAAAGATGGGTAATTGCCTTCTGCTGTGGTTCAAAGCCTGAAACCTGAAGAATGAATGTTCCTATGAGTCAGAACCAACTAATGTCCATGTGTTTGAGTGATAGATTGAGCATTACCTATAATTCTTTTTATACTCTTCTTCTTTACTGCCATCAAGTAATTACTGTCATCTCCTCCTGTGGGATTTACTTATTGCCATCAAGTCAGAAACAACTCATAACATAGTACAGACATTTGATACTTGGTTATTAAGCACTTTTATATTCATTCTGAAGGAAAAACATTTTAAGAGAAGAAATGACGTGATAAGATTTGCATATTAGAAATTATTTTCCTTGTGCAAGATAGAATTTGAATGGAGGCAGGGTTATAGTTAGGAACCTATTACAGTATAATTCAGAAAAAGACTAACGGTGACCTAAAGTATGGGATTAAAGCAGAAGAGCAAACACTACAACCTTCAATATGGCTTATATTACAATATCAAGAAAACAAAAGGTTCACTACAGGGTCAGTAGAGGGACAAAAGATTGAAGTAATCAATAACTTCATTATACTTGGGTCTACAATCAACACCTATGGTAAAAGCTGTCAAGAAATCAAAAGGTCTGTTTCATTGAGAAAATCTGTTTTCAAAGACCTCTCTAAAGTACTCAAGAGCAAGGATGTCAGTTTAAAGACTAAGGGATACTGGATGCAAGCTATTGTACTTTGGTGGCCTAGTGGTAAGAAGCTGCACTGCAATTCCAAATGCATGTGACTCATTAAAACCTAACAGCTGCTCCAAGGATGAAGGATGGGCAGTCTCCTCCTGAGTGATTTGCTGTCTCCGAAAGCCTGCTGGAGGGTCAGCTGTAGATTGATTCTGACTTGATAGCACACAACAAAAACAACATGCATTTGAAGGTTAGATGATGAGCAAGGAATACCAAAGAAGATCAATGCCCTTGATTGTAGTTGATGAAGAGTGCTGACTGTCCCATGGTTTGCCAAGAAAAGAAATAGATGTAACAGGATTATAACCACAGACAAAGAGCTACAATTTACATACAACACATGCTTCTGGGGACATAATTCGACTTACAACAGGCACATATTAAAGATTTCTGGGTATATTGGCTAGAATGGTGTGGTGATAGCCTGAAGTTGGCTTCTTTTTTAGCCCTTACATTAGCCACCTTGGGTATCCAGTTACCTTAACTGCAGACATATGATCTTATAAATCATCAACAGCTTTTGAACTAGGATAAAGGAAAGACTTATCCACACCAGCCAGCAATATTTGAGTGAGACTGGAGCAAGACCCTGGTGGGAGTGAGACTCTGGTGATGGTGGAGGAGAGACTGTGGCATTACTGTGGAGAAACTGTGGCAAGGTGTTGTTACCTGAGGCTTCTTGCATTTGTGTTGGCTACAGTCAAAGGTTTTGACTATTCTTGCCAGATGCTTGAAGGAAAAGCTGACTTAAAACTGCTCTTACTGCTGGGTGATTTGGATTTGACTGCTGAACTGAAATCAGATCCCAGACTAATTGAGAAATTGTGCCTTGAAAACTTGAGCTAAAACCTGGACTTGTGATATTCTTTGTCTCTTCCACTCTCCAACTTAATTCCTGAATAAACCCCATTGTTGGTTAAAAAAAAAAAATGTGTCTTGGAGGAAGTGCAACAAGGGTGCTCCTTAGAAGCAAGGATGCTGAAATTTAGTCTCACATACATTGGGCATGTTATCAAGAGGGGCCAGTCTTGAAAAGACATCATGCTGGGAAAACTGAAAGATCAGAGAAAGGAATATACCCAACAAGAAGGAAAAACACAGTGACTGTAGAATTTGGCTGGACCATATCAGAAATGTGGAGATGATGCAGAAGAGGGCAAAGTTCTGATCTATTGTTCATAGAGCTGTTACGAGTTCAAGTGGACTTCAAGTAGGGCACTAGCAACCATAACAAAAGTATGGGAAGGGATTTCTTGTGGCATAGTCAGTAAAGAGTGGCTTTGGGTTCAAAGGTGCTCCTCTCTGGCAGTTTGAAACCATCAGATGTTCTATGGGAAAAATATAGACAACATACTTCTGTGTGATTTGTTATTAGGTGCCATCGAGTTGAGTACAACTCATAGCGACCCTATGAACAAAAGACCTGAAACCAGTCCTGTCCTGCACCATCCTCATACTTCCTGACACGCAAGAGCCCATTGCAGCAGTTGCCTTGTCAATCCACCTGGTTGAGGATCTTCCTCTTCTTCGTCGAACCTCCACTCTTCCCAACATCATGTCCTTCTCCAAGGAAAACACCTCCTAGCAATATATTCAAGGTATGTTAAGGGAAGCCTCATCATTCTTGCCTCCAAAGAGCACTCTGGCTGCACCCTCTCCAAGACATATCTATTAATTTTCTTGGCCGTTCATGGAATATTCAGTGCTCTTCTACAACACCACAGCTCAAAGTCGTCAATTATTTTTTACTGTCATTCTTACTCACTGTCCGGGTGTTGGATGCATAGCTTGTAATTGGAAAGACCATGGCCTGAATCAGACACACCTTACCTCGAACTGACATCACTACTCCTCAATAATTTGGAAAGATCCCCAACTGCAGATTTTCCCATTGCAATGCATCTCCTTACTTCCTGACAGCTTGTACCAAGGATGTTAACTGTGCATCCAAGCAAGATGCGTCTGCACGATTTACAGCCTCCAAAATCCACTTTAGAGTCAAATATGAGTAGATTCTGACTTGATAGCAGTGAATGACTGAAAGTACAGGAGTGCCAGAGGATTTAGAGAGGAATGGATAAAAGAAAGCCATTTTCAGTGGTTTACACTAAGATTCCATGACTTACTTGACCTTGATGTAGGACTAGGTGAGATAAAGGAGAATCAAGGATGATATTTAGTTGGCCCTTTTTGTTAGCAGCTGAACATTATCTGTCTTTATTCACTGCTGGTGGGAGTGTAAAATGGTGTAACCACTGTAGTAGACATTTTGGTGCTTTCTCAAAAAGTTGAAAATAGAAATACCATTTGACCCAGCAATACTACTACTGGGAAAATACCCTAAAGAAACCATAATTGCCATTCAAACAGAGATATGCACACCCATTACAGCATTATTTATAATAGCAAAGAGATGGAGGCAACCCAAGTGCACATCAACAAGCAAATGGATAGGAAAACTATGGTATATTCATACAATGGAATACTACCCAGCACTGAAAAACAATGAACTCTTAAAACATTACACAACATGGGTGACTCTGCAAGACATTATGTTGAGTGAAATATCTCAGTCACAAAAGGACAAATACTGCATAGCAGCACTGTTACAAACAGGTCTGACATGGGAGTTGGGAGAAGAATAGGATAGGAGTGGATAGATAAAGACCACTGCACTGGAGCAGATGAAAGAAAGAACTGTCCAAAATGAATATTTGATTAGGCATTATATGTATGACAACAGCCCAGAGTAAGAGATAACATGGTAAAGAGGACTGGTAAGGGGGAGGAGAGGCCAGTAGTTGTGCAGCAATGAATGAATATTTTTTAAAAAGTTAACTGGGGAGGGGGAAGGTAAGGTGATGGGGTAAAATGTGCAACAATGAATGAATGAAAATCTAACTTCTCTGTAAATGTTTGTTAACATCACAAGTGAAATAAAGTTTTATTTTTTAAAAAAAGACAACCATTGAAAACCCTATAAGAGATTCACTCTTCTCTGAAAGGTGGGGCCTTATCATAAGTAGGATTAAACTTCACAGCATCTGGTTTCGTGTTTTTGTGTGGTGGTGTTGCAAGTTGTTTTGTTGTTTTGTGCTTTTTTGGTTTTTTTTACTGCATGGAAACTCAGCCCGTCTCTTCTGATCACTATCTTATCTTCATCTAATGCAAACTGGTGGTTTGTGTTAAAAGAATTTCTTAGTAAGCAAGACATAGTGGGACCAGAAATGTCCAGACCTTGGGGTTAGGAAAATTTTAGGCCCTGCCCTAAATTTTTCTACAAGGGTGAAGATCACAAAACAGATCCATCAATTGGAAAGTATGCATTTAATTTTTCCTTTTAGGTGACACTGTACTTACTTTTGTAGAGCATAGCATACAAAGGGAAGAAAAAAATAAAAAACACCCAGCAACCCCATTGCCCCTGTGCTGACTCACAGTGACTCATCCATCATAGGGTTTCTGAGGTTGAGAATTTTTATGGGAGGAAACTGCTCATCTTTTTCCCCCTCAGAGTTGGCCTGTATGCTCGAACCAACTGATTTTGACAAGATTTTAAAAACAGTTAATTAGAGTTAGTTCACTACCTCCTCCATGTTAAGGACACAAACACTTATCTCGTCTGTGCCTGTATCATTTGTACAGACAAGTTAAAACAGAGCAGCTCGTTATTTTTTATGCGTTTCTTTCCCAGCATTACTTCTGCTTCAACCTCCTTTGGCTCTGGTTGAGAAGCACTGCTTAAGCAATCTTTTAAATATATACATAATACTTTAACATGCAATTTCTAAATCATCATTTCTGAACTACAATCTGATGAAATTTCTTTTTAATGTATTTGCTGGACTTATCATTTGAGTATTTAATATAGTTAATTAAAAAGCCACCAGTTCTATTTCCAGTGTGCTCATGGAAGAAATGATGGTAATCGGCGGCTTTCAAGTGGTATTTATAAATGGTGGTTCTCTGGAGCTTCCATTCTCATCATCAAGTTCAAATTTAAAAAAGAAAAATTATACTAAGCTGATGATTGAATTTGGTTGTGTATACAGTTTGCAAATAGGGGTGACATTTTACCTAGAGAGTAAAAAAAATGTTCCAAATATGAAAAGACCTCCAGAGACTTATTCCATCAACAAAATCATGCAAACTGGGCCAAAACAGTGGAGGGTTTTGGTAACAATTTATTCCCAAACACAGTCTCAGGGGTTTTTGTTTCTGAAATTTTACATAGATAATTCTTTAAAGAGTCCAGTGTTAAGGCAAAATGAATTTCTCTAAGCTGTTTGCTGGGCTATTATCTGACTTACAGGTGACTTAGAAAATGAGAGGTTTTTATGTGTTGTGTTCCACCCCCCCAAGTTGCAAAGACCCGAAGGATCTCTGGGTAGGTCTTCCAACTCCATTAACTATATGTGGATTTTATGGCATATGGATTTTGGGCAAATTAAGATGGCTTCTCAGTTAGGATACTTTAACATATGCTGGGATTGATGGGTGGCTATGCTGTGAATAAAAGTGCAAGTGTTTCTTGCTAACCAAAATGGTTAGCTGTTTGAACTCACTAAGGAAGGCATGAAGTTCGAATCCACCAGCATTATCTGTGGTTGGATGGATGATCTCCTCCTGTGCCTATGAAAACTCACTGGAAGATCAGCTGTGGATCGGTTCTGCCTCAATGAAACATACCAACAACAACTGAAGCAAGCTGCAGCAGTCTACTGCCATAAATATTACAGCACTGGAAAGCTTTGAGGTATTTCAACTCTTTCTTACTGGGTCTCTAGAGGTCAGAATTGACTCCATGGCCATGAGATTTTTCTGGTTTGTGGACAAGTTGTGCAAGTATGTTTGTGAGACCACCCCTGTCTCATTCATCCTGTACCATAAAGTTACCGTTCTTGTAATACACCTTGATCATACTGATTTTGTATCGTCCATCAGCCCTCCTATTCAGTGACCACAAAGTGTCAAATCACTGGACTAACTAGTGATAGATGGTGGTAGATAAGTGTGAAGATGATAATATTTTGATTATTTTTTTTTACTCTTGATATATGTTAATTTGTCTCTCCTTTGAGCTGTGGTGCTGGTGAAGAGTATGGAACGTACCATGGACTGCCAAGAAAACAAACAGATTCATCCTGGAGAGGGTTAAGCCAAGCAACTCCTTGGAGGCAAGGACTCTGGGGCTTCGTTTGACATACTTTGGACATATTGTAAGGAGAGACAGGTCCTTGGAGAGGGACATCATGCTTGGGAGGGTGGACGGACAATGTAGGGGGTAAGACCCTCTATGAGGTAGATTGATTCAGTGACTGGGGTAATCGGGATGGGTGTGTCAGAGGCAATGCGATTGGCACAGCATAGAGCAGGGTTTAGGGCTGTTGTATATAGGGTTGCTATGAGTCGCTAACGACTCGACGGCACATAACAACAACAACAACAACATATATTGTATCAGAGACAATTAGATTGGCACAGGATAGAGCAAGTTTTAGGACTGTTGTACATAGGGTTGCTATGAGTCGCTGGCAACTCGATGGCACATAGCAACTATATATATTGTAAGCTTTCTTTCTCCTTCCTTCCTTTTTTATTTCTTCCTTTCTTCCTTCCTTTCCTTTCTTTTCTTTCTTCCTTCCCTTCCCTTCCTCCTTCCTTCCTTCTTTCTTCCTTCCCTTCCTTTCTTTTCTTTCTTCCTTCCTTCCCTTCCTTACCCTTCCCTTCTTCCTTCCTTCTTTCTTTCCTTCCCTTCCCTTCCCTTTCCTTTCTCTTCCTTTCCTTTCCCTCTTCCTTTTCTTTCTTTTGTTGGTTTAATTCCAGGTAGTACAGAATTGTGGGTATAACAAAGAATGAACTCCAGATTCTGTCAGGATTCTGAACTGTGTTTACTTTGACTGCACAGCTGAGATCAGAATGGCTGAGTAAGAACTGACGAGATGGGCCATCATACCGTTTCTTTTTCTTTATTGTTTTACAACTTTATTCTTCAATGTACAACAGGCTCCAAGACAACACTTCATTTTAACTACAGGTGGTAATAGATGTTATAGCAGAGAATCCAGATGTTTTAAAAAGGAACGGAAGTAAGGTTCATCATTCCCTTAGTCACAAAGAACAGCTTCTTTCTCCCACATTTCTTAATTCCACCCATGGCCAGGGCATCTTTGCCCGTGGCCTCCACTTTTCACTCCTCGAGTTTCTTCTGTTCTTCTTTTTGTTTCTGCCTGAAAGCCTTATCTTCCTTGTCCAATTCCTTGGTCTGCTTCTTGAGCTGTTTCAGTGGCTTCTTCTTGACACCTTCATGGCCAGACTTGGCGTTGTAAGCTCTTTTGAGCTAAGGACGTCCCAGGAGTCCTCAGGTTTACAAGCAACACCCCATTAATAATCTCCCCACATACAAATACATTTTTTCTGACCAAAAAACCCCAAAACCAAAAAACCCCAAACAAAACAACAACAACAAAACCCCTAACCAACCAGATAATATCTCTTGGAGAGGGTGCATCCAGAGAGCTCTTTGGAAGCATGGATGATGAGGCTTCACCTCACACACTTTGGGCATGTTGGTAGGCGGGGCTATTCCTTAGAGGGGGACATGATACTGGGAAGGATGGAGGGTCAGCAAAGGAAAGGAAGACCCTCAACCAGGTGGATTGACGAAGTGACTGCTACAATGGGCTCTTCTGTGTCAAGAAATGTGAAGAAAACACAGGATAGAACCAGGTTCAGATATTTTGTTCATAGGGTCACTATGATTTGTATTCGACTTGACAGCACCTAACAACAACTACAACATGATTATAATAACATACTTATGCTTAGAGGGAGCTTATAACAGCTATCACTATGCTTATAGGGAGCTCTGGTGGCCTAGTGGTAAAAAGCTTCACTGCAACCCCAAAGGCATGCGGTTCAAATCCACCAGCTACTCCTGGGGAAGGGCAATCTCCTCCCATGTGATTAACTGCCTCTGCAAACTCTCTGGAAGGTCAGTTCTGACCGAATAACACAAAACAACATTCAAATACATGTCACATCTCTTGTGGCAATTCATCCTTTATCTTGTGTAGTCAAAATTTTCTTACTGTTGCTGTTGAACAGATTGTAAAACACTGTGATGGAGTTTACAGATTCACAAATCAAAGGAGATGTAATGGTTTAGGGGGAAACAAGAAGCCTAAGATTTTGAAAGCCCTGGCAAAATGCAAATGTATAATCCAATTGGGGTAACGGATCATCAGCATCTTTGTTGGATAAATTGACCAAGTGAGTTTAATTAGAGCTCCAGGAAGAAGTAAGTTTTGGCTTGGCTAGGGAGGATGCTATTGAACATGATGAACATTAAAGGAGTGACAGAGAGGAGGAAGGCTTATGCTATGAGAGTTGGACAGGCATGTATTCAGCAAGTATTTATTACCTTTGGGGTTGTTTAGAATGTAGGAGTAGAATTATGGGAGAAGAGCTGAGTGCAGATAGAGTGACAGAAAAAACAGACCACCTCCTTCACAAGTTAGTCAAGCCCTTTGGACAGCCAAAGGTTATTTTTCCCCCCTCTGCAAACATCTAATCTCTTCTTTGTTCGTATGTTCTAAATCATACTGGAAATTCCCTTATCTCTTTGGTCCTTATCTATCCTTGATTTCTTTGCTTGCTCATTGACTCCAGGGTTGAGGGAAACCTCTGAGATCCCTAGCTTTTGGGGCTTTTCTTCTTTGCAGACACAAAAGGCATTTGATGTACCTTCTAAGCTGTCTTGCCAGAGCTCTAGTGAGTTATGTAGAAAGATAGTTGAAGGAAACATAAGGTGCTTTCTCCTGTTTTGGCGTCCTGTACAGACTGAGTTGATGAGGGGGTTAGCTTTTTTTTCCCCCTGCCAAGGTCATCAGAAAGAAATCCGTCTCCAGAAGCATTCTAATATTAACCTGAGAACTAAAGATTACAGATGCAGAGGGACCTTTGAGCTATACGGCTTTCCCAGTCAAATTGCACTAATTCAGAAAAAGGAGCAAGGTCAGTTCAAGGGAAAAGCTCAAATGCATTGTCTCAGAAGAAATGCATCTTTGTCCCTTTCAGAATTAGTGCAAATCCTCATACTTTGTCTGACTATAACCAGCCAGTTTTTGGAAGGTAACACAGTATTCAGAAAGGCCACACACTAATTTTGGTGCTCAATGTCTTGTGTTTGAAACCACGTAAAAGCTGCCTGGCTTTGATCAGAGATGCATGACTGCCATTGCCTCAGTTTCTTGATCTGCAAGTAGAAATATCAATGGCTATCTGAAAGTGTTTTTATAATCAGAAATAACATTGAAGAGAGTACAATATGCTCCTGAATTAAGTGCCCAATAAAGAGTAAGCAATCCTAGTGGCATGGAGATGATCATGGTTCTTGACTCTCTGCTTGAGAGGTGGGCTAGAGAAGTTGGCTCCTCTACAACTCTTAGGCAATTTGCAGATGTAGGTGATAGTCTGTAATGCCATGGAGACATTAAATGGTCCAGATGAAACAGAAGATCTGATAGGATAGAAAGTCACGCTGCTTATTAAACAACTCTAAATATTTACATGCAGTACAAGAAAGTTTCAGTTTAGGCACAGTCTCTTATAATTAGTAACATTCATATCTACATAGACTATAAATGTGCTCATTAACTTATAAATGGCTTGTATTGTTAAAATAGTTCATTCAGCCTATTGTTTTCCATTTTCAAGGAGCTAAGATATCAGTTTAAAGGCTAAATTGTGACTAATCCAAGCCATGATATTTTCAGTTTCCAGCTATACCTATACAGGCCTGTGTTTAATTGTTTTTGTGCAAACATTCTTCTAGGTCGTATAGCCCCGGTGTGTCCACTAGGGGTAACTTGTAGTTGCTGTGAAGCTGAACACTGTGACTGTGATGTGTCAAATGCAACAATGGTTCCCCATGGTGGACAGTGTTTGATGGAGCTCCCTGATTAAAACAAGCTTGGAGGCAGGAGTGGCATCCACTTCCATAAATAGCTTGCCTCCGGAAACCCTGTGAACCTGGAGAAAGGATGAAAGTCACACAAGTATTGAGGACTTTCGTTCATAGGGTCGCTATGAATCATCTGTGACTTGATGGCACTTAACAACAACCACCACCTATACTTTGGAAAGTTGGACAATGAAAAGGAGAACCGATGAAGAATCGACACCTTGGAGTTGTGGTGTTGGAAAAGAATACTTAATATCCCATGGATTGTCAAAAGATATGTCTGGAGGAAGTATAACTAGGGTGTTCCTTAAGAGGCAAGGATGGTGAAACTTCCTCTTACACACTTTGGGCATGTTATCAAGAGGTACCAGTCTTTGGAAAAAGATATCATGTTTAAAAAAAAGGGGAGGGTAGGAGAAAAATCCTCAACAAAATGGATCATCACAACGACTGTAGCAATGGGTTAGAGCACATCAGAGATAGTATTTCAGAGACAGGTTCATAAGGTGACTATGACCTGACCACACCTAACAGCAACAAATGTTCATGCTGGCTAAGAAGAAAAAACCTGATTTGCACATTGATCCTATTCATGTTGAATTACCTCAAGTTGTGAATTCATGAGTTTGTGATCTATACAGCTAGGTAAAATGCTGAAGTTTCTTTTCCCCCTTTTTAAAAAAGAAAACAATTTCCTTCTTTCAGGAATAAAAAATACTTAGAAAATAAAATCCATTGTCATTGAGTTGATTCTGACTTATGGCAACCCTCCACCAAGTTTCTGATGTTAAAAATCTTGACAGGGGGAGCCTTCCAATCGACCTTCTTCTGCAAGAGTGGTTAGTAGATTCAAACCTGATTAAAAGTCCAACACATATATGCGCCATGCCAAACTTTAAAATGGAGCTATTTTTTATTTAAGGGAGCTCTGGTGGCCTTGTAGTAAGGATCCGTGCTGCAATCCTGAAGGCTCACAGTTAGAATCCACCAGCTTCTTTGCAGGAGAAACTATTAGGTGACCTATGAAGACCTTTTTTTGATTACTGTTTTCTAAACTCCAGTCAGCACCAGCAATGGAGGAGGACAAATTCTTCTCAATATGAAAAAAAGAAAATGATTTTTCAGAGTCAGAGAGAAAGTACAGAATAAGCCTTCTGGGAATTGTGAGGGGCAAATAATGCTTCCCATGTGAAGACAAAGAAAGCGAGAGAAAATGAGAGGGATGGAAAGCTGCAGGGAGATGAAAAGACCTCAAAAAGCACCTTTCCTTTAATTAGTTGAAGTACCCTTAGCAGGGTGGCCAGATCCTCATTGTGGTGGTGGTTGCATGTTGTCAAGTAGGAACTGACTCATAGTTGACCCTCCAGCAGGTTTTCCAAGACGGTAAACCACAGGGAGGAGATTATCCATCCTTCTCCAACAGAGCTGCTGGTAGATTTGCCTTTGTGATCATAGTTTGGTTCCTTACCGCTAGACCACCAGAGCAGGCTAGGTCCTGTTTTTAACGAAAT
The DNA here is from genome assembly GCF_000299155.1 of Elephantulus edwardii. NCBI lineage: Eukaryota > Metazoa > Chordata > Mammalia > Macroscelidea > Macroscelididae > Elephantulus > Elephantulus edwardii. The sequence goes on from NW_006399833.1 coordinate 13,203,882, forward strand.
CAAAGAAAAGAGAGAATGTGTGTGTTGGGGTGGGGGGGGGGGGGGAGGAGAAAACTATAAATTGAGAATTTTTTTTTAAAAAGGCAGAAAAAACCATATCCAAGTCATAATAGATACTGAAGATCACCATTCCAACCGAGTATTGATATAAAGTTAGGATAAGATAGATAGTTTGGGTGCCGACTTTTGAGAGACAGATGAATAGAATTGCATCCTGGTGTTCAGTTGTTTGACATTTAATCTAAAGTATTATCTTCCGAGTTAGTTATTATTTAAGCTCAAAGTATGCTTTTGATATGAACGAGATGAAAAAGAATGTCTTTTATCTTAATTATGCAAGCCTCAATTTGTTAGCCTTATTCAAACCTCAGGGACTATGGCATACAACTGCCATCTGGTGACAGTATATCTGCATAGCAGGATGCTTCAAAAGTAAAACAGAACTGCTTGCAGGAAGGATTTGTAAAACTAAGACTGATGAAGTGATAAGTAAGTGTCCCAGGGGCCTGAGTTGAACAAGGTTTGGTTGTTTTATTTGGGTTTTCCCCCTTGCTTTTCAGGTTTATTTTAAAGAGGTTGAAATGCAACCGCGAAATATTTCCTTATTGAACTCAGAGTGATTCAGCAAAGACTTCCTATTTTGTTAAAGTTTAAAAGGACCATTTCTCCCTTCCCTAGGGATATCAGTAATCCATAAATAATAAATGGTTTCCTTATCTTGGAGATCTGAATCATACCAGAATAGTCTGTGAATGTACACATCTGAGAGTGTGATCAAACAATAAAATAAAAAAGAAAGGCATCTGTGATGAGCCTTTTTGTAAAAGCTCAAACACTCTACATCTCTCATTTTAAAGCTTATACTCCTGTCCCAAGAAGAAAAAAATTGCAACATTCTTATTCCATTGTTGTGTAATTCAATCTTTGTCTGTTTTATATAAGAACGTTTAATGCTTCTAGAATTCATTTTACGTCAGGAAGTCAGTCTGATAAATCAAGTCCCATGATGGTCTAAAGATTAATGGATTTTTTTTTGAAAATAGGTATACTGGAAGCACAAATGTCCAATTCGTAAGATGTCAGTAAGGTTGGCAGGGACAGATGACTCAATCTCCAACCGTCTACTTTTAAGAGTTCATATGTGGGAAACTTGTCTTTTTCCAGTTTTATTTTAATTAGCTGATCAAGGGGAAACAGTGATGAAGTAGCCTGAGGGAAACCTTCTAGTTACTTAGTTGAACATCACAAGAATGATTTTATAGTTAATGGAAAGCTGAAGTATTGCTTAGTTTTAAAGTGAAAAAATAACATCTGGGAAGACTGGAGATGAGAAAGGTGGAGAATGTGAAATTCCTTCCCTTCTTTTCTGGTCTGAGAGTTTGTGCAAGAGATTCTAAGGTTATAAAGAATGGTATTTCCCATGAGGACAACAATGCATTTTTCCTGAATAACATTAATTGAGCCAGTGTACAACTTGTAAAATTACTTTGTGAGCAATTAGCTCCTTTAACTCTTCAGCTCCTAGTTATAGACCAAAGAGGAAGCTAAGAGCGGCAGGAGACCATTTACTCAGGCATCAACAGGAGAGGATGCATGGGACATTTTTCTGAACTTTACCTCCACCTTCAAGCAAACAGGTTTTACTAAGAGTTTCTATGGATTCTTCAGATTTTGATTGTTTGTTTGTTTGTTTTTAATCCAGTATGACAGTAATGTCTGGATTGGTTCCTATCCTCCAATCTATTGACACTCATCAATGCTGTTGAGTTGGAACCAATTAATAGCGGATGTTGTAATAGATTTCTGAGGCTGTAAACAGCACAGGAAGAGGATAGGATTAGGTTAGGGTTTTCCCCTCAGAGCCTCTGGTAGACTGAACGACCAGAAAGGCTTCTTGTCTTTTGTGTTAGTAAGGAAACTACCTAGAGACTGGGCCACCAGAGCTAGTCTGCTACAGACACTGTTGTTGTTGTTAGGTGCTGTCCAGCAGACTATGATCTGAACATTGCCCTATGCTACAACATCCTCACAACTTCTGTCATGTTCAAGTCCATTGTGATAGTCATTGTATCGATCCATCTCCTGAGTTTCTTCCTCCCCTTTGAAGACCTTCATGAGGAGTTTGTCTTTTAATATGGCATTTCTAGTGTGGATGCCTGACTATATGGAGGGGCAGGACTATGTGAGTGAAGCACATTGACTTATCTACAAAAGGATTGGCTATCTACCATGCCACAAGAGTATTGGCCAGTCCCAACAATCTAAAAGAAGATTGGCTAATCTCATCAAGAAATTGAATAGTTTTGATAGAATTTCATGAAATAGCATAGGATCAAGAGGCAATGTTGTTGAAGGAAGAAGTGCAGACTGATCTGTAGGACTTGGCCAAAAACAAAGCCCCAGGAATTGATGAAATACCAGTTGACGTATTTCAATGAACAGATGCTACTCTGGATGTGTTCACCAGGTTATCCCAAGAAATCTGGAGGACAACTACCCAGCCGATTGACTGGAAGAGATTCATATTTATTCCCATTGCATGAAAAGGTGACCTGACAGAGTGTGGAAATTGTCAAACATTATCACTAATATTACACACAAGCAAAATCCTGCTGAAGAATATCCAGAAATGACTGGAACAATATATTGACAGAGAACTACCAAAAATACAAGCTGGATTTAGAAGAGGTTGTGGCACTAGAGACATTATTGCCAATGTCAGATGGATCTAGGCAGAAAGCAAAGAACAGCAGAAAGCAAAGAGCACATTATCCCTAATAATACACACAAGCAAAATCCAGCTAAGAAATATCAAAAAATGACTAGAACGATGCATTGACAGAGAACTACCAGAAATACAGGCTGGATTTAGAAGAGGTCATGGCACTAGAGACATTATCGCCAATGTCAGATGGATTTAGGCAGAAGCAAAGAGCAAACTGTGTTTCACTGAACATCCAAAGGCATTTGACCATGTAGATCACATTAAATTGTGATTAACCTTGAGAAGAATGGGAATCCCAGAACAGATGATTGTGCGTATGTGAAACCTATACTTGAACCAAGAGGCAGTCATCAGAACAGAGGAAAGAAACACTGCATGGTTCAAAATTGGGAGGGTGTCCACCAGGAATATATTCTGTCTCCATACTTTTTCAATCTGTATGCAAAACAGATCATCCAGGAGGCTGGGCTGTATCGGTAGGAACGTGGCATCAGGATTGGAGGAAGATTTAACAACCTGCGTTATGTAGATGACACAACCCTGCTTGTTGAAACTGAGGAGGACCTGAAGCGCTTGCTGCAGAAGGTATAGGACTGCAGCCTTCGACATGGATTGAAGCTCAACATCAAGAAAACAAAGATTCTCACCACCGAGCCAATTGATACCATGATAGGTGGAGAAGAGATTGAGGTTGTTAACAATTACAGCTTGCTTAGCTCCACAATCAACACTCTTGGTACCAGCAGTCAGGAAATCAAGACAAATTATACCGGGAAAATCTGCTGTCATGGACCTCTCCAGAGTATTGAGAAGCAATGATGTCAGTCTAGAAACTGAGGTGCACATGTTCCAGGCCATGATCTTCACAATTGCCTGCTATGTATCAGAGAGCTGGAAAATGACTAAGAATGACGGAAAGAATCAATACCTTTGAGTTGTGGTGCTTGTGAAGAGTCTTGAACATGCCATGCACTGCCAAGGAAACAAATAGGTCCATCTTGGAGAGGGTGAAGCCAACTTTCTCCTTGCAGGTTAGGATTTTGAAGCTCGTCTCCCATACTCTGGGCATGTGGCCAGGAAGGAGTGGTCCTTGGAGAAGGATATTATACTTGGAATGGTGGAGGTACAGCACAGGAAAGGAAGACTCCAGATGAGAGATGGATCAGTGGAGTAACTGGGGTAATGGAATAGGCATGTCAGAGTCAGTTAAACTGGCACAGGATAGGGCAGGCTTCAGAACTGTT
>NW_006399833.1:13210180-13248709 GCF_000299155.1 Elephantulus edwardii
CTTTGCATAATCAATGAAACACAGATAGACATTCTTCTGGTATTCTCTGTTTTCAGCTAAGATCCATCTAACATCGGCTATAATATCCCTAGTACCACGACCCTTTCTAAACCTAGCCTGGACTTCTGGGCATTAGGTTTTATAAAATTAATCACCATTGGACCTTGTCCATCATTACCTTGTCTTTTTACCTGGATCTTTCCCATTTCCTTTCCCTTCTTCCACCCATCAAACTGTGCAACCCTGTGGTTTTGCCCCTACCCTTCTTCAGCCCTCCCTCCCTTTAGTTCCTAAAAGTGTTTTCCTTCTATTTTTACAATAATGGTCTTATACAGTATTTGTCCTCATGAGACTGTGTTAGTTCACTCAACACAATGCCCTCCAGCCTCTCCCGAGTCCCTTCTTAGTTATAAACTATGCAGTGTTCCCTTGCTCTGTTCCCATAACAGTCTCCTGGTCTACATATAGGATTTTCATGAGCATAACTAAGTGCTCTGGGATTCCTATTCTTTTATTTCATTTTACTAATATATTTATTTAACTTTATTTTTGTGTACTGTCAAATCAGATCTGACTGGCACCGGAGGAGACTGCTTCTCCTTCTCTAGCAGAACAACTGGTGGATTCGAACCACGTGCCTTCCGGGATTGCAGTACAGTTTCTTGCCACTAGGCCACCGAAGCTCCCTTGGGATTCCTATTCTTCTCATAACCTGTTATGATCCACCCAGAATTCTTGCTGTGAGGCACCATAGAGTATGACTCATAGTGACCGTGTGAACCACTGATCAGAACCTGTGCCATCCTCACCGTCTGTAACACACTTGAACTTATTGCTGCAGTAACTCTATCAATTTATCTCATTGAGGATATTTATTTGTCTCTTTTGCTGAAGCTCCACCTTTCCAAGCATTATGTTCCTCTCTAAGCAACAGCCTCTCTTAGCATCATGTCCAAAGTATGTGAGATGAAACTTTGTCATCTTTGCCTCTGAACATTCTGGCTGCACTTTTTTAAATTATATTTTTTGGAGGGGGGCACTTCATGAGATATTCAGTGCTCTTTTCCATTATCACAAATCAAAGAAATCAGATATATCATCCTTGCTCATTATCCAGCTCTCAGATGGATCAGGCACTTCTTACTCTTCAAATTGACATCATTGTTCCTGAGTCATTTGGAGAAATACTTCACTGTCCTAATATAATTCATTTCCTGATCTCCTGAATGCTATTATCAAGGGTTTTGATTGTAGAATTTAGATGAAATCTATTGGTCAAGTGGTGAGGAATTTTGTCTTGACTTAAGATGCAGTCCTTATTGAAAGCTTTGATCCTCTGTAGTCAGTATTTCAAGGGCTCCTCACTTTGAGCAAGCAAGGTTGTGTCAACCACATATTGCGGGTTGTTGATGAATCTCCCAACAATCCTGATGTCACATTCTTTTTCATAGAGCCCAGCCTCTGGATTGATTTGCTTAGTGTACAGACTACATTCTTAACCTCAATGTAATACTGGTTTCTAATTTGGTGTGAGTGAAGAGTTGCACTGCTAACTCAAAGGGAGGTGGTGTGACTCCATCAGCTTTTCCAAGACAGATTGATGGACAGTCTTCTCTGGTGTGACTTATATCCTCTCAAAATCCAAGGAAGAATCAGTTATGAGTCAGTCCTGAGACAAGTTACTGTATCAATCGGTCTCATCCAGGGTCTTCCTCTCCTGCGCTGTCCCTCCACCCTTCTGAGCGCCTGATGTCCTTCTCCAAAGATTGGTTCCTCCTGGCCATATGCCCAAAGCATGTGAGACAGAGCTTAAAAATCCTAGCCTCCATGGATAATCTTGGTTTTACCCTCTCCATGACAGACCTATTTGTTTTCTTGGCAATCAATGGCAGTTTAAGCCTGTTCTCCAGCACCACAACTCAAAAGCATCATTTCTTCTTTTGTCATCCTTCGTCATTGTCCAGCTCCCTGATGCATAGCAAGTAATTGCGAATATGGTGGCCTGAATCACTTGCACCTTAGTCTCTAGACTGCCATCATTGCTTCTCAGTATTCTGGAATTGTCCCTGACAGCAGATTTACCTAATGCAATTAGTCTTTTGGTTTCCTGACTGCTGGTATCAAAAATGTTTTTCTCCATTTGTCATGGTGCTGCCAATTGGCCCAGCAGTGAGATTCTTTGTTTTCTTGATGTTGTGCTTCAAGATTAAAGGTGTCAACTATTTTATTTTGCTAGGGTCCACAATCAACCCCGAGGCAGCTTCGGTTCAGCTCTTTTATTTCAGCATATCTTTCATTTGTTTTGGGTTTTCAATACTTGAATGCAATTTTCAGAGTCTCTTCTGACATTCATTTCAGTTTTTTCTTTCTCTTCTGTCTTTGAAATGACCTTTGCTCTCTTCATGGATGATATCCTTGTCATCTCACAACTCCTCTGGTCTGTTGACTATCTGTATTCAATGCCTCAGACTTATTAGTAGGATCATTTTTAAATTCAGATTAGATTCAAGGTCATATTTTCAATCTTGTGGACTTGTTTAGTTTTCTTCTGCTTCAATTTGAACTTGCACATGAGTAATTAATATTCTGTTGCATAGTCAGTATCTGTCCTGGTTTTGACTGACATTATTGGACTTCTCCAATAATTCCTTCAACAGTCAATCAGATCCCCATGAAGTCCATCAGATGAGATCCATGTGTAAAGTTTCTGTTTGTTTTTTTAAAAAAGGTATTTGTAATAAATAGATCATTGGGCATATAAAATTTTATCATTCAACTTCCAGCATCATTTCTGTCACTGCCCATACTTTCTAACTACTATTCCTTCTTTATTGTTTTCAACTTTTGTACTTCAATCACAAATTTTCATTCATACCCTTAATTTCATGTTTTGTGAATTTTGGACTGCAAAATTTGATAAAAATCCTCCATTTCCTCCTCTTTAACTTTAGGTGTTGATGCATCTCTTTGAATAGTAGATGTATTAACAGGTCTTCCTTGTATGTGTAGGGAGATTATTTTATCATTCACAACATGTTACTTTAGAATAGGAGATTGTCCTCTTAACTATATGTGCAAAACCATTCTTCCTCTGCTTATCAGTCCCCACATAGTAGATCACATGACTATGTGTTCCAGCATGGCCCAGGCCTGTACATTTCAGTCCATCAATCTTCATTGGTTCTATTTCATTGTTAACAATTTCCAGATTCCAATACTCATATTTTGTACATTTCACATTCCACTTATTAAAGAATGGTTTTGACTATTTCTCTTCATTTTAATTGACTTACAACCTGGTTGACTTCCACTCTATTGCTCACAGTGTTTTCAGAAGTCTACTATTTCAGACGTGGGTGGCCAATCCTGCTTCCTCATCTGACTTGAATAATACGTTGTTGTTTTTATGTGCCATAGATTCAAGTGTGCCTCACAGTGACTCTATGTACATCAGATTTTAACCCAGTCCTATCCGGCACCATCCTCATCTCCCCTACATACTACAGAACATTGCCACAGACTACAAGATTTGGTAAAATTTGTCGATTTCTTCTTCTTTGTCTCTAGATATAGGAGTGTATATTTGAATAATAACTGTATTTACTAGTCTTGTATGTGTATGGATAATATCCTATCACAACATTGTATTTCAGGGTAGAACTTGAAGTTGACTTTTTTTTTTTTTTACATCTGTGGAAGGATCATTGGAGAAACTCAATTTTGGCAGTCAAAACCAGGCCAGGGGCAGATTGTTAGTTAAACCATCAGTTACTTCTGTGCAAGGTCAAATTGACGCCCAAGAAAATGAAAATAAGTCCATGAGAACCAAAATATGATCTTAAATCTATTCCATCTAAATTGCAAAATCATCTTAAGAATAGGTTTGAAACATTGAATACCAATGATTGAAGACCAGATGAGCTGCAGGCTGAAATCAAGGCTATCATCCATGAATAAAGTAAAAGGTCATTACACAGACAGAGAAGAAAGAAAAAAATTTAAAGTGGATTTCAGAAGAGACTACAAAAATTGTGCTGGAGTGTCGAGAAACCAAAACAAAGAGAGAGCGCACTGAAGTAAAAGAGCTGAACAGAATATTTCAAAGGGCAGCTTGAGAAGACAAAAGCAAAATATAATGGAATGTTCAGAGAGCTGGATTGGAGAAGGAAAAGAAATTCAACTATTTCTAGAATAGGTCATTGTTTTCAGAGTCTGTGGGATCCACTTACATCATATTTGTAAACTTCCATATCATTACATTTAGATGCCATGCTTGTTTACAAGTCCATTTGCAGGCACCCAAATGGTTTGTTGTGCTTTGGAATCATTGATTTAGAAACAAAACCATTAAGACAGCATAGATGAAAGAAGCCAGAGACAATATCACAATTTTTTAAAAAGTGATTTTTTTATTGTTATCAAAAGGGAAATGACAAGGAAAATGCCACATTTATAGAGTTTGGAGCAGATGTGTGACAGCTGAGGTAATTGAATGTCTGGTGGACGTTTTTGCTGTATAAGATAAATCTCTGTGCATACTATGGAAACAAAAGCAGGTGTGATCAGTCAGTTGTCAAATGAAGAGAATAAATATCACCTAGAGAGTGTACTGAACCACTAAACTTAATGGTTTGTTTTTCTAAGCTTGCAAGGTAATCTGGCAAACAATTTTCGCTGGTGTAGCGAATAAATTTTACACCTAAGAGAGCACATACTATTACAGATGTATATGCCAAAGAGGTGGCTACATCATTTCTTGTTTTTAGCTTTTATGGGAAGCCTTTACAAAATATGCATTGCTGTGATTTTGGAAGCCATGTCATTCTCCCAGTACTGCTATGTAAATGACACTTAAGACGGTGAGTGACATTTCTGCTGACTTGGGCTATTAAAAATGATTTCTAAGCCTTAGCATGTGTCAGAAGCAGCACTGGAGACTAGACATCTTGTCACTGATTCTGTCACTCAGTAGTTTAGACTCAGAGCATATCATTTTGAGCTCCACGTCTCTAAAATTAGACAATGGAATTAAATGGTCTCTGATTCTATGGGGTGGGTGGTGGCGGGAAATGTTGTTTAGAAAGCAATTCTTAAGACAGCAGATTGGAAACTCCATTATTTCTTGGTTGTGAATATATCAAAAGCTTTCAGTAAGCACTTATTATGTGCTAATGGATTATTTTATGTAAACTCTTGAGGATGAAAAACTGAAGAAGCTGCCTAATTTCCAACCACAAGGGTCCTATTTGTTCTCCCAAATATGTACCATCTGTTTCCATGTATCGCTTTATTTTATACTAATGTGTAATTTATATTAGCTTTTGAAGAGAAGGTGCTACAAGAATTTGTCCAAATATAGATAACCACCACAGTTTAATAGGTCTGCGGTTCCTTATTTTTTTAAAAAAGAATCTTTTATTGATATTTGAAGGAAGTTTTATAAAGCGATTACGTTTTCTGCTCAACAGTTAATATGCATTTTGTTTTGTGGTATTGACTGTAGTCCCTAAAATGTAACAACAGTCTTTCCATTCCTCCCTCTGTTTACTGTTCACATACCTCCTTTTTTCCTACCCTTTCCTGTCTTCTGAGCTATACCCCTTCCCAATGCTACCCTTTTGATAGTTCTAAAGTGAATATAGTCTCCTGCTGGTGGTGTTCGCCCTATAGGCCTGAATATTCTTTGGCTGGAATTTGAGCCATGGGGGTGAATTTAGTTCCAGGCTCTACAGGTCTTGGACCTTCCACCACTCTTCATCAGACCAGTGACTCTGGTCTCATTTTTATCATTTTTAGTTTTGTTCCAAATTATTGTCCTACATTATCCTTTAGCTCCATCGTGATCCCTTTAAGAGCAATCAATTGGGCATCATCTAATTCTTCTGATCTCAGGGTCATGCAGGGAAATCTGGTGGCCCAGTGGTTGGGGAGTTGCATTGTCAATTCAAAGCCAGGTGGTTCAAATCTACCATCTAATATCTGCTTTGCATGGGAAAGATGAGTAATCTCCTCCTGTGTGATTCCAGCCTCAGAAAACTCTGGAGGGTCAGTTATGAGTCAGATCCAACTGAGCGGCAGTGAGTTTGAGGGTTTTGTTTTTGTTTTGCTTTTTTTGGTTGGTTTGTTTTTTCTAGTTTTCCTGATCCTTCACACTGAGGTGTGAGTGGCTCGTTTGTCCTTTGGACTAAATTGTTGCTATGCTTCTTTGATTTTCTTCACTCTTCCTTGCTCTCAACAGGGGAAGACCAGTAGCTGCACCTTAGCTGGCTGTTTCCTACCTTTTAAGACCCCAGTTACTACTCACTAAAGCATGATGTAATGCCTTTATGAACTAATACATGAATTGTTAGCCAATGGTTCTTAAATGAATCTTCACCAGGCAGCACTTGTTAGCTAGGCAAACTCTGAACAATGGGGCACATATCACACTTAGAGAAGTATCAGCTCCAGTGGCTAAAGGATTTACTTGTTCATCTCCACCGGCTCTCTCAGATGTCACTGCAACTCCCATCACTGACTGAGAGCAAAGCAGTTAGATCGTTACTTATTTTGTTCTTCTTGTGAGTAAAGAAATCCCCTCAATAAGTGTTGCTATCCATTACTTTTAGCGGATGATTGAATGTGCCCAACACATGGTCATACTGTCTCCTTTTCTGCTCTTGTAGTTCTTACACCTTTTCAGCAAATGGTTGCTTTGGCCAAAAGGGCATATTAAAATCGTTAGGGATTTTCAAACATTTTCCAACACCTATAATTTTTCATTTCATGTGCATAAACTTGGGTGTAAAACCTCTATATGCAAAACTTACAGTCCTTCTTCCAGCTCTATTCTAGCTATACTGGCTGTCACATCTCACGGCACACAACAATCCCTTGTATCCTGTCTGTTTCACATAGGATTTTGAATAATGGGACAGGATTTCTCTAGAGATGGAAGAAGCATTTGTGTAAGAAAATAGAACTTTGGTTCTTCATCTTTGTGGTTATTGTTGTGTGCTGTCAAGGTGGAACAGACTCATAGCTGACCCTCTAGCCGGTTTTCAGGGGTAGTAAATCTCATGGGAAGAGGCTACCCATCCTTCTCCCTCAGAGTGGCTAGTACATCTGAACAGTGTGCCTTTGAGAAAGCAATGCAGCTTCTTCTTGCCACTAGGTCACCAAAGCGCTTCATTTTTAATGCCAAAAACCAAACAAACAAAAAAACAAAACAAAACTCAAACAAACAAACAAACAAAAAACAAAATCAAAGAGTATGCTTAAAATGCAGATTCCTGAACCACAAAAACAATAATTTTAATTAGCTTGGTCTGCAGTAGAACCCAGGACTCCACATTTTTAACAAGTATTTCAAGTGATTTTTAACTAGCAGTGTTAAAGCTACAATACAGCATTGTGTCTGTTAATTATGGATTTATTGAATGTGTACTTTGAACTGTTATTCCACATAGAACAAAGATTCTTAAAGTTTAGTCTCTACTAGAAGCACCAGCTTCGCTTGAGAATCTGTCAGAAACGCACATCCCTGGGTGGCACAAATGGTGACTAGTAGCCAAAAGGTTGGAGCTTCAAACTCATCACGGGGCACTTAGAAGACAGGCCTTGCCTGTCCTCTGCTTCCTAAAGGCTACAGCCTCATGTTATGGAGCAGTTCTGTTCAGTGTATTTGAGCCGTGGTTAGAATCTGCTTAACAGCAACTAACAACCACAATATTCTCGATCTACTTAATTACAAATTTTGGAGGGGAGATATGGTAGTGTGGCTTTTGACAGGTCACCCAGAGAATTCCAATACCAAACAATTTGAAGATCAATGTTCTAGACCATATAAGAAATTTGGATAATATAGTTGAGTTCTAGGGGAGCTCTAGTGGCCTAGCGGCAAGACGCTGTGCTGCAATCCTGAAGGCACGTGGTTTGAGGCCACCAGCCACCCCATGGGAGAAGGATGATCAATCTCCTCCTCTGCGATTAACTGCCTCTGAAAACCCGCCAGAGGGTCAGCTATGGGTCCGGTCTGCTCTGTCTTGAGCTCTAGTGACCTATTCTATAGAGAAGAGAGTGCCTTGCTAACTCAAAGGCCTGAGTTTCTCTGATAGTTTGAATACACCAGTGGCTCTGTGAGAGAAAGATGGGCTGTCTCCTGGAAGGTCAGTTATGAACTTACTTGACATCAATAGAAGAGAAAAATACTTTGTGATATGAAATAGTATTTTACTGATAAGATTGGTGAGAAAGAATTCATAATATACTTTAGAGGCTTTAAAAAATATAGAGCAGATAATTTCTTAATCTTCACTGGTAAAATGAGTTACATATGTACGCATTTATGTATTTAATTTTTTATGTGTAATCATGGGGTCGTACAATTCAATGGGTGGGTGGGGGGAGGGAAATGACAAGAATTTGTTCTGAAAACAGTGTATTTGAATTTTGTAAATAAACTAGTAGAAAATTTTTAAAAAAAGAGTAAAGAGTTTTGCATTATTTCCATTGAAAATATTACCTAATTGCCTATTAAAACCTATGAAGAAGATGATCTGGTATTATTTTTGGTTTTTGCAAAAAATTTTGTCAGTTTGCACACAGTCATTCATATACATTGTGTTTCATTCATGTCCATTGTGTTTTATACATTCATAAGCATTGTGCTTTATATAATGAATTGCTATTAATCTATGCCTTTTATCACTTTGTTTCTTCAAGTCTCCATTGCATATTTCCCATTTCTTCACTTCTCCATCTATCCTACTGCTATCCTAGTGATTATCTCTCTCAACCTTTATTGACCTCCCCTTCCCCTACCCCTTTTGAACATTTATACATATCTTGCTCAGTTATCTTCCTATTTTCATAATAGTGATTATATGCAGTGTTTGTCCTTCTGTCACTGAGTTATTGCATTAAGCATAATGTTTTCCATGCTGTGTTTCATTGTATGCTTTTTTGTTCTTTAGTGCTGCATAGTATTCCATTGTGTGAATATGACATAGTTTCTGTATACATTCATTTGTGGATGGGCATTTGGGTTGTTTCTAATTCCTTGCTATTGTGAATAACTTGGTGATGAACACATTGGTGTTCCAGCTCTTATTTCCTTAGAATATATTCCTAGAAGTAGAATAGCTGGGTCATATGAGATTTCTGTGTTCACTTTTTTGAGGAAATGCCAAACTACCTTCCATAGTGCTTGTACCATTTTATAATCCCACCAGGAATGCATGTGAGTTCCAATCTGTCTGTGTCCTCACCAACCTTTAGTGTGTGCTCTCCTGTTGCACTTTGCTACTACTGCTGGGGCGAGATGGCATCTCAATGTTGTGTTTATTTATAGCTCTCTGATTGCCAGTGATTTTGGACATATACTTATGTGCGTTGGTCATGCAAATATCATCCTTTGTGAAGAGACTTCTCATGTGTTTTTCCCAACTTTTAGACCCAATAGAGTGATTTGGCAGGATATAAGATCAATATACAAAAATTAGTGGAATTTTGCAGGAGCCGCAGGTGCTGACGTCTTAGGAATGTATGGTACTGGGCAAGTGTGGCAGAATCTGATTGGATGTATAAAGTTAAGTATTAGCCAATAAGAATATGTTAAGTGTTAGTTATAAGCCAATGGGAATGATGAGTTAATAGTCAATAGGAATAGTTAAGTTAGTAGAGTAAGAGCCAATAGGAATTAGCATAGAAGTTATCTAGGCAAAGGGTATATAAGGGGCTGGGAAGAGGAAGTAGGGCGGCCACCGCCATTTACCAAAATAAAGAAGTTTCAAGCTGCAACGAATCCCAGTGTCGTGTTTTTCCTTTATCCCGCTGGCGGGGCTGGAACGCGGCAGAATTTCTCTACAGCAACAAAGAAAGCATGGGAAAGGAAACTAAGAAAGTAATATCACTTAAAACAGCCAAGATGAAATATCTAGGAAGAAACCTAACTAGAGACAGTGCGATTGGCACAGGACAGCAGAATTTAGGGCTGTTGTACATAGGGTTGCTATGAGTCACAAGCAACTCAATGGCACATAACAACAGAGACACAAATGAACTTTATATGGAAAAATACAAAACACTACTACAAGAAACAATAACAGACCTAACTAAATGGGAAAAATATTCCGTGTTCATGGAAAGATTGAACACTGTGAAAATGATAATTCTGCCTGAAGTAATCTGAATGTTCAACATAATCCCACTATATATAGCAAACTAATTCCTAAAGGGCATAGAAAAGTTAATTTTGAGTTTTATTTGGAAAGAAAAGAGACCCCTGAATGAGCTTCTTTTGAAAAAAAATTAATTAGGGGGCATCGCACTCCCTGATTAAAACCTACTATATAGCCATAATAACCAAAACAGCATGATACTGGCCCCAAAACTGAAACAGACTAATGAGATGATATATTTTGTAATATGTAAATTCCACAACTTTGCTATTATATTATCAATATAATTATAATTGATACAATCTTAATTATATTTTAGAATCTCGTGGGAATACATTTTACAGAAGATTCCTAGTTGATTTTAATTCTTAATTAATTGGTTTATATTGAGGTACAAGATTGGGTGTATTTTAATAGTTATACAGTGGATATGATATGCAACCAGGTTAGAGAATCACTAGCCTTGACTTTTTAAACTTTTTAAACTTCACTTTAATCTCAGTGTAATGTCTAATTTTGCCTTCAAAAATTTAATGAATTTTTTTTTATTTAACAGCATTTTTTAATTATAATAAGCAGGGGAAGACCCTCTGTGAGGTGGATTGATTCAGTGACTGGAGTAATCGGGATGGATGTGTCAGAGGCAGTGAGATTGGCACAGGATAGAGCAGGGTTTAGGGCTGTTGTACATAGGGTCGCTATGAGTCACAAGCGACTCGACGGCACATAACAACAAACAACGACAGTTACATTTTGGCATAATTGGCCTTTCTAACAAAAATCCCATTTTCAAAAACAAAACTTTTCAAAATAAAAGGACGGAATGAGAAGAGTGGCAATATTTCATGTTTTTTAACTTCACTTTAATATTTGGCTTATCAGAAGGTTCTCATATTTGAGTGGTAGGGCAGTTAATTTGAACTGCCAGAGAGGCTGAGGAGAAAGATAGTCAATCCCCTCCTGCATGATTTAGAACCTCAGAAACCCAATGGAAGGTTGACAGCTATAACTAGATTGACAGCAATGAAACAGAGAACGTGAGAAAGAGTTGAATATGACTCACAGCAACCCTATGACTGTTCTCTTCTGTGCCATCCCTCATCACTTCTGACACATGTAAACCCACCGTGGCAGTCACTTTGTCAGTCCTTCTCATGGAAGGTCTTCCTCTCCTTCACTGACCCTTCAGCTTTACAAACATAGTGTTCTTTTCCAAGGACTAGACTCTGCTAGCAACACGCCCAAAGCTAAGTAAGAAGAATCTTTGTTACAAGGAATATCCTGGCTGTACTTTCTCTAAGACATATCTGTTTGTTCTTTTGGCAGTCCATGAGATATTTAATATTCCCTTCAATACCACAGTTCAAAGACGTTGCCCATATCTTAGATGCGTAGCAAGTTTAGAAAAAAAAAACATGGCTTGAATTAGTCTCCAAACTGACATCATGGCTCCCTAGTAATTTGAAGGGGTTCATGACAGAGGACTTGCCCAATGCAATATGTCTCCCACACTCCTGAAAGCTGGTACCTAGGGTATTAACTGTGGATCCAAATAAGATGAAACTATTGACAAATTCAATCTTTTCTCCATCTATTATGATGTTATTTATCCATCCAGTGATAAGGATTTTTGTTGAGATGCAATCCATATTGAATGTTGTAGTCTTTGATCTTCTGCAGCAAGTGTTTCAGGTCCCCCTCACTTTTCAGCAAGTAAGGTGGTATCATCTGCTTATTGCAGGTTGTCTTCCTCTGATCCTGATGCCAAATTCTTCTTCATAGAGTCAAGACTCTTAAATGACTTGCTCAGTGAACAGACTGAATAGGTATGTAGAAAAGATACAACCCTGATGCACACTTTTCCGAATTTTAAACCATGCAGTATTCCCTTGCTTCTTTATTCAGACGACAGCCTCTTAGAGTAGGTAAAGATTTCATGTGAGCACAATTAGGTGTTCTGGGGTTTCCATCCTTCTCAATGTTAGCCATGTAATGAACATTCTAATGCAAAGATAGAATTGTACAAAGGCAAGGATGTTTTATCAGGTCAAAAACTATAATTCAGATGTCTTTCATATATTGTTATTTGGTGCTATCAAGTCAGCTATGACTCATAACAACTCTAGGAACAACAGATCTGAACTTTGCCCTTTCCTGAACCAATCATAGGATCTCAGATATATCCAAACCCATTGTTCAGTCATGGTGCCAGTCTATCTTGTTGAGGGTTTTCTTTTCTTTCTCTGACCTTCCACTTTTCCCAGCATGATGGGTTTTTCCAAAAACTGGCCCTTCCAAATGACATGTCCTGAAGATTCACTGTCCTTGCTTTTAATGAGTACTCGGGTTGCACTTCCAAGACGAACTTATTTGTTCTTTTGTTAGTCCATGAGTTACTCAGTACTCTTCCCCAACAATATAATAGTTTCTGGTAATAGAAATGTGACTCAGAAAGTCATTTCAATGAGAAAATATGCTTTGCCACTTCTATATCCTTACAGGCTGTCACAAAAGAGACAATAAAAAATATTTAATAGACAGAAATCAAGTCAGGTAACCATCAAGTATCTCTGTTCTTAGCTACTGGTTTCAAGTATTATTGTAGAATTATGAGTAAGCACCAGAAAAAGGGCATTGAAAATAATGCCTGGAATCATGACATCATCATGGTGATGGGTAAAGGCTGATGAGAGAATTTGTGGAAAAAATACAACAGCAAATAAATATTTATTGAATTCCTACTATGAGCCATAAAATGTACTTGGCACTTAAAATATAGCCAGGGATGATAAGCAAGATTTTTAGCAATGTATGTAACATTAACATCCTAGATAGTCATCAGTCTACACTGTGAAGGTTATTAGGATGTATCAGTACTTCTTAATATCATTTCACCCTTGGATAAAATTATACACAAAATAATTTCTGCCTATGCGGGGCATACATTCTGAAAAAAGAGTATGTTTGGTGCCACTGTATCATAAAGAAAAACACAGTATAACAGAGTTAAGTTAAAATTGGCTGTGGACAATAAATAGTCATGGGCAAAAAATACTCAATAAATAAATACGAAGAGTATTTGTTTGTTCACTGGGTTTTTGGTTCCTTTTTCCTTGAATTCTACTCTTAAGTAACATATTTGGTGCTCCCCTTCTTGGGTCTTATGGGCTTACAGTCATCAACCATGATCTCCGTCAAAAGTCATTCTTGACATAGATTGAAACAATTTCCTTCATTGTGCTGCATAATAAAATGGATCTAATTTAATTTTTATTATTTTCCAAGTCTAAGTAAGTTACATATGTAGCAGATCTGTGAATACTTAGTACTATTTCTCACAATGTCATGACAATCCTTACATAAAGGTTTTGTAATTGGTTAACTAGAGAGGTGGAGGAGGAGAAGAGCCAAAGGAGAGTGAAGAAGGGAAAAGGGGGGCGGGGGAGAGAGAGAGAGAGAGAGAGAGAGAGAGAGAGAGAGAGAGAGAGAGAGAGAAAGCGAATATGAATTACTGTTAGGTGACTTCAAGAAGACTATTACCTATGAATAAATTTGAACTTTGCCCTATTCTGCATCAGTCTTGCAATCTCTTCCATGTAAACCTGTTGTTGTAGTCGTTGTGTCAATCTATCTTGCTAAGTGTCTTCCTGCATTTTACTGACCTTCTATCTATCCCAGGGAGATCTGGGGGCTTATTGGGAAGGAGTTGTGTTGCCAACACAGAGACACACAGTTTGAGTGCAATAGATCCTCTACGGGAGAAAAAATAGGCAATCACTTCCTGTGTGATTTACTGGCTCTGAAATTTTCTGGAGGGTCAACTGTGAGTCAATTCTGACTTGATGGTATATAACAACAATTATCTTTCCCAGCATGATGGGTTTTTTTCCCCTGCTGACTGGCACTTCCTAATAACATGCCAAAAGTATGTGAGATAATGTCTCATCATCCTTTACTCTTAGGATCAGTCTGGTTGCATTTTCTTCCAGACAGATTTTATTTGTTCTTTTGGCAGTCCATTGGATATCCAATTACTCTTCACCAGCACTCTTAATTCAAAGGTAATAATTCTTTTTTGATCTTTTTATTCATTGTCCAACTTTCAGACACATAAAAAAACATTTAAAATGCCATGGTTTCGATCAAGTGCCTTTAGTCTTTAAACTGACATGCTTCTGCTTTAAAGAGATCCTTGAGAACAGACTTCCCCAAAGGAACACACTTTTTTATTTGTTGACTGCTGCTACTCTGAATGTTGATTGTGAGTCCAGGTAAAATGGAATAGTTGACCACTTCAGTATCTTCTCCATCAGTAGTGAGACTTTTTGTTTGTTTGTTTTCTTGATGTTGAAATGTAACTGGTAGTAAAGATTGCAGTCTGATCTTCTTTAAAACGTACTTCAAGTCTTCTTTGTAAATAGAATTTGTCACTCAGGATGTTGAGGAATCTTCCTTCAATCCTAGTGCCACATTCTTTTTCATATAGTCAAGCTTCTGAAATTATGTGCTCAGCGTACAGAGTGACTAGGTATGGAGAAAGGATACAACCCTTATGCATACTTTTCCTGATGTTAAACCATACATTATTTTCTTGTTCTGTTCAGACAACTACTTCTTGGTCTATGTATAGGTTTCCCTTAAGCACAGTTAAATGTTCTGAGATTCTCATTTTGCCCAATATTATCCAAAATTCATTATGATGCTCACAACCATGTGCCTTTACATTATCAATAAAGCAAAAGTCTTTCTGGAAATCTCTGCTGTAAGCCAGTATCAGACATCAGCAATGATATCCTTCTTTCCATGGCCTCTTTTGAATCTAGCTTGAATTTCTGGCAGTTCCCTTTCAATAAATTGTTCCAATCCTTTTTTAATAATCTTCAAAAAGATTGTACTCATATATGATATTAATGATATTGTTAATAATTTCCACACCCTACTGGATTACCTTTTTTTTGAGTGAGAAAAAATATGGATCTCTTCAAATGATTAGCTGGGTAGCTCTCTTCCAATTTTTTTAGCATAGAATTACAAGTATGTCCTGGCCTGCATCAATTTCCTTAAACACCTCTATGGCTACTCTGTCAATTTCTGGGGCTTTATTTTTTGCCAGTGTCTTCAGTGCAGCTTGAACGTCTTTCATTGGTTTTTTACCATATAACACTTCCTGAAATGGTTCAATGATAGCCAATTATTTTGGTACCTTGACTGTGTGTGTATTCCTTCTATCTTCTTTTGATGCTTCTTGCATCACTCAAGACTTTGCCCATTGAATCCATCAGGATTGCCATTCCAGGCTTGGATTAAGAAAAAACTAATGTGTTCTTTCCATTTCTTTTCTAAATTCAGCTCATTGCACATTTTCTTATAATACTTTGGTTTGTCTTGTCAAGCTGCCCTTTGGAATCTTCTGTTCATCTCTCTTACATCAGCATTCCTTCGTCTTGTTTTGTCTTCTCTTGGTTCCCGTTTAAATGTCAGAGTCTTTACTGAAATCTGAGAGGAAAAAAGAGAGGGGGAGAGAGAGGTAGGGTGGTGGGGTGGGTCTTAAACATTTGAGGGATTTTAGAAACAATACTTACATTAGGAAGAACTTGTATACTGTTTGTTGATATATTTCATTTAATCTGACTTAAAATGTAATACTAAGATTTAGGGGAAGAAATCAGAAGTAGAGGTAGTAAATCTACTATTTTTTTGCCTTCGTAATGGATAAGATGGAACAGAGAAGGGATGCTAAGACAGTGTAGAATGTGACGTTGTTCCAGTTTTAGGGGTAGCTACAGAAAAACATGTTTTTAAGGTCAACTTTCTTCTCCCCAGACCAGTTAATGATTTTATTTTTTGCATAGTCAATGGAGTGAATCCTTTCAGCTTGTTAAAATTTCTGACACATTAGACTGACAGTACTATTGAAAGATCATCTTTAATCAGGTACAATTTTTCAAATAATTTATTAAATCTTTTACATAAAGGACATTTTCCATCATTAAGCAATGACAAAATTAAGTATTATAGTGACACTGGGAAAGGTTACTTTTCAAATAGAGTATATGAGAGTGTACGTCTCTTATGCTCACCAGAACTGAATATCAACACAGGGGGGAAAGGGCAGTAACTTCCATTTCTAGTGAATTGGTGGATGAGTTGTTCACAAAGCCTTACACTAAAAACTGGATAACGTACTTTAGAAATATTTTTTAATATATTCATGTGTTTACAAGAAATAATACACTATCACTTGTTATGCATCAGAGAGTTGGACAATGACTAAGGAGTATAGAAGGAGAATTGATGCCTTTGAGCTGTGGTGCTGGAGAAGAGTATTGAGGGTACCATGGACTGCTAGGAAAACAAACAGATTAATCCTGGAAAGGGTCAAACCAGGCTGCTCCTTGGAGACAAGGATTCTAAGGCTCCGTCTAACATACTTTGGACATGTCACAAGGAGGGACAGGTCCTTGGAGAGGGACATCATGCTTGGGAGGGTGGAGGGACAGCACAGAAGGGGAAGGCCCCCCATGAGGTGGATTGATTCAGTCACTGGGATAATCAGGATGGGAATGTCAGAGACAGTGCAATTGGCACAGGACAGAGCAGAGTTTATGGCTGTTGTACATAGGGTCACTATGAGTTGCAAGCGACTCGACAGCACACAACAACAACAACAACAATAATACATTATTATTCAGGACCTAAATGAAGGCAGGAAACGAAAAAATGTTAAGCTAGATCTTGCCTGAAGCTTATATTTTAAAAGCATTTGCTAAACCTAAAAAAACCCAAAAAGTGAACACTGGTTTTCATACGGAAAATTTAAGGAATAGGATAGAAAGCCTGAGGCCTGCCTAAAGCAGGACTCAGGAGGTCCTTCCATGAAGTTTGCTCCCCAAAAGGCACACCTAGAATTTAGGCAGTAGTTGTTACATGCTTTTGAGTCAGCTAGGGCACAGAATGACCCTGTGAACAGCAGACTGGTGCCCTGCCCTGTTTTGAACCATCATTACAATGTATTGCCATGCTCAAGTCCATTGTTACGGCTTGTACTCACTTTGTCAATCCATATCATCACAAATTTTCCTCTCTTTCTCTGACATTCTACTTTTCTCATCATGATATTTTTTCCCCAAGGACAACATGCTGAAAATATATGAGAAGGAGTTTCACCATTCTTGCCTTTCAGAAGCACTTGTGTTGCTCTTCCTCCAAGACAGACTTTTTTGGTCATTTGGCAGTCCATGGAATATTAAATACACTTCACTAATATCACAATGCAAAGGTATTGATTTTTCTTCATTCTTCCCTAAGTGTTCAACTTTCAGATGGATACCAAGTAACTGGAAATATTATTTGGAGCAAGTTCACCTTACTCTTTAAAGTAACATCCATGATCTTTAACACTTTAAAGAAGTCCTTGACAGCAGATTTCCCCAATGCAATAACATCTTTTGATTTCTTGACTGCTGCTGCCGTAAGTGTTGATTGTGGATTCATGAGTGTTGATTATCTACCCATGTACTAACATAGGTATTGATTGTGGATCTGCAGAGCTTAGTCGTTAACTAGAAATAAATCTGTTCCTCATCCAAGAGACTAAAAGAAAAACTCTGCTATCTTCATGGACTCTTGTTAATAGGTAGGAGTGTAAAGAATCTCCTCTTGAGATTTTTTTTCATCTCTCAGTATTACAGCTCATGGCATAAATTTGCCTCAAGAAAATTTTAGCACTAGGTTAACAGAATTGAAGTAAGGAAGGATTTTTTTTAAGCAAAAAGAACAAGCCAGAAACTGATAGAAGGCATTTCAACACATGTAAACGGACATAGATGACATAGTTTTTGTAGATTTTTTGTGCCTGCAAGTTGAGTACGACTCATAGTGACCAAATGAACAACAAACTTGAACCCTGTCCCATCCTGCGCCATCCTTACAATCTCTGACACACTCCTGCCCGTGGCTGCAGGCATGGTGTCGATCCACCTGGTTCAGAGTTTTACTCTTCTTCATCATCCCCTCACCTTTCCAAGCATGATGTCCTCCTTCAAGGAATAGCTTTTCCTAGCAACATGCCAGTAGTATGTGAAATGAAGCTTTACTATTCTTACCTCCAAGGAGTACTATCCAAGACATGTTTGTTTGTTCTTTTGGCTGCCCATGGGGTATTTAGTACTCTTCTTCAATAGCAAGGTTCAAAGGCACCAATTTTTCTTCTGTCATCCTTTATTCATCGTCTAGTTCTCAGCAGCACAGCGAGTGATTGAAAGTGACATAATCGTATCCAGGAATATAACAAATGCTTGTGAAAACAAACTGAATGGAAAAGCAAGCAAAAGAAATAATGAAGCATTTCACAGATGAAGAAATGAAACAAATGTGTCATAAACAGAGGAAAAATAATTCAATTGGTTGATTATGAAAATGGCAATTCAAGCTACAATGAGTACTCAGCTGATTGGCCAACATACAAAGTTGACTGAAGCAGAAATTCTTATCTACAGCTAGTGGTTGTGTTAATTGTTATAAAACACTTTAAAAAAAAACCATCGTGTCATGTTCTAAGATTGAATAAGCACATATCCTATGGTTTAACAATACAGGTACTACGAATTGTTGCTAGCAATTCTGTATGCCAGAGAAATCCTTTCCCAGTGCACTATAAGACATATGAAGGAATTCTAAGAGCAACAGTGTTGATGATAATTTTGTCAAATATCAAGCAACCCGAATAGATATCAACAGTAAATTGAATTAATAATTGGTGTTATATTCATATGATGGATGACCATACAATTATAAATATTTAATCCACCTGTTGCACACTTGGACATGACTGAACCTCAAAAACATAGCTTTGGGTAAATGGAACAAATCATAGAAAAATCTTTAGGGTGTAATTTCATTTCCTTTTTTAAAAATTAATTTTTTAAAAAATTTAGGTTGTTTATTTTTCATTTCAATGAACATCTACAGAGATTTTGGAATTCCATTCATTCATTGTTGCACCCTTCTCCCCGCCCACCGCACCTCCACCCCCAGTTCTCTCTTCTCTTTGGAAAGTAAAAGAAAAATACTTTCATTGTTATACAATCCCTCCCCTCAAGTCCACTCCACTATGGAGCCTTTGTTCTGGACTCCTGTCATGACAATAATACCTAATTACATATCCCTTTTAAACAGTTCTCTTCCTCATTTGTTTCAATGCACTATACATGATTTATCCCCTCTTTCTCAGTCTTCCCACAGCCCCAATATTAGTTCAGTTTTACAACAGTAACACTATGCAATATTTTCCCTTTTGTGACTGAGATATTTCACTCAGCATAATGTTCTCGAGTCACTAATTTTGTATAATATTTCCTGAGTTCCTTGTTTTTCAATGCAGCATAGTATTGCATTGTGTGAATATACCACAGCTTCTCTATCCATTCATTTGTTGATGGGCACTTAGCACTTTGTTGACTTAGCACTCTTTGCTATTGTGAACAAAGCCACGATAATCATGGGTGTGGTAATTTCATTTCTATATATTTCAAAAGTAGATAGAACAAAAAAAGGGTTTAGAAATGCATACAACGTTATAAAAACAGTAAAGGAAAGAGAAAAGTAAGAAAATAAAACAGTATAGAACAACCATTTTCTTTTGGGGAAAGGAAAGAGATCTGTAGGCAGAAAAACATAGGGACTTTGAGGTTAAAACTATATTGTATTTTTTTATTTGCCTTATTGGCAACTTACCTTATTGACAGGTGTTCTTTTTATTACTGTTGTATATGTATGTATGTTTTATATGTATGTATTTATGTATGTCATTTTCTACAATAACGACATATAAAAATTATTAATTTATTGGATGTTGTTGTTATTGTGTACTGGCGAGTAGGAACCGACCCATAGTTGACCCTCCAGTGGGTTTTCAGAGGCAGTTAAACACACGGGAGGAGATTACCCAAGGACTGCAGCTTTCAATATGCATTGAGGCTCAATGTCAAGAAGACAAAGATTCTCACCACTGGGCCAATTGGCAGCATCAGGATGGATGGTGAAGAGATTGAGATTGTTCAGAGTTTTAGTCTGCTTGGCTCCACAATCAGCACTCTTGGCACCAGCAGCCAGGAAATTAAAAGACATTTTGTCATGGGAAAGTCTGCTGTTAGGGACCTCTCTAAAGTACTGAAGAGCAACGGTGTGTTTTTTGAGACTAAGGTGCATCTGATATAGGCCATGGTCTTTGCAATCTCTTGTTATGCATCAGAGAGTTGGACGATGACTAAGGAGGATAGAAGGAGAATGGATGTTTTTGAGCTTTGGTGTTGGAGAAGAGTGCTGAGGGTAGCATGGACTGTTAAGAAAAAAAACCAGATTCACCCTAGGGAGGGTTAAACCGGGCTGCTCCTTGGAGGCAAAGATTCTGAGGCTTTATCTGACATACTTTGGTTATGTTGTAAGGAGAAACACGTCCTTGGAGAAGGACATCATGCTTGGAAGGGTGGAAGGCAGGCGCAGGAGGGGAAGGCCCTCTGGGAGGTGGATTGATTCAGTGACTGAGCAATCAGAATAAGTGTGTCGGAGACAATGAGATTGGCACAGGACAGAGCAGAGTTTAGAGCTGTTGTACATAGGGTCGCTATGAGTTGCAAGTGACTCAATGGCACACAACAACAACAAAAAATTTTATCAAGAACCTCTTCAAAGTACTAAAAAGCAAGGGAGCCAGTTTAAAGAAAAAATTGTGCCTGGCCCACGTCATTGAAGTTTTTTAAATTTTTTTTCTTTTTCATTTTCATACAATAATTCATTTACATTGCATTTTACTCATGTACATTTTGTTCCATACATTCACTCATTTCCATTGTTTAATGCAATCACTCATATACACTGTATCCCATAATGAATTACCATTGATCTATGCCTATTATCATACCGTCTTTTCAAGTCTGTATTGATTTTTTCCCATTGCCTCCCCACCCCCCACTTCCAGCAAATGCCTCCAGTGTAGCCACTAAACTCGACTTGTTTAGTGATTTCCCCCTTCCCCTTTCCCCGTCCCATTCTCTCTTTCCTCTTCCCCTTTTGGACATTTATACACATCTTAATAGTTATCCTTCTATTTTTACAGTAATGATCTTATGCATTATTTGTCTTTATGAGACTGAATTAGTTCACTCAGTATAATGCTCTCTACACTCTTACACGTTATACCGGTTTTTACAAGATAATTATTCCTTAGCACTGCATAGTATCATATTGTGTGAATGTACCACAATTTTTCAATCTATTTGTTTGTTGATGGGTATTTGGCCTGATTCTATGTTACTGTTATTATGAATAACACTGCTATGAACAGAGATGCACATATCTCCATTCTTATCTCAGTTCTAATTTCTTTAGAGTATATTCCTGGAAGTGCAATAGCTGGTCTTATGGGATTTCTATGTTCAGCTTTTTGAAGAAACATCAAACAGCCTTCTGAAATGGTTGTACCATTTTACAAACCCACCATCAATGTATAAGAGTTCCAATCTCTCCTGTCCTGTCCAATATTTATTCCTTTGCTACTACTACTGTAGTGAGATGTTATCTCATTGTTTTATTTTGCACTTCTCTGATTGTCAATGATTTTGAGCCTTTCTTCATGTGTCTGTTGGCCATCTGAATGTCTTCCTTTGTAAAAAGTCTTTTCAGGTCTTTTGCCTTTTGTGTTATTGGGTTATCAGTCTTTTTTCTTGTAGAGGGTCCTGTAGTACTATGTAAACTTTCATGAGACCGTTGTCTGAAATATCATTGCCAAATGTTTTTTCCCAGTTTGTAGGGTTACTTTCCACCATATTGGAAAACGTTTTTTAAAAAAGCAAATGCTTTATTCAGTTTTTCTAGCACATTTTCTAAAAATGTACTTAATAATATTATTTTTAAGACATTATTTAAAAAAGTACACATACAATCACCCCCAAAAAACAACTGCTTTGTAGACAAAATTATAAAGTACCTTAAATGTGTTCATCTGTGCCAGTTGCTAGAGAAGCAAGGCACCACCTACCATTGTAAAATTTCACAATACAATGAGGATTGTCCCCAATGAACATAGACTGGTGCTTGCCCCTAATATGCATTCTCCCCTTCTACCTTATGACAGTTGTTGTTTTTGTTAAGTGCCATTGAGTCGCAGGCGACTCATAGTGACTCTATGAAGGAAAGTGCTCAACACTTGTGTGTTTTTCATCCTCTCTCCAGGTACATAGGGTTTCCAGAGGGAATCTATTATGGAAGTGGGTGCCACTCCTGCTTCCAACCTTGCTTTAATCGGGGAGCATCACCAAACACTGTCTGCGTTGGGTAACCATTAACGCATTTGACACATCAGTGTCATGGTGTTCAGCCTCACAGAAACCACAAGTGACTGCGGTACGGCAACTTGTACACCAGGGCTATATGACCTAGAGGAATATTTGAACAACAACAATGAAAGACAGGCCCGAGGGCCGCAGATTAAAAGTCACCCACCTTTGGTTTGGTAGCATCGCTTTCTGTCCTCTGGGCCAACTGATCACTCTCTATGTTGATGTTAAGTGCCGTCGAGTCGCAGGTGACTCATAGCAACCCTATGAAGGAAAGTCCTCAACACTTGGGTGTCTTTCATCCTGTCTCCAGGTTCATAGGGTTTTCAGAGACAAGCTATTACAGAAGTGGATTCCCCCTCAATTGGGCACATCTGAAAAAAACATTGTCCAGCTCCCATTAAATTAAGTAAGGCCATAAAAAAGACTCAACCAAATGCAGGTGATCAAATGTTTGTGTGCAACTTTTGAAATATCCTGTCTCTACTAGCTGGAATGCAGGTGTGATGGTTAGAACCCTAGCAGTTTTTTTATTGTGGTCAAATAGCTTGCTGAGAATGATAAGGGAGTAAGCTTCAAGCAATTCTGATGTCCTTCTAGTTGTGACTGCTGGCCTCTGAATATGTTAATTTTTGTTTTGTCTTATGTTTTACATTGATTTGCCACCTGCTTGGTATATCACAGTTTGCCTATGAATAGCCAACCTGAACACTTTCCTATTTTGTGCCATCCTTTTGATCTTGATAAACTAAAACCCATTGCTGAGGTCATCATATCATTCTATCTTATTGGAAATCTCCTTCACTAACTCTCCATCTTTCCAAGTGTGGTGCCCCTTTCTAAGGAATAGCATCGCCTAGCTACATGTCCACAGTTTGACAAATGAAGCTTTGCCATCTTTGCTTCCAAAGAGCACTGTGGTTGCACCTTTTCCAAGATGTATCTGTTCTTTTGTCAGCCCATGGGACATTAAGTACTCTTTTCCAATACCACAACTCAAAAGCATCAATTCTAATATATCTCAAAGAGAGCATAACTGACATCCAAGCAGATATATTCATACTCATGTATATTGTGGCTTTGTTCACAATAGCAAGGAGTTGGAAACAACCTAAGAGCCCATCAACAAACGAATGGATAGAGAAGCTCTGGTATATTCACACAATGGAATGCTACGCTGCATCGAAAAACAAGGAACTAATGCAATATTATTCAAAATCGGTGACCCTGGAGGACATTATGCTGAGTGAAGTATCTCAGTCACAAAAATGACAAATACTACATGGTGCCACTGTTGTAAAACAGGGCTGACATTGGGGTTGGGGAGAGACTGAGAACGATGGGTTAAGTAATGTATTGAAACAGATGAGGGAGAAAACTATTTGAAAGGGATATGTGATTAGGTATTTTTCCATGATGGCCCTCCAGAGCGAAGGCTGAATAGTGGAGTGCACCTGGGGGGGAGGGATTGTAAAACAATGAAAGAATTTTTCTTTTACTTTTCCAAGAGGGGAGTGTACTGGGGGGGAGGGGAGAAAAGTGCAACAATGAGTGAATGGAAATCCAAAGTCTCTGTAAATTTTCTTTGAAATTAATAATAAATTGAAAAAAAGAGCATCAATTCTTCTGTCATCCTTGTTCATTGTCTAGCTCTCTGATGTGTAGCAGGTAATTAAAAATATCATATCCTGAATCAAACACACATTACACTTTATCTATTATGCCTTTAATAATTATATAATGCCCTTTACTATCTTTTGTGACAATTTTCATCCTGTAGTCTATTGTATCCAAGATTATTATTGCCACTCCTCCTTTTTTTTTTTTTTTTGGATGGAACTTACTTGGTATATTGTTGTTTCTGGCCTTTAATTTTTAGTCCATCCCCCTCCCCATTTTTAAGATCTGTCTCTTAAAGGCAACATATTGATGGAGCTTTGTTATTTAATAGTTTTTTTCTATTACTCTTTTTCTTTTATTTGGTACATTTAAACTGTTCATATTAATTATGATTGTTAATAGGATACTTTTTTCCCATTTTTGCTGTGTTTCTTTTTCTGTTGTTTCTGGTTACTTTAGTTCATCCACTTTTCTTTGGAATCACTGTGAAAAAGACTTCCCTTAAAATTTCTTATAGAGTTGTTCTAGTTTTTAGAAATTTTTTTAAGTTCTTGCGTTTCTACCAATGACCTAATTTTTCCTTCATATTTAATTGACCGCTCTGTTGGGTACAGGATTCTCTACTGGCAATTATTTTCTTTCTGTCTTCTGTATATGGCATCCCATTTTCTTCTTGCTAGCAAGGTTTCTGCTGAGAAATCAGAGCTTAATCTAATTGATTCACCTTTATAGGTGACTCTTTGTTTTCCTCTCACTGCTTTAGTCTTCATTCTATCCTTATCTTGGAGTTTGAAAAACTTGACTGTAATATGTCTTGATATTTTTCTTTTAGGGTCTAATCTGCTTGGAGTTTGCTGAGCTTCTTGAATGTGGATATCCTAATTTTTCTAGTACCTCTTCCACAATTTTCTCAGTGCTTTTTCTCTCCCACTCTTATTCTGGAATACCTGTCATAAGTATGTTGTTCTGTTTCATGTTATACCACATGTTCCTAATGGTGATTTTTATTTTCACGTTCTTGTTTTGTTTTTGTCTCCTCTCTTTTTTTCTTCTATTAAGTTTCCACTGAGGTTCTTCTCTTCTAGCTCACTGACCCTCTGTCCTATCTCTTTTAGTCTGCTTTTTTGTCCCTCTAACATGTTGCAGAATTTTGCCATTTCAGTCTTGGAATACTTTATTGCATTTTCATGCTTTTCTTTTATTTCCAGTACTGTGTTGGTTGTACCCTCTCTATCTTGTGCTGATTTTAAAAATTCTTGTATGTCTTTATTTATGTTTTCAATTATTTCTTCCAACATTTGTAACTTCTTCATTTGCTGATCCTGTAACTCAGCATTGATGTATTCCTTCTGGCTCTCTTTTTTGGTGGTATTTGCTTTATTTATGGTTTCAATTCTTTCTCCCATCATTTGTAATTTTGTCAGGAATTGTTCATATAACTCCATGTTGATATTTTCTTCTGTCTCCCCGTCTCTGGGGAATTTATTGGGTCTGCAATCTTATCTGCTCTTTTAGGAGAAAGCTTATTTTGTTTTTAATAGTATTTTAAGCTGTCTGCTACATTCTTGACATTGTATCAGATTCTTCTTGGTATGTGTGGGGCATTTTCTTCCCTGTCATGTCTGCCTAGGTTGTTAACACCTCCTTATCTTTACAATGCTTTTGATAAGTTGCAGATCTTAAGTATTGCCACCCAATGGAGTTCCCAAGTGGCATTCTTCCCTGCTGGTCATCTATGGGTAGATATGTTCCTGTTTCCTGTGGCTAGTTTCTCATCTGGTTGTCCTTTGAGAGGCAGGGAGCTACCCCAGATTTGATAGGTCTGGTTTTCTGTCCTCTCTTGTAGTTTGGTGGTGGAAGGAGGCTCCCCAGGGGTAGGCAAAGTCCCAGGAGTGCTACCTGAGATATATTGCTCAAGTAAAAGACCCAGAAAAGTCACTAGGTCTCAAAAGTGTGACCTCTAGGTCTCAGTAATTGCTAATCACCATGCACCTTTCCCTTCTCCCAGGGCTGTTTGTAGGGATGGCTATTTAAACTCTAGAAGACAAAGACTCAGGGAAGTACCTATTCCTCAGCAATTTAGTTCTCAGTCCTTGCTACCCTACGATGTCCAAGTTTACAGGCCTTTCCTCTATTAGCCTTTGAGGTGAAGTGCTGCTAGTTCCGTCCGAGAGGACAAAGACTCAGGGAAATCCCAATTTCTCCTCAATGTAGATTTCAGTTTTGAGTGCCAGTTACTATACCTAGTGGTTCTGGGGCTGCTTCCTAGAGCTATACTCCCCCCAGTAGCTTGTTCAAAGTGGACAAAGATTCAGGGAAGCAGCAATTACTCTGCAATTCATTTCTCAGTTCTGACTACTCTCTATTGTCCAAGTACACCTGCATCTCATTTTCAGAAGTCGCTGGGTTGAAGGCCCAAGACATGATATTTTTAAATTGCTTCATATGCATCTGAAAGTTGGCCCTTTAATAAGGAATAGCACAGAAGAATAGATGCCTTTGAATTTGTGTTGATAAAGTCTGTTGAAGATTCTTTGATTTGACAAAAGAACAAAATAATCTGTCTTGGATAAAGTGCAACTAAGGTGTTCCTTAGAGGCAGGATAGTGAAACGCCATTTCATATAATTTGGATAAGTTGTCAGCAGGCATCAATTCTTGGGAAAAGACATCATGCTGGGAAAAGTAGAAGGTTAAGGAAAGAGAAAATGACCCTCGAGAAGATGCATTGACACAGTTACTAAAAGAATGAGAATGGTTCAGGGTAGAAAAGGGTTTCTATCTTCTTGTCACTGGGTTGGTAGGAGTCTTAATGGACTCGATAGTACTTAATAACAAAAACAACACTTTCCCAGAAGATTTTATTTTGTTAGCAGAAATAGAGGAATGTAGCAGGGGCTTGAAAAAACCCACAAATCAACCCACAAAATTCATGCAGTGAGTTGAGAATACAGTTGACCCAGAAAATTTACAATTAAAGGAAATTCATTTCATCAGTAAAAATGCAAGTGCTTAGAATATTTCAATAATTCCTCTAGTAATGCATCTCTCAGGAAAAGATATCAACTGTAACTATATGACCTTAAGTTTGTTTTTTTTTCTAAAATTTTATGCTGGTTTGTATACAAAATTTGTTTACATTATGTTTCAGTCAGGTGCATTGTGTTTCACAAATTCCTTTATTCACATTGTGTTTCTTACTATCATTCATATACACTGTGTAATAGAAAACGCATCATCTTTGATCTATGCCTACTATTAACCTGTTGGGTTGTGGTTTTGTTTGTTTTTTTTTTTTGTTTTTGTTTTTTCAGTTTCCCATTGGCATAATTTACCAAAAGGAACTGGTTTTGTGTCTAGTCCCAACTACATTATAAGTCAAAACCCACTCACTACTGTTGAGTTTGCTTCCTACTCAGGGAGACCCTCCACCAAGTTTCCAAGACTGTAAATTGCAACTGGAGGAGACTGACTGTCTTTCTCCCAGAGTTGCCGATGGATTTGAACCTCAAGAGACACTCAGCCTTTATGTTAATAACTCAAGTTGCTCTGGATATGCTCCCAGAGTCCCTGACCAAAGGGAGCTCTGGTGGTCTAGTGGCATGAAGCTGCACTGCAATCTTGAAGGCACACAGCATGAGGCCACCAGCTTCTCCATGGCAAGAGGATGGGCAATCCTCTGAAAACCTACCTGAGGGTCAGCTATGAGTTTATTCAACTCTACAATAACAAAGACAAGCTCCCAGAATCCCTTACAAAAATGATAGATTTGAACAGTATAACAGATTTTTGTTTCTGTAATAAAATTCTGTTTACTTGTTTGTCATGTCCTGACCCAAAATTTGCAACTATGCTTACTGTTGGTAGGAGTCAAATGTATCCATTCCATTCTTGACATCTTTTCATTATGAGCAATTACTAGACATAACCTCTGCAGTATTCATGTCAGTTATCTGCATGCTACTGCTCAATCTTTTATTTCATTCTTCAATGAACCACACAATTATTTATTTGTGTGTAATGTTAGGTAAGCCTCATGGACATTTTCATGCATGGACAGATCTAGAAAAGTGAACTTCAGTTATAATTGGCAGCTCTGTAAAAACCATTGGTTTATCTGAAGGACAGTAAAGTCTTCTGAAAGCTAAAGTCTTCTGAGAGCTAAAAATGATCTATAGACAATCTACCTTACAACTCCCTGTAGAATTACCCTTGAATTATTCTCCCTGCCACCAATCGTAAATCATTACCTATCATGTTTCATGGATCCCTAGGGCAGGCTTTGAGGCAACCTTGCAGTGTTAATGCTTAGTGTTCCATAAACTTTATTGCCAATATTAAATTCTATTTTCTATTTCACCTGTAGTGGAGGGTTTTTTTTGTTTTTTAGCCCATTTACATTTTAATTATCTCTTTTTGTGGCACCTGCTCCTCATATCAGCTCACATTCTAACACCTGATATTAATATAGAACACGAGGCTTCTATTTTAAAATCTGGTTGTCAGTTTTTAGTTGTTGTTTACTAGACTTCTCAGCAATGTTTTCCTGTCCTCATGTGTCTTCCAGTACACGAATTATTCCGTTTTCTTCTGTGTATGTCATTCTCACTCTTTTTTTCTCTCTCTCCTATTTCCACTGAGCCAGAACCAACTCATAGATGACCCTCCAGTAGGTTTCCAGAGGCTATAAATAACAAAGGAGATTTCCCATCTTTCTCCTGAGGAGGTGCTGGTGGATTTGAACCAATTGCCTTTGGATTGGCTTGCAACTTTCTATCTATGATGCCACCAGAACTCCCTGTGTCCCTCACGGCTGCTATTTTTCAGTGTTATTTTCTATATTCTCCTGTTCTGTTGTTGTCAGCTGCTGCTTAGTTGGGCCAGACTCATGACAACTGCATGCACGGAGATAAGACTGTTCTGACATATAGATCTCTTTTTTGTCAGCTAATTTTTCCTAAATAGATTGCCAGAACTTTCTTTCTAGTTTGTATTTGTAAAAGGAGCAAAACCAAAAGGAGAGGTCAAGTCCAACCTCTATTATCTCTACAAAGGGTAACTGTACTTGTCAATAATATCAATAATGTCTACAAAATAATGTCTACAAGATCAGACATAACCACTTAACTCTACCCCCATGCTCCTACACCTACTTCTACTAATCAATGGGCTAGATGTTCATTGTAAGTAAACTCATAGATGTCACTTTACTTAACAGTTGTGGGGTTTACTAAGAAAATGGGTTTTAGGGTGGAGTGAAGGAGGCAAGGGATATCACAGTGAAAATCCAGGCTAAGTTCAGCAGTCCGAATCTAGAGTAACAAGAAGACAGTTCCTCAGTTGGGACAATTTCTCAGTCAAAAAGTGAAACTTAGTCCAGATTTAGTCCAGCAACGCAAATGCAAGAAGCTTCTTTTTTTCCCCCATAGTTGTCTGACAAGCTTTGTCTCATAGCAGTCACAAGGCTGCTCTTCCTTTAGTTGTCCAGCAAGCAAAATCTTTGACTCCATCTCCAGGGCTCCATAAAAATATGCCACATTATCTCTATAATCTGGACAGCACTCCCTCTTATGTTGATTCCACAGCTGTTGATGATGTTGAGGTTGTTACTGATCAGTGGTGGAACATGTGTCTGCAGATAAGGCATCTGGAGAGCATGTCCTCACAGGGGTCTAAGGCAATGGCTAGAGAAGCCATTTTCAAAAGTCCACAGTATTGGCCAAGATTTAGCATGAAAACATATTCAACAGAGCAGCTCACAAATTAGAGTTGTTTCTGTGTTTGTGGTACATTGACTAATAAAGGAGACCCGGTCTTCTAAAATGTTGAGTTCTCCAGAATTCAGGCTTTAGACTAATTTTATTCACTGTCTACTTTTGTTTCAGATGATGTGTCATGTTAGATGCTGTTGAGTGAACCCATGGTCCCTAAAAACAACAGCGAAAAACCTTGTCCGATCCTGAGCCATCCTCATGATCTCCACTCAAATTCCTGTTGCAGCTCCCTGTGTAAATCTAACTCTTTGAAGGAATTTCTCTCTCTTACTGACCTTCTACTTTCCCTACATGCTTTCTTTTTTCAAAGATTGGTGCCTACTGACAACACACTCAAAGTATTTGTTTCACAGAAGATATTAACCTTCAACTTTAAATATATGCACAATAATGGTTCTCAAACTTCATCATAGACCTGTTCCATAAGCTCCAGATTCATATATTTCATGGGCTCCTTGTTTTTATTGTTGTTATGTGCTGTCAAGTCACCGGCAACTCACAGAAATCCTGTGTACAACAGCTCTGAAGCTTGCCTTGTCCTGAGCCAGTCTCACTGACTGTGACACACCTACCCCCATTGCCCTAGTTACTGTATCCATCCATCTCATCCTGCGCTGTCCCTCCACCCCTCCAAGCATGATGTCCTTCTCCAAGCACTGGTCCCCCCTGGCCACATGCCCAAAGTATGTGAGACAGTGCTTCAAAATCCTAGCCTCCAAGGAGAAACTTGGTTTCACCTTCTCCAATACATACTTATTTGTTTTCTGGGTGGTCCATGGTATGTTCAAGACTCTTCTCCAGCACCACAACTCCAAGGCATTGATTCTTCTTCTGTCGTCCTTAGTAATTTTCCAGCTCTCTGATGCATAACCAGTAATGGGAAGACCATGGCCTGAATCAGGTGCACTTTATTCTCCAGACTGACATTGTTGTTTCTCAATACTCTGGAGAAGTCCCTGACAGCAATTAGTCTTCTGATTTCCTGACTGCTGATGCCAAAAGCGTTGACTGTGGAGCCCAGCAAACTACAACTGTTAACATCCTTAATCTCTTCTCCATCCACTATGGTGCTGCCAATTGACCCAATGGTGAGAATCTTTGTCTTATTGATATTGAGCCTCAACTCATATTAAAGACTACATCCTCAACCTTATGCAGCAAGCACTTCAGGTCCTCCTCAGTTTCAGCAAGCAAGGTTGTGTCATCTGCAAAATGTAGGTTGTTGATGAATATTCCTTCAATCCTGATGACACATTCCTCCTCATAAAACCCAGCCTCCTGAATGATCTGCATATAGATTGAAAAGTTATGGAGACAGGACGCATCCCTGACACACTTCTTTCCTGATTTTGAACCATGCAGTGTTTCCTTGCTCTGTTCTGAGGACTGCTTCCTGGTCCAAGTATAGGTTTCACTTAAGCACAATCAGGTGTTCTGGTATTCCCATTCTCCTCAAGGTTAACCACAATTTGTTGTGATTCACACAGTCAGATGCCTTTGCATAGTCAATGAAACATGGATAGATATACCTCAACTATGTTGGAGACAAATACGCGAGGGGAAAAATGGGGTCGCTTTTATAGTTAAAAAGGTCATTTCTATATCTGTCTTGAAATACAATGTTGAGAACAACAGGACTATATCCATACTCGTACAAATAAGTCCAGTAAATACTGCTATCATTCAATTATATGCACCAAAAACTAGAGCCAAAGAAGAGGAAATAAATGATATTTAACAAATTTTTCAGTCAGAAATAGATTGAACATGCAACCAAGGTGCATTAATAGTAATGGGTAATTGGAATGCAAAAGTTGGGAAACAGGAAGAAGGATCAGTAGTTGGAAAACATAGACTTGGTAACAGAAATGAGGCTGAGGATAGAATGATCTAATTCTGCACAAGCAATGATTTATTCCAATACACCTATGAGATATCATCTCTTCCCACTAAAAATAGCAAAATTCAACAGAGCAGCAAATAACAAATGCTGGCCATGTTGTGGAGAAACTGGAACCCTTTTTCACTGTTGGTGGGAATGTAAAATGTTGCAACCACTTTGGAAGTCAGTATGGCACTTTCCCAAAAAGTTGGAAATAGAAAGACCATCTGACCCAGCAATTCCACTACTGTAAATATACCCTTAAGAAACCAGAACTGCCACCCAAGCAGATATAGGCACACTTACGATTAGTGCTGACTTGTTCACAGTAGAAAAGAGATGGAAACAACCCAAGTGGCCATCAACAAATGAATGGATAGAGACGCTGTGGTATATTCTCACAATGGAATACTATGCAGCATTGAAAAACAAGGAACTCATGAAATATTTTACAAAATGGGTGACTCTGGAGGACATTATGCTGAGTGAAATATCTCAGTCAGAAAAGGACAAATACGTATAATGCCACTGTTCTAAAACAGGACTGACAAAGGGTTTAGGGGAAACAGATGAGGGAGAGAACTGTTTAAAAGGAATATATGATTAAGTGTTATTTGCATGACAAGAGTCTGGAATAAGAGCTGCATTTCAAAGTGGACTGGAGGAGGGGGATTGTAAGAATTGTAAAAAAAATTTTTTTTCAAAGAGAAAAGCAAGTTGGAGGGTAGGAATGGGAAGGGAGGAAAATGTGCAACAATGAATGAATGGAAATCCAAGTTCTCTATAAAATGTCATTAAAATCTCAATTAAAAACGATTTATTCACAGCAAATACCTTTAGCATTTCAAATATAAAATGCTAAAAATTTAGATCTTGATAATAATTTCTCTCACCCAATATGCTCTTTCCCCACTCTTTACCATTTTAACAAATGGTGTCATGTTACCATTCATCAATTGTTTAAGTCAGAGGCCTTGACCTTGGCCTTGAATATTTTCTTTCATAACCTATCTACAATTAATTACCAGTGGAGTTTACTTTAAAAATGTGTCTAAAATCTCACTCTCTCTTACACTATTACCAGCAAACCCCATCTTTATGTCAGCACTCAACCTTGCTTGATGAAAGTGAGGAGGCCTTGAAGCACTTGCTGCAGAAGACTGTGTAGTCTTCTATATGGATCGGAGCTCAACATCAACATACAAAGATCCTTACAATTTTCTTCCTTAGGTTATTGTAATAGTTATCAGAGGATTATTTCTGCTTCCATTTCCCCCTCCTTTGTTTTCCACAAATCAGGTTGATTTTCCCAAAAGAGTATACATTAAATTCCATATTTTCCTTGCTCAAGACTCTCAAATAATTTCCTAACACATATAAATGAGGTCACAAAGACTTTATTATGATGTAAAAGATTCTGTATTATCTGGGCCATTGCTACACTAATGACTCATGTATTACCACCCTATCCCTGAGCCCATCACTTTTTAATCAGTTCTAACTCATAGTGACAATGTACAACAGAGTAGAACTGCCCCATAGGGTTTCCTAGACTATAACATCTTTCAAAATTTAATTTTATTTTATTATTTTGTGTGTGTGTACTGTCAAATCGGCTCCAACTGGTACAGAGGGAGATTGCC
Source organism: Elephantulus edwardii (assembly GCF_000299155.1). Taxonomy (NCBI): domain Eukaryota; kingdom Metazoa; phylum Chordata; class Mammalia; order Macroscelidea; family Macroscelididae; genus Elephantulus; species Elephantulus edwardii. Next base: position 13,243,594 of record NW_006399833.1, read on the forward strand.
CCTCCTTCTCCAGCAAAGCATGTGGTGGATTCTAACTGCATACCTCTGGGATTACAGCACAACTTCTTGCCACTAGGCCACCAGAGTTCATGGACTATGATCTTTATAGAAGCAGATTGCCTCATCTTTCTTCTGTGTGGTGGATGGTGGGGTTGAACCTCTTTAACTAATGTCATCAGAGTTCCTCTAGGATCATGCTGTTCCCATTCATCTGGCTTCCTTGCTGTCTCTAGATTACCACAAGTGCTTCCTCTCCTCTGGAATTTTACCTTTGGTAATATTGGCCTTCATTCCCCCTAATGCTCATATGACCTGTGCCATTAGATTCCTCTCTTTTCTTAATTGGTTTTCACACAATAATTTATTTACATTGTGTTTCATTCATATGCATTGTGCTTTAGACTTTTTTCATTTACAATGAGTTTCATACAATCATTCATATATATTTTATATAATTGCCATTTATCTATGCCTTGTATTACACTGTCTTTTTAAGTCCCTATTAAATCTTTCCTATTATTTCACACATCCCCGAATCCACCCACTAAACTCTGCTATCCATAAGATTTTTTCCTCAATATGCTCTTGTCAAAGATGTCTTATCTCTACCCATCACTTTATATCTCTTCAAGTTGATGAACTCTTTATACATGTATCACTAACTGACATTATCTGTTTCTCTTTATCTATTATCAGTTTATGTATCTGGATAATTCCCTTTCTCTCCAATAGAAGCTAAATTTCTTGAGAGCAGGGATTATGCCTTTCTTTGTTTGATAAGTATTCAGTGAATAAATAAAATCATTCACCTACTTTCTACATGACTTTTGTTTCACTCTGCAAGTTATAGAAAAGGTGATATGGACTCGAATGACTAGAAAAGTAACTAAGAGGTAACGTTAAGAAATTACTTTCAGGGGAGCTCTGGTGGCCTAGTAGCAAGGAGCTGCAACTACAATCCCAGAGACACACGGTTCGAATCCACCAGATGTTCTGCCTGGGAAGGAGGGACAATCTCCTCCTGTACCAGTCAGATCTGATTTGAAGGTACACTCAAAAAAAAAAAAAAAGAAAGAAATTACTTTCAATACAACAGGCTATCCAGTATCTTTTGAATACTATTCAATATCCTTTGAATACTATGATGCCACAGACAGCTAATTGTCCTGCTTTTTACCCAGGTACATATGATTGTGGTTATGTGGTCTGCATGGTTCAAAACATATGTTGTTGTGTAATATAAAGTCAGAACCAACCCATAGCTGACCATCTGGTGGGTTTTCAGAGGCAGTTAATCACACGGAAGGAGATTTCCCACCCTTTTTCCATGGAGCAGCTAGTGGCTTCAAACTGCGTGTCTTCAGGATTGCAGTGCAGCTTCTTGCCACTAGGCCACTAGAGTTCCCTTCAAGACATACATATGAAGTAAATTTTAATTAGGATCCTGTGAATGAATTCTGTGATTCATTTATTCATCAAATATTGAATATTTGGGAAACCAATATCCTGTGAAGACAAATATTTTGTGAAACAAAGATGCATAAAGCACAGTCCATGCTACTGAGTAACTCAGCCTTATGGGGACAAACACCTGATAAGATAATTTCTGCATACTAGCCTCCAACATGGATTGAAGCTCAACATCAAGAAAAGAAAGATTCTCACCACTGGACCAATTGGCAGCATCAGTATGGATGGTGAAGAGATTGAGATAGTTAACAGTTTTAATTTACTTGGTTCCACAGTCAACACTCTTGGTAACAGCAGCCAGGAAATCAAGAGACGGATTGCATTGGGAAAGCCAGCTGTAAGGGACCTCTCAAGAGTAATGAATAGCAACAACTTCAGGCTGGAGATTAAGGTGCACCTGATCCGGGCTATAGTCCTCACAACTGCATGCTATGCATCGGACAGTGACTAGGGATGATAGAAAGAGAATTGATGCCTTTGAGCTGTGGTGCTGGAGACAAGTGTTGAATAGACCATGGACTGCTAAGAGAACAAACAGGTCTGTCCTGGAGGTGAAGCCAGAATGCTCCTTGGAGTCAAGGATTCTGAAGCTTCATCTGACATACTTTGGGCATGTTGCAAGGAGGGACTGGTCCTTGGAGAGGGACATCGTGTTTGGGAGAGTGGAGGGACGGCACAGGAGAGGAAGAGCTTCATGAGATGGTTCGATTCTGCGAGTGAAGTGATGGCTAGGTTAGCACAGGATAGAACGGTGTTTAGGGCTCGTCTACGTAGGGTCGCTATGAGTCGCAAGCGACTTGATGGCACATAACAACAACAACATGACAAATTCTGTAGAGCAATTCAAGTCATAGTATGAGAATCTACAGGGTGAATACTTCAACAGCATAGTTAAGTCCAAGAATGTTTTCCAGAGAAGGTAACATTTGAAATAAGAATGGAGAGTGAGTGACGCATGTTGGCCGGCAGAACATGCACAAGTTTCTTGAAGGATGTGGTGAACGAACTGGGTCATGGACAAAGGTTCATGGCATAAAAATGAATCCGAAGAGGAGGTAATAGCATGGGCAATGTCACAAAATCATGAGTCTTAAAAATCAAACCAAAAAAATCATTGTTTAAGTGCTTGCAAATGATATGACTGTATTGGGAGATGTGGAAGATAAAGCTAATAGAGCTAATCAAAGCTGCTTGTGAAATTTCCAGAGTGGTTAATTAAGAGCAATGCACCATTACAAATTCCAGTCCTGCCATGCACAGCTATTTATCAGTTAAAAGGAAAATTTACTAGAACAATCTAAACTACAATGTGCATGACTCACTTGTTATTGTTCACGCGGACATTTATATTTTATAGGAGGATTCCCAGACAGGACAGTATATTAGCTACGATTTTAGGCATGTATGAGTAAATTAGGCTTAAACTGAGGAATTTGTAGACATACCACCCCCGCCCCTTATAAACATACCTTCTTGATGTCTGCCATGCTCACTGTCCTAGTAGATTTAAAATTCTTCCTGTAGTACTCTGTCTAAAAGGGACAAGAAAATGAATTCATTTGGTTGTTAAAAATTAACCCCCCCACACACACTAACATACCAATTTTACATCTAGAAGAGATAAAGTGAACGAGCATGCTTTAGAAAAGATTTGGTTTTGAGAAAGGAATGAAAACAGCTGGTTTTTACCTATAAGAGTAAAGAGAAATAAAAAAAGGAAAAAAATCCATCTGTTTTGGGTCATGAAATCATCCTCCAGACTCCAAGAAGAGCTTATATACAAGTGGGAAAGTAACTCTCACTGTGAAATTTAATTCTAAAGAACAGAATCTGCACCTCAAGCCCTCTTGATGGAATACATCTTCCCTTTTGTCAGTCTAGATTTACTGAACTACAGATGTGTGTTAAGGTTAAATTACAACTCCACAATTGGAACATTTAAGGCCTGATTGTTGTTCATATCCTTTGCATCAAACTGAAAAACAGAGCTTTAAGAGCAGAACGTGAAGAACAAGTTCTTTTTAAAAAGGAAGTAAAATGAAAATTCTCTGCAGAAAAAGAAAGCAGGCAGAGGGATCTTGAGTATTTGCAAATTGCTACATAATTATGGAAAGAATAGAGGGCTGTAATCATCTTGCATTTTCATGTCAAATTAACAGTAAGTTGTCTTTAAACCAATGCAAGTTTCTATTTGTGAGGTAAAAAGATAGGTAAACAGATTTGTATTTAATGTTATTTCAAGAAACTTTTAATAAGAAATTATTAGATCTTGAGCATTATGCTAAGTGTTGTTGATGATGACAAAAGAAAGAAGTTATGCTCCTTCTTTATATGCTAATTATGAAAGGAAAGTCATACTCTTGAGAGTATAAAAGCCAGTGTGGAAGTCATTTGTTATAGGTATATGGAGCCATTCTGAAGGCATTTCACTGAGAAATGGTTAGACTGGGCAGTTTTTATGAAGATGAGTTCTGAATCAGGAGCTTTCAAGGAAAAGTGGAAGAGGAGGAGGGAGAAAAAGACATAGAATGAAAAGAAAATTTGTTTTAGGTATAGGGAAAATAACGAGTTAATGTAGAAAGGCAAGAATGTAATGTATGTGGTTATAGAGACATTAGTTTAACAAAATTGACTCCAAGGATCATGTGCGGAGTTAGTGACAATGTATGATAAATACAAAGGGTAGAGCTGGTTGAGAGAAGACCTGGAATGCTAGCTTGATTCGTTTTTTTCTTTTGTTTTGTTTGGGGTATTTTGTTTGTTTTTTTGTTTAGTTTAGTTTTGTTTTTTTTTTTAAGACTGTTGAAAAGAATGATTCAATTCAAAGGAGGTTGGGAGAACACTTTGCACTGCAGAATACCTTCTGGGTCTCCTCACACCATTATCATCACTATTCTTCCATGATATAGATTCCTGTGGAAAACTTGTCGAAAGGTTGGCCAAAGCCAAGAAATGAATAATTAGTTACTTGGACGCTCAGTACCCCTAATCTTGCTAAATATCTTGGAACTACAGAACTCCTTAGTCCTTAGCTACACCTTCTGCCCAGCGTCTTAAACTGGGCTGGGTCCCATCCGTGCCACTTCTTCTCTGGACCCAGGTGGCTGCTAGTCATCAAAGTCTGGAATGTCATCATAGGAGTAGCCCTGGTAACATTTGGATTCATAGTAGGTGATGCACAGGTGGTAGAATCCTGACAGACACCAGGATGCCAATGATCAGGACAGGAAAGGCCAGGTCTGCACCCCCCACCCCCATGCCTTTGCTGAAGGAGCCTGCCAGCAGGAGGGAGCCGACAGTGATGAGAAAGACACTGATCAAAAACAACACAGTGGCAAGGGCAATGCTTTGTAAGGGATTCTAGGTGGTCTTTTCTTGAACTGAAGTCAAAGTAGCCATCGGCTGTGGAGAGTCTCAAGTATTTCTCTTTATACTGAATCCCAATAGCCAGGTTGGTGTGAGACGTCATCATAACATGTTGACTGGGCTACAGTTGGAGGCCATGCCACCCCTAGCTTGATTAGTTTTAACTTGATCCTAAAAGCAAAGGGATACACATGTAGGGGAAGGACATTCTGAAAGCAGTGTCTTAAGATTAATTTTTTTTAATTATTATTAAATTTTATTAGTTTTAATGAAAATTTAC
>NW_006399833.1:13251589-13265130 GCF_000299155.1 Elephantulus edwardii
ATCGGGATGGGTGTATCAGAGACAGTGTGATTGGCACAGGACAGAGCAGAGTTTAGGGCTGTTGTACATAGGGTTGCTATGAGTCGCAAGCGACTCGATGGCACATAACAACAACAACAACAATTAGCTTGTCTCTCTGTGGCAAGTGATAGATGAGTATGAACTCAGTGAGAGAGTTAACTCTCAGGAACCACATTAAGGTTTACCAGAAGCAAATCTTCCAATTCTCCCCCGTTTTTCTCTCAGTTCCTTTGTTGACATTATCATAATTGCCATGTACTTGTCTTACTCATACGTCAGCATGGTGCTCAGGGTAAGTTGGAACATTGGAAACCTTCAGAATGTGTGGATCTCGTCCCAGTCCCACACACACATCCGTGATGAGTGGTCAGGAAAGGTGTTTTTAAACAGATTGTCATTCCTCCTTCTACGCCCCTGAGGAAGACGTGAGTCATTCAGCCAGTAATCACCAAAGGCCTGTGAGGCTGGGCTTGGTGCCTTGTTTCAGCCCCCAGCAGGAGTGTGAGCTGAATTGCTTTCCATTTTCTTCAGAATCACTTCATCTCAGTGTGACTGCATTATCTGGGATTATAGAAAGTCTTAAAAATCTCAGACATATTCTTATTGAAACAGAAATAAAATCACACATCATAATATCAAATAGAAGTGAGTTAGAGAATATCCATCTATTGTTCCTCCTAATTCAGTTCAGGTCAGCTTAATGATTACTTATTGATATTCCTAAATGAATTGACACAGTAATGGTGATGGCAGTAGGTGTGCTGAGTCAGTGAGACTGGCTCAGGAGAGGGCAGGTTCCGAGGTACACTGCATAGGGTCCCTATGAGTCACAGGCGACTAGAAGATATATAACAACAGTAGCTGCAAGCAGAAAGTTATGGCCAAAGCTGTATTCATATGACACAAAGCTCAAAAAAACCCTGGGAGAAGCATATTAAACAATTAAACAACAATACAATATAAAACTACTAGTTGCCAAAATAAGTACACAACCTTACTTGCTGAAAGTGCAAAAGATCTTGACACACTTGCTGCAGAAGATCAAAGACTGCCGCCTTCAGTATGGATTCTTGTTACTCTTTGTGTTGAGTACCATAGAGCTGGAACTGACCAATAGCTGACCCTCCGGCGGGTTTTCAGAGGCAGTTAATTGCACGAGAGGAGATTGCCTATTCTTCTTCCATGGGGTAGCTGGTGGCCTCAAACCGATTGCCTTTGGAATTGCAGTGCAACTTCTTGCTACTAGGCCACCATTACATCAAGGGGAAAAAAAGTATTGGGCCAATAAAACAAAAATTCTCACCAATGAACCAATATGCAACATTACCATAGATGGAGAAAAGATTAAAATTGTCAATAACTTCATTTTACTTGGATCCACAGTCAATACACTTGGTAGCAGTGGTCAGGAGATTAGGAGACGCATTGAATTGGGAAAGTCTGTAGTCAGGGACCTTTACAAATTACTGGAAAGCGAGGATGTCAAATTGAGGACTAAGGTGCACCTAATTCAGACTTTGGTCTTTGCAATCACTTGCTATGCTGCTGAGAGCTAGAAAATTAATAAGAATGACAGAACAAATACTGATGCCTTTGAACTGTGGTTTTTGAGAAGAGTAGTGACTATTCCATGAACTGCCAAAAGAACAGATGTATCTTGGAGAAGGTACAGCCGGAGTGCTTCTTGGAGACAAATGTTATTAATCTTTATCTCACATACTTGAGCATGTTGCTGCAGGAACTATTCATTGGAGAGTGAATTTCTCATGCTAGGAAAGGTGGAGGGTCAGTGAAAGACAGTAAGACTGTCATCCAGGTGGATTGACACTGTGACTCCAACAGTGGGCTCAAGTGTGTCAGAGATTGTGAGGATGGTCCAGAGTTCAGATCTATGAGCCATATTGGGCTTGACAGCACTTAACAACAACAACAAAATACGTGGCCCAAATAATTCTAAAAATGTACTCTACTTACTATTCATGAAAAGAAAAATTTCTAACAAAAGAAAACCCAGAACTTCTTAGTGGTAGACGTGTTGTTGTTGCATGCATGGTGATTCAACTATGACTCATAGCGACTCTGAATAACAAATTTAAATCCAGTCCCATCTTCTCTCATCCTTATAATCTCTGATATACTTCAGCCCTTTGCTGTAGTTTTCATGTCAATCCATGCCATGGAAGGCCTTCCTCTCTTTCCCTGGTCTTGCACCCTTGCAAGCATGATGCTCCTTTCCAAGGAATAGCCTCACCTAGCAACAAGTCCAAAGTACGAGAGATGAAGCTTTGCCATCCTTGCCTCCAAAGAGCACTCTGAGTATGCATGCTAAAGAGCCTTAAATCAACTTTCAACTTTTGAATCACCCAATTCTCGTTTGAACACGATTGAGAATCTGTTAATTCAGTATCATTTCCAAACAGACTTTCTCTTCTTGCTTTGTATTCACAATACTCTTTCCAAGTAACTGGGTTGCCTCTTCAATGAGTGCCATTTTTTAATTTCTTACCAGTAAAGGGACTGATTCTTCCCTGAAAGATATCGTCTTGGCACTTCAGTGTCACAATCTTATTTTAGTTTAAAGAGTAGACTATACTTATATGTGGTGAGCTCTGAGGGTCCTTTGGTAAGGTGCTTCACTGCCAACCCAAAGGCATGCTGTTCAAATCTACCAGCTGCTCCTTGGGAGAAATTTAGGCAATCTCCTCCCATGCAATTTATAGCCCCTGAAAGCCTCCTGGAGGGTCAGTTATGAGTTTATTTCAACTCAACAGCACATGACAACATTCTGCTCCAATTGTAGATTACTTAGATCAAATTGAGATCTCTTTTAGTGCTACAGGAGTATCTGGAGTTGAAGTTCCTTTTTTGTATTCATAAATATGTGCCTATGCTCACAGAAATATATTGGAGATGCTGGGTGTTTTCAAACACTTTTATTATGAATGAGATAAATCAGAGTAATCTTTTCAAGGAAGACATCAAGCTTTGGAATTATTCTGAAAAGGAAGACATGCTAATCACTGCATAGTGTTAGAATATATTAAACTACCTGGCCTAGTGGTATGAAATCACACTTCAAACTCTAAGACACGTGGTTTGAATCCATCAGCTGCTCCTCAGGAAAAAGATAGGAGAAAAGATGGACAATCTCCTTCTGAGTGATTAACTAACTGCCTCTGAAAACCTGATGGATGGCTAGCTATGTCTCAGTTCCCACTCAATGGCACAGAACAACAACATATTAAGGAACTCTGATGGTCTAGTTTGTTGAAAGCTGCACTTCTAACCCAAAGACCTCTCTTTGAACCCACCAGTACCTACAAGGGAGAGGAAAAAAAGATTAGCAATCTCCTACAATTCAATTTATAGCCTCCCAATCCAAATGGAAGGTTGGTTATGAGTTGATCCCAACTTGACAGCACTAAGTGAGGGACTTAGCCTATCACTGCATAATTACTCATTAAAATTGACTATTATATTTTGTCTGACTGAGACCAGAGTCATGAAGGAATGGGATTTATATATAAGGAAAACTATGAAGAGAGAGAAATGAAAACTTAAAACCAAAACCAAACCAAAACACCCCCCAAAAAAAAAACCCCAAACCCCAAACACAACAAATACAAACCCCTCTCATTGCTGTCAAGTCATAATTCATCCTTCATGAGGTTTTCAGAGCATATAAATCACACAGGAGGAGATTGTTCATCTTTCTCCCACAGAGGAGCTGATGGATCCAAACCACTTGTCTCTGGATTGGCAGAGCAACCCTTTACCCACTCGGACCCCAGAATTGTTCTTGTTCATGCTTCAGCTTGAGTGATTGACAAGGTAATATGAACAGCATAAATTCTGAGGAAAATGTTGAAAGCACAGAGTTTGAAGAGAAGGTATAGACAATGAACACTCCATCTTACTGAGTTCTTTCTCTGACCCTCAATCTTTCCCAGTATGCTATCTTCATATAAGGACTGGTCCTTCCTGACAATACGCCCAAAGTATATGGGACAAAATATCACCATCTTTGCCTCAAAGGGAATTCTGGTTGTACTTTTTCCAAGAAATATTTGTTCCTTCTTTTGGAATTTCCATGAGATATTAACACTATTTGCCAACACTACACATCAAAGATGTTGATTCTTCTTTGATCTTCCTTATTCATTGTCCAACCTTCAGATGCATAGTAAAGAATTGAAAGTATTAGGACTTCCATTAAATATACATTAGGTCTCAAACTGAAATTCTTGCTCTTTAGTAATTTGGAAGTGTCCTTGACAGCATATTTGAGTGCCATGGATATTGATTATAGATCCAGGTAAAATGTAATTGTTAGCCACTTCAATTTTTTATTGTTCTATCATGATGTTTGTCCTGGAGAGGATGACAAGGATTCTGAAGATCCATCTGACATACTCTGGGCATGTTGTAAGGAAAGACCAGTCCTTGAAGAGGGACATCATGCTTGTGAGGGTGGAGGGACAGCGCAAGAGAGAAAGACCCAGGATGAGATTAATTGATTCAGTGACTGGTATAATGGGGGTAGGTGTGTCAGAGACAGAAGGTTGTCTCAGGATAAAGCAGGGTTCAGAGCTATTGTACTTGGGATTGGTATAAGTCACAGGCTACTTGATGGCACATAACAACAACAAAATCATGATGTTACCTATAGGTCCAGTGGTGAAGATTTTTGTTTTCTTAATATTGAGGTGTAATCCATATTGAAGGCTATAGTGTTTGACTTTTTTTTTTTTTTTAAGAAAGGGCTTCAAGTCTTTTTCACTAGACAGGAAGAAGTGCTATCTGTGACATATCTCACGTATTGTTGCCTCAGTTACAATTCAGAAGAGCAGAAACTCTGACCTAACTTTGCACTCTGGACTGGCAGATACCTATCCAAGGACAGATATACTTCTTTATTTCTTTCTCATATAGTTTTAGGTATTTGTTTTATAGTTTGCTTTTGCATGCATGGCACTTGTCTTTCCGTTTACTGTACTGTAGTAACTTGTGGATTGACATGATGCTGGAAGTGATTCCACTGTTATTTCAAATACTAGTAGGATTACTCATGGTGGACAGGTTTCAGCAAAGCTTCCAGACTAAAATAGGCTAAGATACAGTACTGGTCATCCACTTCTGGAATAACAGATCAGTGAAAACTATATGAATAACTAAAAAACATTGATGGATATTGTGCCAGAAGCTGAGCCCCTTAGACTTGAAAATATTCAGAAAATGAGAAGAAACAGCTTCAAATACCTCTTAATAGTTGCGATTCTGACTGTATGAAATATGAATCTAGGACAACAGAAATTGTAAACAATGAAAAGCCTTAGTGAGTTGAGATGGAAAAATATTAGCTATTTTCAATCAGACAAAGATGATCTACTATGCAGACAATGGCAAATTGAAGAGGAATTATATCATTCATTGTCAAAAAGTACATCTCAAAATCCATCCATTAGTAGATAAAACTCTTCTCTTTCTCTTACTTTCCCTTTCTCCCTCCCTTTGTATTGTCCTCTTCATCAAGGACCTAGATGGTACAGGACAATTGAAGTTATCATCCACTGAGTATGGAGCAGGTGGGTCCAGCCTGGATAAGCCATCCAAAGACTTCACAGGCAAGTGTCCCATAAGGATATCTCTTAACAAAATACTTGTGCGGAACATAGACATCTGGCCTTTGTCTGACAGATCTCCTCATCAGAGTCCTGTGGAATACAACTGGAATCTGAACTTCTGAAACAGAAACCACAGGGCGAGAAAAGACTTGAAGACCACCAGACTATTCCTGTAAGAAGATTGTGATTCCCAAGGGAGCTCTGGTGGCCTAGTGGCAAGAAGATGCACTGCAATTCTGAAGGCATGCAGTTCAAATCCACCAGCTGCTCCGTGGGAGAAGGGTTGGCAATCTCCTCCTGTGTGATTAACTGCCTCTGAAAACCCACTGGTGGGTCAGCTATGGGTAACAACATCTGCATTAACAAGGACTCTGTGTTTACATAGTTCTACCAACTGAGAATTTTTAAGAGATCATTTTTAAGATATCATTTAATGTAGCAGACAGTGTTATGCATACTTTTTTTTTGTCCTTTATTATAGAACTTCCTTGATAGGTGAATATAACCCTATCCTCGAGACCTTCAGCTGAACTTACTACTTTGAACTTCTGGAAAGACTGGAGCTCTCCTCAAAACAGAGGCTTATGTTTATGGCTACAGCAGAAATGTCTAGTACACTTCTTTAACAAATGTTGCTTTGACTGCAAGAAGTAAAGAAGGGAGAATTACAGTTGATGAGATCTGATCAAGAGCTGAGCATTATTTTTTTTTCTCACTGGGGTTAAATCAGAACGTTTCTTTCATTTTGAGTTTTGTTGAGACAATTGTGTGGAACATCTCCCCTTACCTCCGCTACTCTGAAGAGAGTTATTTCTCCCATCTGTGTCATTAAACCCTTGGAAAAAAAAGTCGTCTTGGAAGTAATAAAAATCATTCCATTCCACTCCGTGTGGAAGATTTCTTATGAAAGCAGAGCAACAGAAAGCCAGGTTGCCCTCAGAATCCCTGGAGGCTCCAGAGTTCTGCGAATCCTGGCAATCATACTAGAGCTATTAAGACAAGGAAAAACAAGAAGATGGAGCAAGCTGTTTTTCACCGATTCAGACTCTGATAAACAAGCATATTTAATGCTGACTTAGAAAATTTCTTAGATTTACCACATTCATCCCAAATGAAAAATAATAGTGAAACTTGCTAGCCTTTCAATGCTAACAGTCTTACTATTCACATCCCCCAGATACCTTGCATAACCTTGTAGGTCGTAGTCCATTTGATTTATCTCTAAGAGTTAATTTTTGGCTTCCAAAGGGCACCCTGAGATGACACCACAACTAGGAATGCTACCAGGAGGGCCAGTCTAGTGATATTTAACGGTAGTTTGAAACTCAATCAGAGCCATGTTTTGGCACTAATTTGAGTCAGACTAAACATGTAAAACAATTAGCTGTTTATATCAAATAATAGTGGCTATTACATCTTTCTTTTCATCTCCAGTTTCCAGAAACCCACTCAAAATAGCTAGTGTCTTTCCAGTAAGGCCTTCCTTAGGAGCAACAACTTCCTTAGGGAAACTTAATATGGGATTGAGTAACTATATTTTTCCCTCTCCATTGCCCTTCTCCTAATTTTTTTATATGTATTTTTCTCCTTATTTTGTTTTTATTTGCTTGATATAAGATACCTTGACAGAAGGAAAGAAAGAGAACTTGTCGGTAAGGTGAAGAAAAGGGCTTGTCCTGAAAGGGTAAAAAAAGATACTTTATGGAAAAGGTACATACATAATTATTCTAAAGTCAAATACTCAATAACCTGGCTGTATGCAAATGTACATTATGCACCACATGTCTTAGTTACTCTTGCAAGTGTCTTGCTATAGGGAAAGCATCGTTATTCTTGTTGCTATGTGCCATCGAGTCACTTGCAACTCTTAGTGACTCTTTGTACAACAGCCCTGAACCCTGTTCTATCCTATGCCAGCCTTACTGTCTCCGACACACCTACCGCTATTACCCAAGGCACTGAATCGATCTATCTCATTGAGGGTCTTCATCTCTTGTGCTGTCCATCCACCTTTCCAAGCATGATGTCCCTCTCCAAGGACTGGTCCCTCCTTGAAACATGTCCAAAATATGTCAGACAGAGCTTCAGAATATTTGCCTCCAAGGAGCAATCTGGTCTCACCCTTCCCAAGACATACCTATTTGTTTTCTTGGTGGTCCATGGTATGTTCAAGGCTCTTTTCCAGCGCTGCAACTCAGAGGCATCAATTCTTCCTCTATCATCCTTAGTCATTATCCAGCTTTCTGATGCATAGCAAGTAATTGCAAAGACCATGGGTGCACCTTAGTCTCTAGACTGACATCATTGCTTCCCAGAACTCTGAAAAGATCTCTGACAGCAGATTTACCTAATGCAATTCATCTTTTGATTTCTTGACTGCTGCTGCCATAAGTGTTGATTGTGAAGACAAGCAAGCTAAAACTGTTAACAACCTTCATCACTTCTCATCTATCACAGTGCTACCTATTGGCTCAGTGGTGAGAATCTTTGTCTTCTTGGTGCTGAGCTTCAGTCCATATTGAAGACTGCAGTCCTTGACTTTCTGCAGCAAGCACTTCAGGCCCTCCTCAGTTTCAGCAAAGAAGGTTGTGTCATCTGCATAACATAGGCTGTTGAGGAGTCTTTCTCCAATCCTGATGCCACATTCTACCTCATAGAGCCCAGCCTCCTGGATGATCTGTTCCACATACAGATTGAAAAGGTAAGGAGATAAGACACACCCGGGTGTGCACCCTTCCAGATTTTAAACCATGCAGTGATCCCTTGCTCTGTTCTGATGACTGCCTCTTGGTCCAAATATAGGTTTCACATATACTTAATATTGTCATGTGTAATAGAGTTACTAACCAGTATCTTTTCACAAATAACCAATTCTTTCTAATTGCACTGCTTTAATACTTTAAATATGTCCAACTACCTCAATCTTGCAACAACTCAGTTCCTAACAGCATTGCAGCCAGAGTAAACTCAATCCTGAAGCACATTTCATTCACTTGATCTGAATGTATTCTCTATTTAAGACATGGAAAATAAGGGAAGGACTTGGGATACTCAAGCAATATTTTAGATGTTTTGTGTAGTCCATCAGATGAAGTCCATTTATATATTCTGACTTAAATGTTGTATATTTTTTATTTTTGGAAAACACAAAGCTAATTGTAATAGACAAAATACTGATTATACAAAATTGAAGCAATCATTTGAGCTCCAGCCTCATTTCTGTCACCAAGGCCCTATTTTTGAAACTACCAGTCTTTCTTTCTTTCTGACTTTGGCATTCCAGCCACCCATTATTATCAGAAATTATTATTCATTAATTTTGACTGCATATTTTGTCAGTTTCACACTGCAGAAATTGGTAGAAGTCCTCAATTCTTCATCTTTGGCTTTAGGGACTGGTGTGTATGTGTATTTGAAAAATGGCGATATTAAGTGTTCTTTTTGTATGCTTATGAATAGTATCTTAAAGCTCTTAATAGGTCTCAAGGAAAGGGTTATATTCACCTATCAAGGAAGTTCTATAATAAAGGACAAAAAAAAGTATGCATAACACTGTCTGCTACATTAAATGATATCTTTAAAATGATCTCTTAAAAATTCTCAGTTGGTAGAACTATGTAAACACAGAGTCCTTGTTAATGCAGATGTTGTTACCCATAGCTGACCCACCAGTGGGTTTTCAGAGGCAGTTAATCACACAGGAGGAGATTGCCAACCCTTCTCCCACGGAGCAGCTGGTGGATTTGAACCGCATGCCTTCAGAATTGCAGTGCATCTTCTTGCCACTAGGCCACCAGAGCTCCCTTGGGAATCACAATCTTCTTACAGGAATAGTCTGGTGGTCTTCAAGTCTTTTCTTGCTCTATGGTTTCTGTTTCAGAAGTTCAGATTCCAGTTGTATTCCACAGGACTCTGATGAGGAGATCTGTCAGACAGAGTCCAGATGTCTATGTTCCGCACAAGTTGCTTTGTTAAGAGATATCCTTATGGGACACTTGCCTGTGAAGTCTTTGGATGGCTTTTCCAGGGTGGACCCACCTGCTCCATACCCAGTGGATGATAACTTCAATTGTCCTGTACCATCTAGGTCCTTGATGAGGAGGACAATACAAAAGGAGAGAGAATGATAAAGAGAAGTAAGACTTTTTTTTTTTAAATTTAGCTTGTTTATTTTTCATTTCAATGAACATCTACAGAGATTTTGGGATTCCATTCATTCATTGTTGCACCCTTCTCCCCGTCCATCTCACCTGACTTTTATCTACTAAAAGAATGGAGAATCCAAAGAGCCACATCTGAGACACACCTGGACCCCTTTTTGGCAGAAATGCAGGGCAAAAAATGGGCGGCTCCTGCAGCTGTTTGCCAGTCTAATGAGTAAGGGAGACCTAAGCAATTCCTCAAGTTTGACCTTTGATGGTCACCAAGAAAACATGTTGTATTCTTCTCATATGTGAGTGTCAAGTCAAATAAACAATGCGGAAACTAGATACTGACTTTGGAGTTCTTGTAATCAACTCATAGCAACCCTTTGAGTGACATTTTGGAACTTTGCCCTGTTGTGAGCCATTCTGGGCAGGCAGAGTTTATTAAAAGGGAAAGGCTCCAGAGAAAGAATAGGAAAGGGCCACAGCAAGGTGCTTTGTCAAAACAAAGCTCTGTTATTCTTTTAATTGTCTTTGGAAATGCAAATTTTCCTTTTGCTCAATGCAAAAATTTTCTTTTTGGCCAATGAAGTTACACACACTCAGACACACACATAGATTTTAGAGATTTTCTTTTTAGTGTGTTGCTTGCTTAAGCAAGTTTGCCTAATTCAATACCATATAGATTTTCTTCAAGGAGTTTAATAATTTTAATTCTTAAATCTAGATTTAGGATCCATTTCAAGTTCATCATTGCATATAACAGGCAATAATAGTTAATGTTCATTTTCCCCCTACCCAATATGACTATATACTTTTTCTGATACAATTTATTGAAAAGATTTTTTCTGCGTTGAATTCACTCAGGATATTTTTTAAACTTTTACTTTTTTCTTTATTGGCAATTTTTGATGCATATTTATGTTTCGGTTCCCAAAGGGCATTTTTCACAAAACTCTAGGCTGCTTCTCGGTCCAGCTTGGCGGCTTTTTTTATTGTCTATTATGTCTTTGACTTTGTTCATGTATACTCTGCTTCTTTCCAATTTCTACTTTGCTGGATGTTCTTTAAGATTCACTCACTCCCTCTGACACCAAATAAACCCCAAACATTGAATTTAATGTGTACACAGAAACTAAAACCACTTTTGCTTGTTCAAAGGCTCCAGCTTCTGCAACAACTCACTTCTGGAAAAAGACATCATGGTATTCACCATTTCATCCACAGCACTAACGTAATTCTCAAACACTGGTAAATACTCATCAATTTTCCCTGCATTGTCTTAGTTCACTTCTTTGCTTGTCATTATGAGCAACTTTGATTATAAGCTCCTCAAGAAAGTTGTGTCATACTGGATTTGTATTCCAGTGGCTAACACAGACCTTGTTTTTATTCTCAAGTTCTGTGAAGTCAATTCCGACTCAGAGACTCAGCCTCCAACTTTGTCTTCTGGCCAGGATGGTTTTTTTTTTTTTAAGAGTTAAACATCTATTAGATAAAATATTACAGAATAATATATCAATGGTTTTCTCACACTTCACTTTTCTGTTTGTTTTTAAAAGAGTGCATGTTGTTGTTGTTGATTGCTTTCAAGTCGAGCACGACTCAGTGACTCTATGAACAAAACGCCTGAAGCCCCTCTACAACTATTGACATTTATCAAAATTCATAAAGTTGACAAAGACATGTTATTTAGGATGTGGATGCCAGATGATGTGGGGAATTTCCTTTTTTTAAAATTCTATACTGGATTATTTACAAAGTTCATATACATTGTTTTTCCTACCTGATTTTACCCAGTTCTTTCAACCCCCTTCACCCATCAAATTGTGTGATGTTATAATTAACCTCCCATCGCCCATTCTCACCCCTCTACATGTTTAACTAGTTATCATTCTATTTCTCAAATAATGGTCTTATATACAGTATTTGTCCTTATGGGACTGAGTTAACTCATTTAGCATAATGCTCTCCCATCCCTCCCAAGTTAGGTAATAATTTACAAAATCATTGCTCCAACATGCTGCATAGTATTACACTGTGTGAATACACCATAATTTCTCAATCCATTGCATTGTGGTCAGACATTTGGGCTGTTTCCATGTTCTTGCTAGGGTGAATAACACTGCTATGAACATTGGTGTACAAATCTCAGTTTGTGCCTCAGTTCTTATTTTCTCAGGGTTTATTTCAAACAGTGGGATAACTGGATCTTAGGAAATTACTATGTTCAGCTTTTTGAGGAAGTGCCAAACTGCCTTCCATAATGGTTGTACCATTTTACAATTGATGTGGGGAATTTTAATAGAATGGCGAAATCTCATTTTTTTAAAATCTCATTCTTAAAGATAATCAAATAACTATTATTGTTCTTTCAGTTCTCTTCTCCAGTCTTCCATCATTCTTTACACTTTTTGTTCATTCTATATTCTTTTTAAAAAGTATGTTTCATTTATGTAGATTGGTTTCCTTTTTGCCCTCCCTTCACCCACCAAAATCTGTGACCCTGTGCTTTTCCCCCTCTCACCTTTCCTCTTTGTATATCCGCACACATCTTACTTGCTATCTTTAAAATTTTACAATAATGAACTTATACAATATTTGTTGTTATGCACGTGAGTTAGTTCACTCAACATAATGCTCTCTAGCCTCTCTCATTTTTTAGTTATAAAGTATTTTTCAAAATTACTGCTCTTGAGTGCTGCATACCATTCCATTGTGTCAATGTACCACAGATTCTCAATCCAATTGTTTGTTGATAAACATTTGTGCTCTTTCCATGTTCTTGCTCTTTTGAATACTGCTGCATTTTTTTTGTGTTCACAATTCTTTTTCATTGCTTGCATACAATTAGCTTATACTGTGTTTCATTAATGTAGATTGTGCTTTATGCTATCTTTCATTTACATTGTGCTCCATACAATTACTCATATGTACTTTATATAATTGATTACTGTCAATCTATGCCTATTATTGTCTTTTTGAGTCTCCATTGAATCTTCTCCGTTTCTTCACCCTACTGTCTGCCCACTAAACTTTGCTATCCTAGTGATTTCTATGCTTCATCTTTTTCCATCCCCTTCTCCCTTTGCCCTTACCATTTTGGTATGTACATGTATCTCATTAGTTCTATTTTTTTATTAGTTCTATTTTTATAGTAATGGTCTTATGCAGTATTTGTCTTTATGAGACTGAGTTAGTTCACTCAGCATAATGCTCCCAAACTCTACCATGTTGTATAATAGTTTATAAAATCATTGCTTCTTAGTGCTTCATAGTATTCCATTGTGCGGTTGCACCACAATTTCTCATTCTATTCATTTGCTGCTGGGCATGATTTCCATGTTCTTGCTTTTGTGAACAACACTGCTATGAACATAGGTGTACATAACACTGTGTCTCAGTTCTAATTTCCTTGGGATATATTCCTAGCAGTGGGAAATCTTAACTCATTTTTAAAACATCAATCAAATGTTTAAGTGTGGAAAGTATACACTTCTATCATCATTGGGCTTGTTCTGTATATATGAATTAAACTTGTGGCTGAAATTTTTGTTAACTTTATGTCTTTGCCGAATCTTTGTCTGGTTGTTCTGTTAATGTCTAAAACATAGGTGCTAAAATTCATAAATATAACCGAGAAAGTGGTTTTTCTCCCTTTAATATTTTTTAATAGTTTTCATGAACATTTACAGAGATTTTGGATTTCCATTCATTGCTGCACTTCTCTCCCTGCCCAGCCCTTCCCCCA
>NW_006399833.1:13265230-13267425 GCF_000299155.1 Elephantulus edwardii
CTCCTCTCTTTCAAAAGTAAAAGAAACACTCCCTCCCTGGTACACAATCCCCCCTGCACCCCTCCCACCGCCCCAAGTACATTCCACTATGCAACCTTACCCTTTAATATTTTTTAAACTTTTTTCTTAATATGTCCTGCAGACTTATTATTGGGCAAACACAAACATGATCATTATGTCCTCTAGAAGAAAAACTTTATTTCTATGATAATAGTTCAATCATGGCTAAAGGGCTTGACTACTCTCCAAAAGAGTGACAGTTTGCAGTTAGCTGATTTATGGGAGAAGGATGTAGCCATCTGCTTCTGTAAGCTTTGGATTCATATGGGGCAATTGTGCTCTGTTCCATAGGGTTGCTGGGAGTCAAAAATTAATCCAATGGAGAAGAGTTTTCTTATCATTTCTGGAAATACATTTTATTCTGGAATTTATTTTATTGGGTATTAATATAGGTAGTGCAGTCCATTGAATATTGCTCTGGTAACCTAAAGATCGTTGCAGGAGTGGCATCAACTTCCTAAGCACCAGGCCTCCAGAAACTCTATGAACTTTGAAAAATATCAATAGTTATACTGGAGCTTCAGACCTTTTGTTCATAGGGTCACTATGTGTCATGCTCAGCTTGAAGGCCGTCAACAACAACAACCTAAAGACTGTGCTTCACTGGCAGTTCAAATCAACCAGTGTATCTGGTAATCTTCACCCTTTTGCTATAAAGTTTTATAAATGCTTCCAAATACCTACAGCATAACAATCACTGGTATGAATAATTTTTTTTAAAGTTTTATATAAAAACATATAAAATTTTACAAACTTTTTTTGTAAAAGTTTGTCCTTTGGTGCCCTAGACAATAAAGATTTGTGCTGACATTCCAAAGTCAGGAAGTTTGAATCCCCTTCTGTTATTTTGGGGAAGATGGGCAACCTTTTCCTATGCTATTTACAGCCTCAGGAAAGTAGGGTCAGCTAGGAGTTGGTTTCCATTGAAT
Organism: Elephantulus edwardii; assembly: GCF_000299155.1. Lineage (NCBI taxonomy): Eukaryota > Metazoa > Chordata > Mammalia > Macroscelidea > Macroscelididae > Elephantulus > Elephantulus edwardii. The sequence continues at coordinate 13,266,220 of NW_006399833.1, forward strand.
AACAATGAGGCTTCTGGGGGTTTTGTTTGTTTGTTTTCTAATACAGGTACTCAAGGTTGCTTATACTCATTGTTTGCATGGATCAGCTCTCAAGCTCATGTGAAAGACCTTGGGCTAAGGCCTTAATAACTAATCATAGAGATGCGGCAATAGCCCGCTCATGAAATGAGAGCTGGTTTTCCCAGAATAAACGAGCCAAGATATAAAGAAAGTGAATGATCAAGATGGGTTTTATAACCTAACTTCAGAAGTGACATACCACCATTTCTGTTATATTCTGTTGGCCACTAATACCAACCCTGGTGCTTTGTGGGACTATAAAAGAATATGAAAATGAAAAGGTGCTATTGGAACTTGGAGACCATCTACTATAATAGTCCTAGAAATCTATGTGGAAAATGAAGTGGTTTTAGGACAATAATTTGGAAAATGAAGATTATACAAAAGGGTTTTGATTTAAAGAATAATTTCTTTCCTTTGTGTTCAAAAGGAACATAGAGTTGTCACATTCAATTACGTCTCATAAAATATTAAATAAATATACATTTTTAAATGGTGATACTTCCTTCACATTGAGTGGTGTGTTAAGTCCCATGACTGGATGATAAGAGTATAAGAAATGTACCATTTATCTTAGCTTTAGCTTTTTAATAAGCTATGACTCAAAGCAATAGTATCATTTTCTTCATTAATATTAATTTTCCTGTGTTAGCCTTGATCTTCTTTCACATTCTAATAGCCTCTTATCTGGGATCCTTGATTCCAGACAGTTTCTATGAATCTATACTATAATATTTTGCTGGTTGATGTATCTTTTCCTAGATCTTACATAATTTCCTTATACAATATTTGATGATTGTATAGAATGTTCTAGTGACCTAGAGGTAAGAAGCTGAGCTGCAATCCCAAAGGTACCCTGTTGAAATCCACCAGCAGTTCCGAGGGAGAATGTTAGGCATCTTTTCCGGTGCAATTTACTGTCTCTGAAAACCCAGTGGACAATAAGTTACGAGTCGGTTCCAACTTGGAGATGCACAAGAACAACAGCATATTGTCTATAGAAAACCCCCCTCACAAATCAAATATTCCCAGCATGTTAAAATGATTTAAAATCAGGTCTCAATTTCCATTTCTAGATAAATCATTCCCCACCACTTACACTCACAATAATTTAAACAAAAAATTTTTCTAAAGTGTTGTTTATGG
>NW_006399833.1:13267946-13284531 GCF_000299155.1 Elephantulus edwardii
TATAACAAGAACAACAGCCCTAAACCCCGCTCTGTCCTGTGCCAATTGCACTGTCTCCGACACACCCACCCAAATTACCCAAGTAACTGAATCAATCCACCTCATAGAGGATCTGCCCCTCCTGCGCTGTCCCTCCACCCTCCCAAGCGTGATTTCCCTCTCCAAGGACTGGTCCCTCCCTGCAACATGTCCAAAGTAAGTCAGATAAAGCCTCAGAATCCTTGCCGCCAAGGAGCAGCCTGGTCTCACCCTCTCTAGGATGAACCTGTTTGATCTCCTAACATGATATATTCAATACTCTTTTCCAACACCACAACTCAAAGGCATCAGTTCTTCTTCTGCCATCCTTATTTATTGTCCAGCTCTCTGAGGCATAGCAAACGATTGAAAAGACCATGGCCTGGACCAGGCGCACCTTAGTCTCCAGACGGATATCATTGCTCTTAGGTCCCTGACAGCCAACGTTTTCAACGCAATTTGTCTTTTAATTTCCTGGCTGCTGGTGCCAAGACTGTTGACTGTGGAGCAAGGCAAACTAAAACTGTTTACAATCTCCATCTCTTTACCATCCATCACGATGCTGCCAATTAGGCCAACGGTGAGAATCTCTGTTTTCTTGATATTGACTTTCAACCCATATTGAAGGCTGGAGTCCTGGAAAATCGACCACTAAAAAGTCCTATGAAACAAAGGTCTACCATGCCTCTACATGGGGTTACCCTCAGTCTGAATTGACAGGGCCACACCTGGGTTTTATCCACAATGCTTAAAGAACTATTGCAGTTGAACAGAAGGAAGGATTAGTAAAACTTTACTAAAAATATAGAAAGGACTTGATGAAATATATGAAGAGAAAGGAGATAGAAAATTGCACATTGACCATAAGAAGATATGTTCAACATCATTACTAACTCACTCGCTGCAATCAACTTGATAGCAACTCCCGTAGTGACCCTCCCATGGGTTTCTAGGGGCTGTAAATCACACCATGAGGAGACTCTGAGTCTTTCTCCCTTGGAGCTGATAGAGGGTTCAAACCACGAGGGATGCTCAGCCTTGAGGTGAGTAGAGCAACTCAGTAGGGACTATAAGCACAACTTGGAGAGAAATGAAAATCAAACCCAAAGTGATCTACTACTTCACTCCTTCCAGAATGTCTATTATGAAAGAAAGAAACAAAACAATGGTGGTAGTGAGAATAAGGGGACATTGGAACCCTCATGTATTGCTGCTGGGAATGCAAAATGGTGAAGCTGTTGTGGAAATACTGTGTGGTATTTCCTGAAAAAGTTAAGTATAGAATTTCTCTATCACTGAGAAATTCAGCTCATAGATATACCAAAGAGAATTGAAAATATATATTCAAACAAAGTTTGTTTTATACTACTGTTCATTGCTACATAGTTCATAACATTGAAAATGTGGAAACAAGCCAAATGTTCAACAATTGATTAATCAATAAAGGAAATCTTGACTATTTAAGATCTAATAAATGTATCTTGAATCTTTTTCAGACATAAAGAGAATAAAATAGTGACACATGATAAAGCATGGATGAACTATTAATACACTATGCTAAGTGAAAGAATCCAGATACCAAAGGTCACATATTATACAATTTCATTTTTTTAAAGTATTAGAACAGCCAGAAAAAGAGACAAAATATACTAGTAGTTTTCCAGAGATTCCGGAAAAGGGAGCAATGAAAAGTGATTACCTAACTAGCATGAAACTTCTTTTTGAGTTGATGGAAATTGTCTGGAATTACATTATGAGGATATTTGTTCAACAATATGAACGTAGTATGAGACACTGAAGTGTATATTTTAAAATGGCTAAAATGATAAATTATATCATGTTAAGTATATATTAATTTTATCAGAGAGAAATTATCTTACTGTAAAGAGGCTTGCTGAAAAAGTCAATGCTTACCAATATGCGTGATCACGGAGTTGATTTTGTGGAACATCACTTAAAATTTTATACCTCTTAAAAGTTTTATGGAACACATTTTAAAGAAATGCTGCTCTTGATACCCTGGACTACTTACTCATGATCCAATCTTTAAAGCAATTTCCTGCACGGTTAGGGGCTGATTTAGTCTGTAAAGTCTTAGTGATACCTAGCAGTAGAAATGATATAATGCGCTTACCCCATCCCTACCCCTTACCAATGTAACAATATACTTACTTTTCAAAGCCTAGCTCTTGTTTTATATCCTATGTAAAACCTTTTCTGTTAGTTGATAGACTCTTACTTAAGGCAGAATTAGTGGATAGTTTCTCTATGTTGTCTTAGAACTTGGCTTATTATCCTTTAATAGTACTTCCCATATTTTGTATGGAAAACTGTGAGCTTCTTTAGAAAGAGGACACATTGAATATATTTTCCTATCTTGAGTGTCTATCATTGTGCCAAGTGTTCTAGAAGTATACTCAATAAATTATCTTTAAATGAATATTCATAAAACGACTGCCCACAAAACAAGCTAATATATACTGAAAGGATGAGTTTTATACTGCAAAATATATTATAAAAATTTGAACAGTTTAATGAGGAGTAGAAAAAAAATTTTATGGAGGTTGTTCTTGTGTTATGTACCATCAGGTCAGAACTTACCCATAGTTGACCCTCCAGCAGGTTTTCAGAGGTAGTTAATCACACGGGAGGAGATTGTTCATCCTTCTCCCACTGAGTAGCTAGCTGGTGGCCTGGATTTATGTGCCTTTGGGATTACAGCTCAGCTTCTTGCCACTAGGCCACCACCAAAGCTCAGTTCTTAAATTGAATTTGAAAGGTAGATAGCATTTGCGTAAAGTAAAAGTACAACTGAAACTGACACGTAAGTATAATAATTAAGGGAAAATATAGATGCTGAGGTATAGATAAAAGTTTGAGTAAAGTGGTGTTATATTACTATAAATCTGAATGTTATGTATAATCATTTAAAGGTACATTTTACTTTTCTTAAAATGTTGTTATGCTCCAGTGTTGAAGGCTGGCTGGAAGCCAGTCTTTTCCCCTCCTTGAGGAACTGATAGTGAGTCCAACCACTTTAACACTCCAGAACCAGTCTGCCCTCATCCAACTAAAACCCTAGGGAAGGAATTCAACTAAGGACAGTTCCTATGTGTGAAGAATTAGTCATAAGGTCAAATCCTTAGGAAGCCCATAAAATCTAGCTATCTCCACTCCTCTTCCTATTTACTTGTTATTAGGTGTTGTTGAGTTGGCTCTGATACCTAGAGATAAAACAGATAGAAAGGCTGCCTAGGACACCAATAGGTGTGGAAAGAAAGGAGAAATGTGGACGCCTGAGCTTGCAGCTGATGCCCAGTTTAAGCTAGCTGTGGGTGACTGGGAATGAGTTGACCAGAACCTAATCAGATGAAGATGACCCATGCTGAGAGCTAAGGTCAATTGCTGCATCGTGATGGCTTGCTCTGAACTGGACTTCGCTTGTACATGCAAAGTTTACAGGTTGAACAGGGCAAATGGGATATGCTTGTTCTCTCAGAGTACTGGTTTGCTAGGCAAGGGCAAATCAGAAATTGGCTATTTAAAGGCGGATACTAATTAGGGAATGAGACATGAAGTAGCTGGCATATAGACTTCCATAGTTATTATTAGTAAGATGATTACAAAGGGGGGAACCCACCACAACATACATGAACAAAACAGAAAGTAAATGAAAGATTGTATAAAACACAATGTAATCATAGGGTTGTGCAATTTGACAGGTGGAGGGAGGGGTGGGTTAAGGAAATGGGAAAGATCCCGTGTGAGAAAAGGTATGTGAACTTTTTAAGTAAACCAGTATAAAATTAAAAAGTTTGTATTTAAAAAAGAACAAAACAAACAAAAAACTCCTACAATGTACATGCATGGAACATATATGAATAATAAACATATTCATTTAAAAAAACAGAATAAAACTAGAACTTTAAAAACTCTACTCTGCTTAAAGCCATTATTAAAGTCACTGCAGCAGCCTATTTAATAGAGTCTTGAATTTTGCAAGATTTCGAGTTTATAAGAGGGAAAACCTGAAAGCGGAAACCCTCTCGGTATCCTGGGCTGCAAGCTGTGAGCCGGTGGAAGTTTCAGAATGGTCCTTATCTATCCAAGGCACCCTGTGTTTTCTCCCCCTTCTTACCACCCTTCTCTTCCTCTTTGTCCAATGGCAGTGCACGTTTTATCTCTATTAATCAGTCAAGCTCAGGAAACCCCATGTGGTGCTGTTGTGTACTGCCAAGTTGGAACAGGCCCATAGCTGACACTGGTGCGGGTTTTCAGAGGCAGTTAATTGCGTGGAAGGAGATTGCTTATCCTCTTCCTGCGGAGCAGTTGGTGAATTTGAACTGCGTGCCTTAGGGATTGCAGTGCAGTTTTTCACTACTAGGCCACCAGAGCCCCCTTGAGGCTTGGGAACCCCCTTCTTCTTCTTGTTTTTGTTGTTATGTTCTGTCGAACCGCTTGCAACTCATAACAACCCTATGTACAATAGCCCTAAACTCTGCTCTGACCTGTGCCAATTGTACTGCCTCTGACACACCCATCCCGATTACCCCAGTCACTAAATCAATCTGCCTCACAGAGGACCTTCCTCTCCTGCACTGCCCCTCCACCCTACCAAGCATGATGTTCTTCTCCAAGCAACAGTCCCTTCTTACAACATGTCCAAATTATGTTAGACGAAGCATCAGAATTCTTGCCTCCAAGGAGCTGCCCGTTTAACCCTCTCCTGGATGAATCTGTTGGTTTACTTAGCAGTCCATGGTACCCTCAATACTCTTCTCCAACACCAAATCTCAAAGGCATCAATTCTCCTTCTATTCTCCCTAGTCATTGTCCAACTCTCTGATGCATAACAAGTGATTGCAAAGAGCATAGCCTGTATCAGACACACCTATTCTTTTAGCTTAAAATAAATTTTCCTTTGGCTTGCAAATTATAAAATTAGAGTCTTCCTCTCCTTCATCAACCTTCCGCTTTCCAAGCATGATGTCCTTTGCTAGGAACTAGACCATCCTGACAACATGCCTAAAGTATGTGGGACAATCTCATCATCCGTGCCTCTAAAGGGCACTCTGGCTGCACTTCTTGCAACACAAATTTCTTTGTCTTTTTGGAAGTCCATATTATAGTCTGCATTCTTCCTCAACACCACAATTCAAAGTTATCAGTTCTTAGTCTTCCTTATTTATTGTCCAATTTCCCCATGCCTCAACTCTGACTCAACTTAGTCATTGCTGTTGAGTCAGGAACAATAACTGATCCTCCCCTAGGATTTTGGAAGCTGTAAATTACATGAGAGGAGACTGTCCCTCTTTCTCCTGCACAGTCCTGGCAGGTTAGAACTTCCAGAGAATGACTGCCTTATGATTAGTACCATCCCTCCAAATGACTATGTCACTAGAACTAAGAGCTAATTGAAAATACTATGGCACAGATTAGATGAACTCTTAAGGTTCTAACCCACGAGGGACTTTGCAGGAGAAAGAGGAGCAATTTCCTCTCATGAAATTTACAGCTAATGGGTGGTGATGTATTTAGTGATATGCCTTTATAAAGATAGCATCTTTCTAGGGAGCCCTGGTGGCCTAGTGGCAAGAAGCTGCCCTCCAATCTCAGAGGTTTGTGGTTCAAATCCATCATATTCTCTGCTGGAGAAGGAGGGACAATCTTCTCCTGTGCCAGTCAGTTTACATAAAAAAAATGAAATAAAAAAATTTTTAAAAAGATAGCATTTTTTCTAAGTAATTGAATTTTTAAATTTATCATTTTGAACATCAGTGTAAGACAAATTATTAACCTCAGGCTCTAAGCATACATGTGGATTTATATAGGCACATGTTTCTGCTTTACTGTGATTACGAGCCTAAAACACCTTAAATATATGCATTTTAGTGCATGTAAATTAGACCTTAATGAAATTGATTTTTAAAAGCTAGATAATTTTTCCCCCCTTCTGTTCAGATTAATAGAGTAGCTTTCATTTTCACTGAGAGTAAAACCTAATAAACTTACCCTGGTTGACATCTTTCCATTGCTCACCACATTTCACCACCACCCCCTACCCCACCCCGCTCAGCTTCCCTGTTTATAATAGCATCTCAGCAATCTTCTCTTTCTCTCTTTACCCTGGCTTATATTTTTCCACATCACCCAGTGCCAACTGAGCTGCAGTATCCCCCCGCCCCATATTCCCTCTCAAAAAGGTAACATTTATGTGAGCAAAGAGATTGTTTTGCTCTCTGTCACATTCACATCTCCAAAAATAGCATCCAGAACAGTATAGATGCTTAATAAATCTTGGTGGAATAAATCAATTAATAGTTTAATGGATAAATGAATGAAGAATAATACAGTAAATAGTTTCGGTACCAAAATGAGGGATTTGAAGTCACAAAATCTACTTTTTAAATCTATCAGTATTTATTGAGCTTTTTTCATTTCCGAGACACTGTACTTCTCATGTGGGCCTATAAGAAAGAAACAGTATCTGTCCTCAAGGAGCAGTTTAATGGGAGCAGAATACGCACACTCAAAAAGACACATGAACAAATAATGATATTATTGTTGGTTCCATTAAATTCCGACTCACACTGTATATAACAGAGCAGAACTGCACCGTAAGATTTTCTAGGCTGTAATAGTGATAAGGTTTTTTTCCTGTAGCGGAGATGCTCTTCAGTTGGAACTGCCAAACTTTAGGTTAGCAACGAAGTGCTTAACCATTATGGCACAGGTCTCCTTAAAAAGGGAAATACAAGATCTCTACTTTTCTAAAAAGGAAAAATTTCCAAAGACATAGAGTGCCGAGGGAGTTGAAAATGGAAACATCCATTTTGGTGGAGAGGATCAGGGTAGACATTACAGAGAAGATAATCTTTACCACGTTGTAGATAAATCTTTGGGCAAGAGAAAAATGGGTAATGCATGAGCCGAACAGTGCAGAATATTAACCCACTGCAATTTTATCCCATTATGCATTTTTAAAATGTTTATGTTTTAAATTTTTCTACTCGTTTATTTACAAAATTAAAATACAAATTTGAACAAATTCATTAAATTTCTCTCACCCTCCCCCCATCAAATTGTACAATCCCATGATTAATCCCCTCTACCCCCTGCACATCCACGTCGCTCTGCTTCCAGCCTCTCCCACCCCTCCTGGATCCTTATACTCAGTCTGCAATAATGGTTTTATACAATATTTATCCTTGTGGGACTGAGTTAGTTCACTCAGCATAATGCTCTCCAGTCCCTCCCAAGTTAGGTAATAATTTACAAAGTTATTACTTCTGCGTGCTGCATAGTATTCCATTGTGTGAATGCACCATAATTTCTCAATCCTTTCTCTTTTAGTCAGATATCTGGACTGTTTCCCTGTTCTTGAAATAGTGAATTGTGCTGCTATGAACATTGGTGTACAAATCTCAGTTTGTGCCTCAGTTCCCCTATTCTCAGGGTATATTCTAAGTAGTGGAATAGCTGGGTCATGTGGAATTTCTATGTTCAGCTTTTTGAGGAAGCACCAAACTGCCTTCCAGAATGGTTACACCATTTTACGATCCCACCAAGAATGTATAAGAGTTCCTTTCTTGCCACATCCTCTCCAGCATCTATTACTTGCTGCCCTGTTAAACTTTGCCACTCTTACTCGAGTGAGATGGTACCTCATTGTGGTTTTGATTTGCATCTCTCTTATTGCCAGTGATTTAGAGCATTTCTTCATGTGTCTGTTGACCATTTGAATGGCTTCCTCTGTGAAAATTCTTTCCATGTCTTTTGCCCATTTTGTAGTTGGGTTATCAGTCTTTTTCTTGTGGAGGCCCAGGAGTATTCTGTAAACTTTTGCTAGAAGACTCTTGTCTGAGGTGGAATTACCAAATATTTGCTCCCAGTCTGTAGGTTTTCTTTTCACCCTGTTAGAAAAGTTCTTTATGTGATAGAGATTTAATCTTCAGAAGGTCCCATTCATAATTTTTATCCTCTTTAGATTGTGCATTTCTGGTTGTATTTGGGGGTCTCTTTATACCTTGGACTAGTGCTTCTAAGCTTGATCCCTGTTTGTCTCTTAAGAGTGTTATGGTTTTGGGCTTTACTGCCATTATGCATTTAAGTGACCTTGCACATAATGATGATGGAAGATTTTACAGTGATGAAAATGAGCTGCTGGTGTAGAAAGATTTTCCCCCTTTTTCTCACTGTGATCACAAGTAAATGAAATAATCTAATTTTATGGTGTTGTGAGCAGAAGGGAGACTATTTCTAAACTGTAGTACAGGGTACCTTATGTGTTCTCCTCTCTGCTCATCATATAAAACATCTCAAGAAAGAAAGGCAAAGCCTCAGAAGCTGATGGCAAAGGCCTTTAAGAGATGACACCTATAAACCTGCCCTGGGAAGGGCACAAGTGGGCACTAACCTCCCCCCCCCCACAAACAAAAATGAACCAAAAAGCATATATGTTAGTTATCTTGAGACTGCAAGCAGAACTTTTAGAAGTATGATAAAAGAAAAGACAAGGGGCTTATCAAGGAAGAGAGAGGCAAGCTTTTAGCTTCAATCACACTTTCTAAAGAAGATTGAAATGCTTCTGTCAAAAAGTTGTTGTTATATGCTATCAAGTCACTTGCTACTCATAGAAAGCCTATGTACAAGAGCCCTGTTATAACCTGTGCCAATCTTATTGTCTCTGACACACCTACCCCCATTAGTCAATACATCTCATCAAGGGTCTCCTCCTCCTGTGCTGTCCTTGCAACCTTCCAAGCGTAATGTCTCTCTCCAAGGACTGGTCCCTATTTGCAACATGCTCAAAGCATGTCAGATGGAGCTTGCGAATCCTTGCCTCCAAGAAGCGCATGATTTCATCCTCTCTAGGTTGAACCTTGGCAGTCCAATGTATCAATTCTCTTTCTCTCATGTCTACTTATTGTCCAGCTTTCAGATTCAGAGCAAGTAATTGACAAGACTATGGCCTGGATCAGGCACACCTTGGTCTCCAGACAGACATCATTGCTCTTCAGTACTCTGGAGAGGTCCCTGAGAGCAGACTTTCTTAATGCAATTAATGTTTTGATTTCCTGGCTGCTGGTACCATGAGTGTTTATTATGGAGCCAAGATGTTGCCAATTGGACCAATGGTGAGAACCTTTGTTTTCTTGATGTTAAGCTTCAGGCAGCAAGCACTTCAGGTCCCCCTCTGTTTGAGCAAGAAAGGTTGTGTCATATGTGTAACACAGATTGTTGATGAGTCTTCTTCCAATCCTTATTCCATCCATATTCCTCCTCACACAACCCACCCTCCTGGATGATCTGTCTGCATATAGATTGAAAAGTAGGGAGATAGGACATATCCTTGATGTAAACCCTTTATGATTTTGAACCATGCAATGTTTCCTTGCTCTGTTCTGACAGCTGGCCTCCTGGTCCAAGTATAGTTTCACATAAGCACAATCATGTGTTCTGGGATTCCCATTCTTCTAAGAATTAGCCACAGTTTGTTGTGATCCACACAGTCAAATATCTTTGCAGAGTCAATGACTCTGGTACTCTCAGCTTTCAGCCAAGATCCATCTAACATTAGCTGTAGTATCCCTAGTACCACGGCCTCTTCCAAACCCAGCCTGCACATCTGGCAGCTCTCTGTTGATGTGCTGTTCCAGTAGTTTTTGGATAATTTTCAGCAGAATCTTCCTTGCATGTGATATTAATGATATTGTTCAATAATTTCCATACTCTGTCAGGTCATCTTTCAATGTCATTCTTTGGAATGGGAACAAACATGGATATCTTACTGTCAGTTGGCCAGATTTCTTACTGTCCTCCAGATTTCTTGGCACAACTTGGTGAACACATCCAAGGCAGCATCTGTTTGTTGAAATATATCAGTTGGTATGCCATCAATGTCCGAAAGTAGACATGTAAATTACTGCTCTAGCAAATGTTTCAACTCATTGCTGTCAAGTCACAGCTTGTTGACCCTTCACTGAGTTTCTGAGACTGTAAATTTTACAGGAAGAGATTGCCCACCTTTCTCCCTCAGAGTCACTGTGAATGTGAACTGTCTGAGAAACGTTGCATTTTGGGTTAGTGGCGAAATGGGCAAGTTGTATTATTTTAGAATGAGATGTCTTTCATACTTTATTTTAACATTAAGAAAAATTAAATTTTATTTTATATGGTTTACATATAAAAGTAATATACATTGTGTTTCATCCATAAACCCAGTGTTTCAGTCATTCCTCCATCACGTTTTCTCACATTATCATTCTCAGACATGGTGTTTTGTAAAATTAATCACTATGACTGCCATGACCCTACCTTTTCAGATCCCCACTGGATCTTTCCTAATTTCTTCACTTTCTCACTCTGCCTACCAAACTCTGGTAGCTCGCCATTCCTTCCTCCTCCCCAGGCCTCTTATTCCTCCCCCTTGTCCCCTACGACTATGGTATACCTCTTATTAGTAATCCGTCTATTTCTACAATAATGGTCTTGTGCAGTATTTGTCCTTATGAGACTGAATTAGTCCAATCAGCATAATGCTCTCTAGCTCCTTTAAAAAATATCATTGCTCCTGAGTGCTGCATGTTATTCCATCGTGCAAATGTACCATAGTTTTTCATTCCGTTCATTTGTTGATTATAGCAGTATATCACACAGGAAAAGATTATCCTTCTTTTCTTGAAGAGCAGTTGGTGGATTTGAACTGCATACCTTTAGGTTGGCATAAAAGTTTCCTATCACTAGGCCACCAGAGCTTCCCTTCATGTTTTCTTAAGTCATCCTCAAAGACTGTGTGTAAAATCTCAAATTAGGTAGCTTAGGATTAAACACTATATATCTGTGGAGTTTTTTTTTTTAAAGTTTGAAAACTGAGAGGGATAATAAGGCATCTTTCCCCAAAATCATATACTTTATATAGAATGTATGCTTCTTATAGGAGATTTTGAAACATACATGCAGAACTTTGACAAAGAGAATCTTTGAGATTATTACACTGAACCTGGGATTTGAAAGACACAAAATATTTAGCCTTCAAAAAAAGAGGGTAATATCCCATGAAAATGATATAGCATGATCAAAGGTAGAGAGATTAGAATTGGAGAATCCTTTGCCTTTTTCATTTTTCAAGCAATCTGTGTAATAGCACATGGATAGAAGAGTTATAAAATAAATCTTTGCTATGAAGATGATCTATAGCTTATGAATGTTAAATGAAATGAATATTTTTCGCTCATTAAAAAGGTCAAATAAAATGTTCTAATGAGTTATTTGTTTTAATCTACTGTTAGTACCATAATTATGAATAACAATGAAACTTTCAGTTGTAAATGAAGCTTGTGCATTGAGGAAAAATGAAAATGCTAATTTCAGACTGGTGCTTATATGACAAATTGACTTGACAGAATTTTGGTTTGTCAGTTGACAGTTTGTCAGTATGTATGTATGTGTGGACAAAGAGTTAATACATGCTTGGAGTGCAACTTTAGGACATTTATACTATTTGCACATTCTTGTTGTCATGACTACCTGTCTTAGGAATAAAGCAGAGCAGGTGATTAATGGTGATTAATTTTATAAAACATAATGCATGAGAATGATTCTATGAAATGCAATATGAATGAGGAATAGTATGAAACACAATATATAATGATCTTTGTTAAGTATTTTTTTAAAGTGTCTAGTTCAAAGAGAAAACTCAAATTCACTGGGGTCAAGTCAGTTTTGACACAAAGTGACCTTCCGTCAGGTTTCAGAGGTCGTGAATTTTACCAGGAGGAGGCTGTCCATATTTCTCTCGAGGAATGGCTGGTGATTCAAACTTCTGGAGAGGTTTGACCTTTGTGTCAGCAACACACCTTTAATAAAAGATAATAACTATCATTAACTTATTAAGAACCTAAACAAGTTACACAGAACAAGTAGAGATTATTAGCCTTAAGCAAAAGAAAAAATATAAAATGACAAAAGAATGGAATATATGTGCATACAGGTTATTGTTGCTGTTATGGGCCATGTTAAGTTGCAATCAAATCATAGCTGACCCTCTAGCAGGTTTTCTGAGGCGGTAAATCATATACATATCTGGGGAGTCTACTTTTTAATGCCAACTAGAATAGCAACAAATCAGAAACCATAGTTGGAAAGATTTCCGATTTATCTGAGATTTGGCAACTTTGGAGACATATGTTGGGCTAATTTACGCAAAACCTCCTCCTCTTTGAACCCAACATATTTTTTTTTTGTGCTAAGTGCAACCAGAGCGCCCCTTAGAGGCAAGAATGGTGATTTTTTAAATTGTTATTTTAATAAAAGTTTACAGAAAACTTGGATTTCCTTTCATTCATTCTTGCACATTTTCCTCCCTAGCCCCCTGCCCCTACAGTTTACTTTTCTCTTTTAAAAAATTCATTCCTTGTTGCACAATTTCCTCCCTACCACCCCCTTTCTCCCAGTTATAAAATTGAACTGGCATGAGGGTTGGGCAGAAACTAGGAAGAGAGGGGATAAATAATGAAAGCTACATTGAAACAGATGAGGGGGAAAAATGTTTGGCAGGAATATATGATTAGGTATTATTTGCAAGACAACAGTCCAGAATAAGAGGTGAAATTTTATCTCATATACTTTAGGCAAATTCTCAGGAGGGGCCAGCCCTTCAAAAAAGACATCATGCTGGGAAAGGTGGCAGGTCAAATAAAGAGTAGAAGACCTGCAATAAGATAGATTGACACGGCGAATGTAACAGTGGGCTTGAGCATATCAGAAATGGTGAGGTTAGCAGAGGACAGGGCCAAGTTCTGAGTTACAGGTGACTTGAGGGCACCTCATAAAAACAACAACAGCATATTTATGGGAAAATCCAAGTTTAGGGTGTGTCAAGGGTCGGAAACTCAGTATGTGGCATAGTTTCTGCTAACCTGAGAGGAACCTAGGCTGGGCAGCCTTGGTAGAGATGGTGTCTTTGCCAGTCCAGGGACTGAGTGTTGGCAGGGTACCCAGTCAGAGATGGCTAGCATAAATAGAAGCAATCACTACAGATGTGGTATGTTCAAGTTTGGATAAATGTGGCCATGCAGTGTTGGATAAGGGTTCTCAGTAAGAGGGAATGGCCTCAGTGAGAGGAAAATGTAGGCCTTCAGTTAGAGTAGGCGCTCTCACTAATCCCAGGGCTGATTGCAGACCAGCTGTGAGAACAGTCTGTAGGCTCTGAGAAGAACGCTCCAGGAACTTACAGCTCCAGATACAAGATGGCGTGGGCCTGGCCTACGGTTAAGGTAGGCCTATGGGGCACTGCTCATCAGCTGGTGTGTAGTCAGAGAAAGGTGGGCACAGAGAACACAAGGGGAAATTGGAACTTTTCAATGTTCTCATGCTAAGATAAGATGGCATCTCTGCAGTGTTTCTAGTTCTTTGTGCTGTTTCGAGATTTCAGTTTCGAGATTTCAATTCAGTTTCTTCCTTCACTCAACATTTTTAGTACTTCCTCATTTTTTCTTTTTAAACTCTGGGGGTAAAGGATTATTTTCACAATATATTAGTGAACTGAGATGGACTGAGCATTTTGAATCAGATAACCCTATCGTCTATTATGGTTGAGATGAAAATTAAAGAGGAATTGTCAAAGGGGGACAATTTCTGGAGAGTTCCAGGGGTCTCTTCGAGTAAGAACTACAGAATTACGACTCAGGTCTGAGACTTTAAAAAAAAATATTTTATACTGGTTTACTTACAAATTTAATATACATTGTTTTTCACACCAGCTTTTCTCATTTTCTTTACCCACCCCTCCCCGGTGTGAGATGTTGATAGACTGTTACTGCAAAAAGACACTGAGGGAATGCAAGAGAAAGGAACAGAGGTTTATTAGATGTTCATAACAGACTATGGGTTGGGAAAAGACTGACCTCCATCTCTAGCTTACACAGAATTTATATATTCTCTGCAGCGGGGACTGGGGCTAGGACAACTTTCAGTCTGTTTATGGTGATGAATAGCTTTTGATTAACTTATGGAAGTTCTTGATTGGTCTGTTCTTTGGCTACTTTTGTATGGATGAGTCTCACGTTCTTGTATGTTATTGCCACTGCCACGTCAGTGTCTAGAACAGTTCCAGGTTGGGTTATTTTGTCAGCATTTCCTTTACCATTCCCTAACTTCCCACCTGAGAGAGATTTCACCTTGGTTTATTAGGAGGCGAGGTGTTTCATTCTTTTTGCTACTTCCTGTTGAAAAAGGGCATTGTAGGTTTTAATGTGAAAATCTCTCACGACTCTAAAGGTCCCTTTGGTAATAGGAAACATGTCGACTACTGTGGCTACAGATTTTGGAATTTAGGTGTGCTGTTATCAATCATGTTTTGAGTCGTAATATGCTCGTATCCTTAGAGGTGTGCCACTTTAACATGGAACTGTTGCAGTATTGAGGATACAACATTCACAATCAACTTTAAGAGATATGGTCCTAAAGTGAGTACAAGTACTATAGTAATTAACAGTCCTGCAAGAGGAAGATACCAGGTTAGAGATGGTAGTCAACCTTTCATTCCTCACCCCCCAGATATTTCCAGCCAGTTACTGGCCAGAGGCTTCTGTTAGGATCTCGGTCCTCGACTACTCCAGAGACTTCTGTTAGGAACTCGGTCCTCTCCTACTCCTAAAGTGTTCCCCTAAAAACCAACAAGAAGTGCTTGAAAGAGCACATACACTATTCTCCTATCAAAAAAATCTAGAGCTATGAGGTGATGATCCATCACTTGATGTGTGAGAGAACAAGTGACGTTTGCAGTGCTTTCTAGGTCTTTGACTCTATTTTCCACCCTGCTCAACACATTCTTTATAATCTGCATATTATGAATTACACCTGTTGTTAGTCCCGCTAGGGCAGTTGTTAGTAAAGAAATTCCAACTATCAGTGGAGATAAACCTCTCCACTCTCAATGTCCTACACCAAAAAGTTTATCAGAAGGTTTCCCGAGTGCTAAGTCTCGATATATTGGAATTGGCTTCCCTGCCGCCTCTTCCTACTGTGCCTTCAAGCGCCGTTGGATCAGGTTTAAACATGTTATGACTACGGGGTGGGGGGTGGTGGTGGCTTCCCTGAGCTCTCATTTAACTACCAATATCCTGCAGGTGCACAAAGTCATTATTCTTCCCACTTGCTGGTTTGGTTAGAAATCAGGATTTCTTAAGGTTCACTTTTCCCATTCATTGCTTAGGCCATGACATCACAATACAGATCTAGGGAAATCTAATCACCACTTTCACACTTTTACTGAGAGTCTAAGACTGGAGAGAAAGCTCCAACTTCTACCTGGATGCCCCATATTGCTTGAGTTTTATTCTATACCTTCTATACAAGGTGTCTAATGTAGTTAGTTTTTGCTGGTATGCAAGAATAATGCCAAGATAAAGGGTTAGAAGCAACCTAGAACTTGTTTACTAGATTCTGATATTATACTTACTGGCCTTGGGTTCTGAATCTTAACCCAAGTGATCTTGACAGAACCTATTCTGGCCTTGGTGGAGGGATGCCAGTTTCCCAAAGGGTTTGATTTATTGGTATGACTGACCAGCTCCAAATACCTTTTATTCCTCCAACAGTTTCAGCTGCTTTATGACAGATCCAGCAATCATTCAGTTTTTTCTGAGCTATAATTGGAAAGTAATTGACAAAGGAGTTGTTAAATTAGAGCATTAAAAAAAAACCCCAAGAAGTTGTTAGAGCAAATGTTACTCCTTGATGTACTTGTAGAATGAGTATCTTCTGGCTCTGTCTTTTTTCCTGCTGCATGATAATATTTGTGAAGCAGACACAAATCTACCAAAATATTTATTGTTGTTGTTGTGGTGGTGGTGTATTATAGAGTCAGCCCATACCTGATCCTCCAGTGGGTTTTCAGAGGCAGTTAATCCCACGCAGCAGCTGATGAGCAGCTGATGGCTTCGATCCATGTGCCTTCAGAATTGCAGCTCAGCTTCTTACCATTAGGCCACCAGGGCACCAATAAGATATAGGTAAAATAATTATAACAAGATACTTAGCACTGAGTGTGACTCAGTCTAGTCCTTGATTCAGCTCTTAATTTTTGTTGTTTTTGTTGATTGCCATGCAGTTGAGCATGACTCGTAGAGACCTTATGAACAAAAGGCCTGAAACCTTTCTATAACTATCATCATTTATTAAAGTTCATAGAAATGGGTAGGGGTAAAGGAATTCCTGTCTAGGAAGTGATTCCTTTTAGAAATATAACAAATTATAATACAAGAACACAAACGTATGTCACCTAGAAGTGGAACGTTTAGCATCTTGCCATTTGGTTTCTGGATTGCTAAAATGGGGAAGATTTCTCAAAAATCATTTCTGTTTCCCTTAATTACCTAATGATAGGCTTTAGGACTTATATTACTG
This sequence comes from Elephantulus edwardii, assembly GCF_000299155.1. Classification (NCBI taxonomy): domain Eukaryota; kingdom Metazoa; phylum Chordata; class Mammalia; order Macroscelidea; family Macroscelididae; genus Elephantulus; species Elephantulus edwardii. The sequence goes on from NW_006399833.1 coordinate 13,284,375, forward strand.
CAGGAGAAAGACTATACTGGCTTCTTTTAGGACCTCCAGGAATAGATGGTATACCAATTGAAGTATTTCAGATAACAGATGTTGCCCTGGATGTGCTCACCAAGCTGTGCCAAGAAATCTGGAGAACAACCACTTGGCCAACTGACTGGAAGAGATC
>NW_006399833.1:13285723-13288730 GCF_000299155.1 Elephantulus edwardii
TGGTTGGCGCAGGATAGAGCAGGGTTTAGAGCTGTTGTGCATAGGGTCGCTATGAGTCGGAAACGACTCGATGGCACATAACAACAACAGCACCTGGTTTTAACACTATCTTTACAGGTGAAACTCTTCAGAGACTTTGGATTTCCATTCATTCATTGTTGCACTTTTCTCCCTGCCCACCCCTCCCCTCCAGTTCGTTCTTCTCTTTGAAAAGTAAAAGAAAAATTCTTCCATTGTTATTCAGTCCCTCCCCCCCAAGTCCACTCCACTATGATATCTTCGTTCTGGACTCCTGTCATAACAATAATATCCAATCTGTTTCAATGCAGTACACATTATTTATCCCATCTTTCTCAGTCTCCCCCCCAACCCCTATGTCAGTCCTCTTCTATAACAGTGACATTATGCTGTATTGTGTCTTTTTATGACTCAGCATAATGTCCTCCAAGGTCACACATTTTGTGTAATATTTCATGAGTTCCTTCTTTTTCAATGCCGTATAGTATTCCATTGTGTGAATATACCACAGCTTCTCTATCCATTCATTTGGTGATGGGCACTTGGATTGTTTCCAACTCTTTGCTGTTGTGAACAAAGCCGAAATAAACATAGGTGTGCATGTATCTGTTTGGGTGGCAGTTACGGTTTCTTTAGGGTAAATTCCCAGTAGTAGAATTGCTGGGTCAAATTACAAGGTAGGAGGAATCTCATTCCCTGATTTAAAATCCTACTACATTGCCATGATGGTCAAGACAGCATGGTAGTGATACAGTGACAGACAAATAGATCAATGGAATAGAATTGAGAACCCAGAAATCAGCCCATCTACCTATGGTCAACTGATTTTTGACAAGGAGAGGAAGTCAGTAAAGGTGGGGAAACGACAGCACTTTTAACAGATGGTGCTGGCAAAATTGGAAACTCTGCAGAAAACTCAAGCAAGATCTACACCTCACTCCATACACAAAAATCAACTCAAAGTGAAAAATGGACTTAGGACTAAAACCAAGGACTATAAATTTCATTTAAGAAGAGCTTGGATAACCCTTGAAGTCCTAATCCAGATGAAACTCTTATAGCTACTGAAAGCTGACCATTGGCCCAGACAGTTGGCTCTGTATCCTTTAGATCTAGGGTCATATCAAGGCTTACCAGTATGAGTTAATCCTCAACACCATAGATGGGAAAATAATACTCTTTTTAGTATGCAGTTTAGCAAGGGAGTTTGATGTCTCTTTACAGGTTTTCCCTCAATGCCTACAGTAGTAAATTGGTGGTGGGAAAGAAGATAAAACCAAGTAATTTGCACCAGTATTGGGGAAGAAAGCTAATTATCTTACCAGCAAAGTCCATGCATACCTAAGGCTCCTCCAGGCCTATGGAGATGTTATGCTGATCACTCATCACAGCCTTGAGGGCTCATCAAGGCTCTTCTGCCTCTAAGACATGCTTGGGGCATTCCCCAGCCAGATGCTTATGTGGCAAGAGGCTTGCCTTCTCACCCTTCCAGCTTATGTGACCAGGATTCCCACGCTGGAAGCAAGAGCCCAGGAATCTGGGGTTTTGGATGCCTCTGCTGAAGGAAAAGGACTGAAGTTTTCCATTTTCTTCAATAGCAGCCCCAAGAAGTTCCAGTTGGTCCTTTTTTCCTCTTCTCCAAATCCCTATTTGTTGAACACTGAAATACCAGTAGTCAAAAGTTCATTTGAATCGCACTGAGGGTTTTCTCCCCCGCCCCTTGGAGTTTTCTCCTGATATCAGGAGCAGACTGATTGATGAAATGAGAATTGATTACTATTCTTCCCTCCAGGGACTCAGGGTTTAAGTTAGTGATTTGCTGTACTGCTTTCGCCAGCTTAGTCCTACAAGCTATGGGGTTCTCTTTCTTAGCCTGTGTTATTTCTGCTAATTTAGAATAGTCCAAGGCCTTCACCCAAAAGTTCTCATTCTCTCTGTGACATAAACCTGCATGTAATCTCTACCAGCTCATCTCTCAGCTCTAGCTCTCCCCACTAATTGCTAGTTCCAAAGTGAGTCTATCCTGGGGGCTGTCTAAGCTCCATCTGCTAGCTGTGGATGAAAGCAAGGAAAACCATCCAATCTTTCCATGTGAAATCAAAACAAGTAGTAATATTCTGAAATTTCTGTATAAATCTCTCTGGATCCTGGGGGGGTGGGGGGGTGGGTAGGGAACCGTCCTAGCTTGTCTTTACAACTCTTTAAATCTCCTGTACTAAAGGGGACAAGGACTTTCGTGGTGTTTCCATTGCGTCTTCTTATATCTTGCAGGAGGCATATAGCAAGGTATAAGTTTTGAATCCTAGGAGGAATTAAAATGTCCTCTTCAATGAGTGCTTGGGGAGTTTTGACAGGTTTATTATCCCCTTGGTATGAAGGGGAAGACGCTGACTAAGGTTCTGGAGTATCTTGGCTGATTGCTACCATGAGTCTGGGAGGGATAATTCACATAACTCAGGGCGTTCTCTCAAAACCATAAATGCCTGTATGTAAAGTACCTGAGACCATTGGCCCTATTGGCGGCAAAATAAATCAAGCTGCTTAGAATGTTGCAATTTAGGGAGTCATTAGCATTCCTAGGCCAGACCTCTGCATGATCTCCTCAGATTGTTTATTACTAAACTCATATCTCTTAAAAAAGAAACCTAGTGGCATGTCAGCTGGTATTGAAGGCTGCTGTTCATAATTGTTCTGGAAAACAAAGGATTCATAGGAAGACTTGGGCCTGACATCTCAATGGCTATCTTTTCCTGTGGCCTTTGGCCTATCCTGTACCTGTCCCTCAGAGGCGTCCCTCTGCTACAATGACCATAGTATACATGTCTAGGAAAGGCTGCTTCATTTCCCAGCACTGAAAGTCCCACTCTCTGGATTTCGCAGGCAGTCTGTTAGTGGCACTTTGACATCTGTGGCATGTCTTCCTACAGTCAATGTTCCTTTCACCTGCACTGGGAGCTAAGTTGTCCCTTCTCTTCTGTCTGCTCCCTGC
>NW_006399833.1:13289400-13304668 GCF_000299155.1 Elephantulus edwardii
GCAGAATTGCTGGGTCAAATGGTATCTCTATTTGCAACTTTTTGAGAAAGCGCCAAACAGCCTTCCACAGTGGTTGCACCATTTTACACTCCCACCAACAGTGAATAAGGGTTCCAGTCTCTCTACAACCTCGCCAGCATTTGTTGCTTGTTGCTCTGTTAAATTTAGCTATTTTGACTGGGGTGAGATGATATCTCATAGTTGTCTTGATTTACATCTCTTAGAGCTAGGGATTTTGAACATTTCTTCATGTGCTTGTTGGCCACTTGAATGTCTTCTTTGGTGAAGTGTCTTTTCGTATCAGAGTCAAACAGCTTTATGACTTTAAAACTTGTTTTCAAATTCTCCCACCGATTTAAGGATTTTACTCTTTAGAAACTGCTCAGCTGTAGCTTCTAAATTTTATTACAAGGTGGAAGCTAATTTATTTAGGCATCTGTCCTTACTCTATCACATTGCCTACTAGGTTTAAGCCTACTGCATTCTCCCTTCATCCTCTGATTTGTTTCCCTTATTTTATTTTTTAATTTTTATTTTGTATTGGTTTGTTTACAAAGTTCATATACATTGTGTTTCACATTATTTTTCATTTACATTGTGTTTCATGCAATCATTTTTATGCAAAAATCAATCACCATTGGACTATGCCCATCATTACCCTGTCTTTTCAGGACTCCACTCACTGGCACATCACAACAACGTGGGTCTCTGGGGACACCACACAGATTTGCTCTTGGAGGAGAACTAGTGGCATACCCAGTAGTTTCTAACGCAAATGCTGAGCATCTCGGGGTGGGGGGTGTGTGTGTGTGTGTCCCTTGAATAGCTGTTATGAGGAGGAAGGATGATATTACCCTCTGGTTGTGATTTACGTACAACCATAAAAGCTTACGAGTGGTCACTATGAATTGGAACCCATTCCATGGCTTGAATTTGAATTGAGTATGTTTACAGGTTTGTTGGTGGTAGAACTAGGAGCAAAGGAGGCTGCTCTGGAATGATGGGTAATCTCCTTCCTTGTGTTTTACTGCCTCTGAAAACTCATTCAAGAGCCAGCTATTGGTCGGTTCTGACTCAATGAACAACAATAGCACAAACATCTAATGGAAGTGCATATCAAACTTAATTTGATCAAACAGAAAATTATTCATTTTCCCCACTTCATCCTTTTTTCGTTTGTTTGTTTTAGAACCAATATTTTTGTTGTTGTTAAGTGCTGTCGAGTCATAGGCAACTCATAGTGACCCTATGAATGAAAGTCCTCAACACTTGTGTGACTTTCATCCTTTCTCCCGGTTCATAGGGTTTCCGGAGGCAAGCACTTATGGAAGTGGATGCCACTCCTCCTTCCAAGCTTGTTTTAATCAGAGAGCGTCACCAAACACTGTCCACCCTGGGTAACCATTAACACATCAGCATCACAGTATTTAGCCTCACAGCAACCACAAGCTGTACGGCAAGTGGACACACCAGGGCTATCTGACCAACAAGAAATGTTTGAACAAAAACAATGAAAAACAGGCCTGAGGGCCGTGGATTAGAAGTCACCCACCTTGAGCTTGGTAGCATCACTTTCTTTCCACTAGGCCAACTGATCTCTCTCTATATTGGTGTTATTGTTGTTAAGTGCCGCTGAGTCATAGGCAACTAATAACAATTAGATTATGTTTAGAGTGGTGTACAATGAAAAAGAAATGAAAACAATTATTTTATAAAGTATCCCTTCTTCATTCTCCCTAAATATTTCATATTTTAGTAAAAGATATATTTTGGTTTTGATATGTGGCACCGACTTGCCTGCAATTCATAACAACCCTATATACAATAGCTCTTGAACACTGCACTATCCTGAGCCAGTTTCACTGACTCTAACACATCTAATCTCACTGACCTAGTTATCAGGTCAGTCCATCTCATCAAGGGTCGTCTTCTCCTGTGCTGTCCCTCCACCCTTCCAGACATGATGTCCTCAAGGGACCAGTTCCTCCTAGCCATGTGCCCAAAGTATATGACACAACTTCAAAATTCTTGCCGCCAGGGAGCAGCCTGGTTTCATCCTCTCCGGAAAAGACTTGTTTATTCTCTTGACAGTCCATAGTATGTTTAAGACTCTTCTCCAGCACCATACTCAAGGGCATTAATTCTTCCTCTGTCACCCTTAGTCATTGTCCAGCTCTCTGATGCATAGCAAATAATTGCAAAGACCATGGCTTGGATCAGGTGCGCCTTAGTCTCCAGACTGACATCATTGCATTTTAACACTTTGGAGAGGTCTCCAATGAAATTCATCTTTTGGTTTTCTGACTGCTGGTGTCAAGAGTGTTGATAATGGGGCCCAGCAAAGCTGAAACTGTTAACAACCCCAATCTCTGCTACAGTCCTTGACCTTCAGCAGCAAGCGCTTCAAGTCCTCCTCAGTTTCAGCAAGCAAGGTTGTATCATCGGTATAGCTCAGTTTGGTGGTGAGTCTTCTTCCAATTCTGGTGCCGCATACCTCTTCATAAAGTCAAGGCTCCTGAATGATCTGTTCTGCATAGAGATTGAAAAGGTATGGAGACGGACACATCACTAGCACACCCTTCCTAATTTTGAAACATGGATTGTTTTCCTGCTCTATTCTGAGGAAACTTCCTGGTCCAAGTATAGGTTTCCCATAAGCACAAACAAGTGTTCTTGAATTCCCATTCTTCTCAAGGTTAGCCACAATTTTTTTGTAATTTATACTGTCAAATGCCTTTACATAGTCAATGAAGCACCGACAGACATTCTGTGGTACTCTTTGCTTTCAGCCAAGATCCATCTGATATTGGTAATTGTTTCTAGTGTCATGTCTTATTCTAAATCCAGTTTGTATTTCTGGCAGTTCTCTGTTAATGCACTATCCTCAGCAGGATTTTGCTTGCATGTGATATTAGTGATATTGTTTGATAATTTCTACACTCTATCGCATCACTTTTTTTGGGGGGGATAGGAATAAATATGAATTTCTTTCAGTCACTTGGCCAAGTAATTGTCCTACAAACTTCTTGGCACAATCTGGTGAGCACATCCAGCGTAATATCTGTTTGTTGCAATATGTCAATTGGTATGACATCAATTCCTGGGGCTTTGGGTGTTTTTTTTTTCCAGTTCCTCCCTCGTCACTATTGACTCTTGATCATACGTTGTTTCATGAGATTCTTCTTGACTTGCTCAAATCAAAAGCCTAAGAGTTATTCTTGATTATGTTTTCCTTCACAGTTGACAGCAACCTTTGAATAAATTCTGTTGGATTTGCTTCCAAGGCACATTCTAAATATAACTGCTTTTCAACACTGCTAATATTAATAGGATACCACCACTTGGCTCCTGATCTCCTTGCAGTTCTGGGATCTTCCTTTTTCTGTGTACCTTTCAAAAAACTAATCAGATCATACCATTCCTAATCCTACTTAAAACTCCTCAGTTATTGTATTTCAGAGTACTAAAATAGGGAGGTCTGGTGGCCTAGAGGCAAGAAGTTTTGCTTCAATCCCAAAGGCACAAAGTTCAAGGCCGACAGCTGCTTCAGGAGAAAGATGAGCAATCTCCTCCCATGTGATTAACTGGTTCTGAAAACGTGCAGAGGGTCAGCTATGAGTCGGTTGTGACAGTACTCAACAGCAACAATGAAATAGCTCTGATGATCTATTATGTAAAGAGTCACACTACCAAGTGGAAGACATGTAGTTCAATCTAACAGCTGCTCTGTGGGAGAAAGCTGGGCAATCTTCTCCCATGGGATTAGCAGTCTCTGAAAACCTACTGGAGTCAGTTTCAATTTGACAGTACATAACAAAAATAGTTGTGGTGGTTTATTATAATAATTCCATTTCTGAAAAAATTAAAATTGATAGGCAAAGAAAAAACATTTGAGAAATATCACTATTTTGCAGCAATCATGAGATAATTGATTTAGGCAGTGATCATTAGTGGATAAATTGTTGAGTGAAAGGTTTATAGTGAATATTACAATGGAGATATCAGGCTGTCACCACATGAAACAACTGATGAATCACTAAAATGACATCCAGAAATTGAGTGTTTCCTCAAGATAAATGCATATACCATAATGTATTTTTGCCTGAAAGTTGAACTTGGATACCACCAAGAGATAATTTTCACTTAAAATAATAAGGAACTTAGAACACTTTTGGATGGTTACTGGGAATAGGAAGAGAGGGAGACAGGAGTAAAATAATCACTAAATAGACAAAAGACAAACCAAAAGACGAATTGCATTGAGACAATTTGCTGTCAGGGACCTTGCCAGAGTACTGAAGAGCAATAATGTCAGTTTAGACCCAGACCATGGTCTTTGCAATTACTTGCTATCCATCAGAAAGCTGGACAATGACTAGAGATGATAGAATGAGAATTGATGCCTTTGAGTTGTGGTGCTGGAGAAGAGTATTGAATATACCATGGATTTCTAGGAGAACAAACAGATTTGTCCTTGAAGGCAAGGATTCTGAAGCTCTGTCTGACATACTTTGGACATGTTGCAAGGAGGGACCAGTCCTTAGAGAGAGACATCATGCTTGGGAGAGTGGAGGAACAGTGCAGGAGAGGAAGACCCTGGATGAGATGGATTGACACTGTAACTGAGGTAATGAAGGCAGCTGTGTCAGAGTCAGTGAGATTAGCTCAGGACAGAGCAGGGTTCAGAGCTGTTGTACCTAGGATCTCTATGAGTCGCAAGCGACTAGACAGCACTTAACAGCAATGATGACAAAGGGAATAGAGCATATAATTAGAATACAAACAGCACAATATCACTAAAGAAAGGAAAGATACAGAGAGATATAGAATGATTAATGGAAATCAGAATTAGAGGAAGTGGTCAAAATTTAAGTACACTGTGAATGTTAAAAATAATATTCTAGAACTTTACATATGAGTAGTTGAATTAGAATTACCTTGCTTGGTAAAATTTCACTCAAATTGTAATAAAAATGAAGGTAACATGAGAGGTACACAATTTAAGTGATATTACAAAGAAGTGAAATAGTTACGCGAACATGTTCTCACGGTATATGAACTTTTCTTCTTTCACAAGTCAGTGATAGAAAAAAAGTATTATAGTTTTATAATAATTACAAAACAACAAAATCAAAGTAAAGTTTAGAAGTTGTCTGGATCTTGGTAAAAAGAAATGTAATAAATATTTAAATACGAATTTGTACTAGTTATTGTTGTTGTCAGGGAGCTTTGACATCAAAGTCCATGGAGTGTTGTGTTGCTAATCCAAAGGTCTAGTTCTCTGGCACTTCACATCCACCAGCCACTCTGAAAGGAAAATATAGGCAGTCTCTTTGTATGCAATATTTAACATTGGATAACAGTTGGAGGGTCAGTTATGAGTCGGAACACGCTTAATGACAGTGAAGATTGTTTCTGTCCAAGGCGCTACCTTGTTGATTTCTATTCATAGCAACCCCATGTAGTAGTGTATAACTACACTTAGTTTCCTTGGCTGTGATATTTACAGATGGATTCCTGGTGGCACCGTGGTTAAGCACTGGCCTGCTAACCAAAACGTTGCCAGTTCCCAAGGGAGAAATGTGTGTTTCAGTAAAAATTTACAGCCTAAGAAATGGAGTGTTTATTTTAGTGAAAGTTTACAGCTCAAGTAGAATTTTCATGCCATTAATTACAATGCCTTACCAGCCTCCTGTTGTATATTGTCTTTCCCTTCACTCACTTTCCCTATTAATTTTTACTCCTCTCTCCCTCACTTCCCATTCCTGCTAACCATCCAAGAATGACTCTATCTTCCTGCAAACTTTTCATTATCTTTTGATAATACTGGTCTTACACTGTAATAGTAACTGGCTTATTTTGCTTAGCATAGTGTCCTCTAGGTGCATCCATGCCATGCAATGTTTTGTAAAATCTTTATTGTTTTTTAATGTTGTGTAGTACTCCAGTTTATCAACATACCAGAGTTTCTTTATTCATTCCTCCATTGGACACTTGGATTGTTCTCATTTATTTCATATTGTAAACAGTGCGGAAATGAACATTAATGTGCAAATATATTTGTTTTGGTCAAAGCCAGTATTTCTTTGGGCCACATACCTAGTACTGGTATTGTTGGATCAAACGGTATTTCTATTCCCAGCTTTCTATGGTAGCACTGAACTGCTTTCCACAGAAGTTGCCTCACTTCCCAGCAAGAGTGTATGAGAGCTCTAGTCTCTCCACACCCTCACTTGCATTTGTTATTTGCTTCCTCATTGATATGCAACTAGAATCCTCTTTGGAGGCAGAGATGGTGAAGCTCTGTCTCACATACTCTGAGCACGCTGCTAGGATAGAGTATTCTTTGGAAATCATTCTTTTGGAAACATCATGCTTAGAAATGTGGAGGATCAGCAAAAGAGAAGACCTTTAACAAGATGTATTGATACAGTGGCTGCAGCAATGGTCTCAAGTGCATCAGAGTTGATGTGAATGGCACAGGATAGGATAGGGTTCAGGACTGTTGTTCATATGGTCACTATGAGTTGTACTTGACTCACACAAGAACATACCTAACAACAGCAGCAATAGCAATGTTACAGTGATGAGGTGATATCTTAAGGTTTTGATTTGCATCTCTCCTTTGAGTTAGGATAAATACTAATGGGTCTCTGGTGGTATAGACTGTAAAGAATTGGTGCTACGGACTCAAAAGCAGTATACAAAAGTAGGGGGTCAGCAAAAGAGAGGAAGAATCTCATTGAATTAGATTGACATAGGAGCTGTAACAATGAACTTGAACATGGAAGTTTGTGATTATGATGCAGGATAAAACAAGGCTTCAATTTGTTGTTCATAGGCTAACCATGAGCCTTATTTAACTTCACAGCATCTAAGAACACAACTGCTCATTTTATTCTTGGGTTCTTTGTCTTTTTCTTGTTGAGTTGGATTTTTCTAAAACTTTAGAGAGGAGTCCTTTATCAGAGATATGTAGATATGTTCTTGTTGTTGAGTACAGTTGATTTGCAACTGTCCCACATCTGACTCTCCAGTAGGTTTTCAGAGACAGAAAATTACATAGGAGGAGATTGATTGCCCATCCTTCTCCTGTGGAACAATTTGTGGATTTGAACTGTGTGCCTTCAGGATTGCATACAACTTCTTACCACTAGACCAATAGGGTTCTTTGCCAAATATTTTCCCTTAATCTGTAGGTTCTCTTTTTACTGTTTTAATGTAGGTAAAGACTTAAGTTTTGGGAGGTCTTAATCATCTGCTTTATCCTGTTCTTGTGCATTTTCAAGTATATATGTTTATATCATGTATTAGAATTCTTAAATTTGACCTAAATTTCTAAATCTGATCTTTAAAATTTTAAGTTTCATGCATATTTTAAGAATCTTGAGTTGATTTTATTATATGGTGTGAGGATAGATCTTATTTTATCTCTTTGCCAAATATCAGCTGTCCATAGGTGATGGGTTTGAATGCCCAATTTTGTTTCATTGTTCTATGCATTTGTCACTGTGTAAGTATCAAGCTCTTTAGATTATTGTCAGCTTTGTAAGTCTCATGGAACATTTCTACAATGTCTAATAAGGTTTCTAAGAGTTGAAATTCAACTCAGAAGCAAGGGTTTGGCTTTCTATAATCTTTATAGGAGCAGAATAGTTTTGAACTACTAACCTATCACTTAGCACCTGGGTGCTTCGCAATCGCACCACCAGGTTATTAGATGAGACCAAGGATATGTTGTTAACTACACTAAGTGTCATAAGAGCATTGTAGCTATGAAAGAAAATATCCATCTCTTTTAGAGATGTGTACTGAATTACATTTATAAAAGTGAAATGATAGAAAGTCTAGCATTTCCTTGTGTTAAAAAAATAGATGAAGCAGAGAAGATAAAATATTGATAATTGTTGAGTCTGAAAGATGAGTGTATGGGATATATTATTCTATTGTATATGATCAGAATTTTTCATTAAGAAACAGATTTATTTCCAATTGCTTCCCACACCACTTGTAATAAAACCCAACGTCCTTGTAGAGAGGTGATAAGATTAATTTGATTTATCTTGTATCTACTGCTCACGTTTCTTTCTCTGTACACTATGTTGTTGTTGTTGTTATGTGCTGTCGAGTCGTTTGCGACTCATAGCGACCCTAGGTACAACAGCCCTAAAACCTGCTCTATCCTGCACCCATCGCATTGCCTCCGACACACCCATCCCGATTATCCCAGTCACCGAATCAATCCATCTCATAGAGGGTCTTCCCCTCCTGCGCTGTCCCTCTACTCTACCCAGCATGATGTCCCTCTCTAAAGACCTGTCCCTTACAACATGTCCAAAGTATGTCAGACGAAGCCCCAGAATCCTTGCCTCCAAGGAGTAGCCCTATTTATTATTTTCACTCACTCTCATGACCTTAGTTTTGTTCTTTCAACATACTCAACTCTTTTCTGTCCCAGCGTATTTAAATTTGTTGATTTTTCTGCTTGTAGTATTCATTCTTTCAATAGTTTAAGGCACTGGCAGAAAATAAATGTTAAGCCAGTATGAAGGCTGGAAAAATTTAAGACTGCTGATGATACTCTTTTCAATTTAATCTCCCTTATTAAAAAGAATAACAAAACCTCTTGGTTAAGAGTAAGTAGGTATAAATTCCTTTTCTGACTATGAAAAAAAATTTAATCATTTCATCTTTAGTTGCTTCTTCTGTAAAGTTACATATTTGGATTGGTCTCTAATATGTCTTTCAGTTATGATATTCTCTGATTCTTTGAGTATTTATTGAGTCCTAGAAAGTGAAAAGCTTTTCCTGATATTTACGTTGTATTTAAGGACACATGATGTTGTAGCGTGTAACATGTCTGGCTCCTAACTAAAAGCTCAGTGGTTTTAACTCACTAGATGCTCTGTGAGAGAAAGATGGACAGTCTCTTCCTAGCAATTTAAAGCTTCTGAAATTCTATGACTTCTAAGAGTCAGACTCCCCCTGATGGCAGTGGGTTATGCGGCACTTACTTTGAGAACTTAAGATCACTGGAAAAGAAAACCCAAGACTGAAGAAAGAAGTAGAACATCATTAGAGGTTGGGAATTGATCATTATCTTTTGCAGTCATATTAATACATCCTTCTTTATCTCTAACACCTGCACAATTCTTTTATCTCTGCAACTGCCCAAGCAAAAATACCCTGGAGTAATTAGAGGGTATACCTCCCACCACAACATTATAAGATAGTAAAGTTGAAGAAAGTAAAGTTCTTACTACCTATTTTGTCGAAAAGAAAAAGCAGTGTCTTTTATTTTTTTACAAAAAGACAATGAATATTGCATTTTCAAGCCACTTAAGAAGCTTTCATTAAAGGAATTGTAGAACTTCAAAGTGTCCACCCATCTCAGAAAGAAAGACATGGTCACAAAGAAATAAAAAAAAAAAACACAAACCAACAACCCGGAATGCTCTAATTAGTTAGATATTCAATCACAATGAAGCAGAAGTGATCTAAAGTCTGAAAAATTGGGAAAAGTGTTTAGCCAAGATTATTTACTTCAACAACAATGTCTATGCAAATCACTGAGATATTGCCATTCCTAACAGAACATCTGAGGCCTGGAAACACATTTGTGTTCTCTAGAAGTGAACAGCTTGGATTGAAGTTCTCTTTACACTGAAAAAAAAATACAGTTTACTCTGAAATTTTTGTGGTATTTCTAAAGATCAAATAGAAGAGTTAAGATTATCCATTCTCTCATTTAAGGCCAAATTAAATTTCTACGGTGAAGCCTTTTCTGATGACTTCCCCCTCCTTTGCTCTTTTTGTGTTTACTGTTATATGTCACATAATTAGGATCTTAATATTTGCATTTGCTATCACAGAGTTTAGCACTTTAATATATGCTGTCATATTATTCATATAGTTTGAGTCTTGTCTCCTCAGGTACCTTACAATGTTTCAATAGCAAGATTCTCTTTTTCTATTTCATCTGATTCATCGCATCATCTAAGATGCTTCTGGGCACATAGAAGGTACTTGAGTACATGATTGATTAATCAATGTGATATGATGAAAAATGATTCAAAGAGACATGTACTGTGTGCAAGTTTGAGATAAAAATGTGACATCTGGATGTCTTTGAAGCATGTGTTATTAGGCTGTCTGATTAATGGGGAAACTTTATTTAATTCATCATCCACCAGGTAAGTGACTTCAATATGTGTATCACAGCAAATTGTCTTTTAGAAGCACAACAGTGTCATGAATATGAATATTCTAAAATTTTGAATATGATTAAAGAGTAGTTCAACTGGGTTTCTCAGGTTGTCAGGACAAACTTGATTTCTTTTTATTTTCTAAAATTTCAAGCATTAATATATTTTTGTGTTTAATTAAACAACTCATTTGTTCAGTCCTTTCAGGCAGTTAAAAAATCCGTTGTTCAAACTGTTATGCAGGGAGTTTCTTATCATTGGCGTTGGAGCCGAAGGGGGTGACCGCTGGGGACAGGCCCACAGGACTCAGGGGATGCGGGGGTTGTGGGTGCGTCACCTAAATAATTTCTGGAAAATGGAGTCTCCTTGCATTGACATCCCCCTGCTTGGGTCCCCAATGCCTTAAAACAGAAGTGAAGTGGGAGCCCCAGGCATCGGGCACGAACAGGGCCCGTTCAGAGGGTGGAAGCAGGAGTTGGTGAGAATAGGCCTCCACTGGCCCCCAGGCCAGAAAAATGCCAACTTCTGCCTTTGCCCACCCACCACAGGGTTCAGGGGGTTCTGTTTTATTTTGGGGACTTAAGGGGCACTGGGGTTCATGATTAAACAGTCACCAGTGCCCGTGGGCCCCTTGCCACACGCCACCCCCGGCAGACAGGCCCCCCTGGGAGCTGTTCCTTCATGGTGGATAAAATCTAGTGACAGGGACTTCGAGATAAGCCAGCGATGTCCTACAGATGTCAGCAGGTCAGGCAGGTGGGAGGCGTTTCTTGTGCTAGTTAACCAGATTATCATTGAGAGGAATTCCGAGTACTGTTCCTACTAAAGATTTTTATGAATAAAAGCTTCTATTTTTGTAACTCTTCACTATTAAAAAAAAATAAACCTGTTGTTCATACACGTGTAACAGAGGTATATATTTTTGTAATTACTGCTCCTTGGAGGCAAGGATTCTGGGGCTTCGTCTGACATACTTTGGACATGTTGTAAGGAGAGACAGGTCTTTAGAGAGGGACATCATGCTGGGTAGAGTGGAGGGACAGTGCAGGAAGGGAAGACCCTCTGTGAGGTGGATTGATTCAGTGACTGGAGTAATCGGGATGGGTGTGTCAGAGGCAATGAGATTGGCACAGGATAGAGCAGGGTTTAGGGCTGTTGTACATAGGGTCGCTATGAGTCGCAAGCGACTCAACCACACGTAACAACAACAACAACTGCCTTAAAGATTCTGGTAAGAGTCTCCTGTGTATCTGGCACGGTAAAGAAGAGCCACTACCACCTTACCTCTCACCTTGCTTCAGGTATCGTCTCAAATGTCACATCACATGTTGTGGGTAACCCTACTAGAGAATTACATTATCTGTTTCACATGTCAACTCCTATATCTTGTTTTTGTAGATATATGGTGACGTTCGTTATATTCACCATGCTATTCAAGAGCGCTCTGGTGACTTAGTGGCAGGAAGCCGTACTGCAATCTCAAAGGCCCAACATTCTAATCCGCCAGTTTCTCTAAGGGAGAAGGAGGGACACTCTCCCCCTGTGCAATTGACTGTCTCCGAAAACCCACCAGAGCATCAGCTATGGGTCAGTTGTGACTCAGTAGTACACAACAACAACAATATGCTGCACAACAATCACCACTATTCATTTCTTTTTTTATATTTATTCCCTGGGAACAAGGGGTAGATTTGAACCAGCAGAAAGATGCAACCTTTGGATTAGCAATGAAACTTTCTGTTTACTAGGCCACTAGAATTCCTGATTGAAAGACTGTATTAAAAAAACAAACAAAAACCCCTTGTATTTCTATTATGCTCTGTTAAGTAAGAATGGAAGGGGTGAGATAGCATACCCTCTATCAGAATGCTAATGAGAATGACTTTATAACATTTATGATCTTGATCTACTGAGTGATTTCCATGAAAAATTGGAGGTTTGAGAAAAGGTTCTGTAGAGCATGCGCTGTGCCTGCAGTTACACTGGCTCTTGTGTCCCGTTCTGTTGAATATGCATACTCTTTATGCATTAAGTGGAAGATTAAGTGGGATGTGACTTAATGAATAAACAAAGCTCTCTACAAGCACAAAGGTTTGTGGTTTTGTTTTTTTTTTATCTGAACACCATTGCAAAATGTAAAGAATTAGAAAGGTGATCCTGGAATCCAAAAGGCCACATCTATATTCTCATTTCAACAATTGGGAGCTCTAGTGGCCTAGTGTTCTGCTGTCCTAAGGGCATATGGTTTGAATCTACCAGCTGGTCCAGAGGAGAAAAGTGGGCAATCTCCTCCCATATGATTTACTGCTTCTAAAAACCCACTGGAGAGACAGCTGTGAGTTGGTTGAGACTCAAAAGTATTTAACACCACCACTGAATAGGCTATCTTGGACAAATTCTAAGTTTCATTTTCTCCATATATGAAATGATGATAATAATAAAACCTAGTTTATAGAATTTTTGTGATGATTAAGCCCAATATAATCAGCTTGCTGGGCTTCACAATCAACAGCATCAACATCAGCATTAGCTAAGACTTCTATCAGGAAATAAAATGATGAATTGCATTAGGTAAATCTGAGGTCAAGTGCTGAGGAGAAATGATGTCAGTCTAGAGACCAAGATGTGCCTGGTCCAGGCCATGGTCTTTGCAATTACTTGCTATGCATCAGAGAGCTGGACAATAACTAAAGATGACAGAAGAAGAATCGATGCCTTTGAGCTGTGGTTCTGGAGAAGAGTCTTGAAAATACACCATGAACTGCCAAGGAAAAAAAAATGGGTCTGTCTTGAAGAAAGTGAAACTAAGTTTCTCCTTGGAGGCTAGGATTTTGAAGCTCCATCTCACATAGTTCGGGCACATGGACAGGAGGGGCCGCTCTTTGAAAAAAGATATACTGCCCAGAAGGGTAGAGGGACAGCTCAGGAGAAGAAGACCCCAGATGAGTTGAATCGACACAGTAACTGGGGTAATGTGAGTAAGTGTGCCAGTGTTATTGAGACTGTCTCAGGATAAGGCAGAGTTCAGAGCTATTATTGTACATAGGGTTGCTATGAGTCACAACAACTTGATGGCACATAACAGCAACAATTACATTTTTATGTTTAGTATAAAGGACAGCAAGAAATTCTCATTGCCTCAAGACTCATTGTGATTGAGTCTGAACCTACCCATAGCTGACCCTCCAGTGAGATTTTGGAGGCTGTAAACAGTAGTGAAAGAGATTGTCCATCTTTTCTCCTTGGAGTCACTTGTGGGTTCAAATCATCAAAGAATGGCTTTTGGTTAGCAGCTAGACTCCTGACAGCTGTTTCTGGCAACTCTTTCTCACCAGAGCAAGAAGTTAGGATTCTTTAAAAGTCTGAGCTACTATTGTTAGGCAGTTTGACTTGTAAGAGTAGAATCTACCTGTCTGTGTGCACTCTCTCTTTTAACATGCACCAGTTAATTATAATTGTAAATACTAAGCCTTAGTAACCTCTTAGACACTAAGTGTAAAATACTGCTCTTCTTATACATTAATCATTAAGAACTAGCTTAGGTCTTTGCATGTTAAAGAGCACAATTCTCCAAACTTGTCAAGCTGGCCCAAGACTGTAGAAGTCCGTTTTAAGCTCAGGGAGTCTCCAGCGGCCTCCTCAATTCTGACTAACTAGTTACAATTTAAAGAAGCTCTGGTGGCTTAGTGGTAAGAAGATGCACTGCCAACCCAAGGGCATGTGGTTCGAATCCACCAGCTGCTCCAAGGAAGAAAGATGGACAATAGCTTCCTGTGTGATTTTCTGCCTCTGAAGAACCTGCTGGAGGCTCAGCTATGAGTCTATTCTGACTTGACAGCACTTCACCTCAAGAAGTGACAAATGGACATTTCTCATTATTTCTTTGGGATTGATACTTTTAGGATAACTCACAAAACTCAGCAAAACACTGTAATTTATGATTAAAGTTTTATTATAATGAAAAGGATACAAAGATGAGCTTGCATAAAGGGCGACATACTTTACAGAAGACTTCTGATCAAATATGTAAGAAAATCGGAAAAGTTTAGTAAAAATGAACTACCCCCCAAATACTTTGAAATTTGTTTTAGTCTTTTATACTTTCTTAGGTATGTTGCTGTTATGTGCCGTCGTGTTGCTTGAGACTCATAGTGACCCTACGTACAACAGCCCGGAACCTGATCTATCCTATGCTAACCTCATTGTCTCTGACACACCTATCCCCATTACCCCACTCACTATAACTAGGTATAATAAAATTAATTCATAAAATTAGGCAAGTGAGCATCAGAAAAGATTTTAATGGTACCAGTGTGGAAACTAGAGCACTGAGTAAGACAGCAACTCTCAAGGAAGGAAAGGATAAATAATCACTTGACTAAGGATCTATTATATCATTTTTCTCATGAGGAACCTATACTTGGACCAGGAGGCTGTTTTACCATCAGAGCAGGGGAACACTGCATGGTTTAAAATTAAGAAGGGAGTGTGTCAAGATTGTTTTATCTCCATACCTATTCGATCTGCATGCTGAGCACATTATCCGAGAAGCTGGACCTTATGAAGAGGAGTGTGGCATCAGGATTGGAAGGAGACTCATCAATAACCTGTGTTATGCAGATGACACAACCTTACTTGCCGAAACTGAGGAGAACTTGAAGCACTTGTTGCAGAAGATCAAGAAATACAGCCTTCAGTATGGATTGAGTCTCATTGTCAAGAAAACAAAGACTCTTACCACTGAACTGATAGGCAGTATGACGATAGGTGGAGAGGGGATTGAAACTGTCAACAGCTTCATCTTGCTTGGATCCACAAGTAACACTCTAGGTACCAGAAGTCAGGAAATAAGGAGACACATTGCACTGGGAAAATCAGCAGTTAGGGACTTCTCCAAATTATTGAGGAGTAATGAAGTCAGGTTAAGATTAAGGTACATCTAAGTCATGCCATAGTCTTTCTGATTACTTGCTATGCCTCTGAGAGCTGGACAATGAGTAAGGATGAAAGAGGAAGAATTGATGCCTTTGAGCTGTGATGTTTGGGGAAGAACATCGGACATC
>NW_006399833.1:13305058-13338493 GCF_000299155.1 Elephantulus edwardii
AAAACTAGATGATACCTTAATATTTTTGTTTTTTAAAGAGAGTTATTAATATTCCAGTTTAGTTTTGGTTACTTAGTCTCATTAAATCTTTTACTGACTGTGGAACATTATTTTTATAATTTGATTAAAATCCTTTAGGCAATTATTTTCATGAATAATGGTAGCTTATTAAATTTTTGGCATTAAGAATGTTGTCAATTCTCATTTTTCTTTTACCTTCTAAGAAAAGGTTAAAGGTTTATGCTAATTAAAAATTCTCATGGATTTTGATGTTTGAGCCCTATGTTGCTTTCTGATTGCATGCCTAGAAAACAAACTTTACCCTTCATATTTGGTCTTAGGATGTAATAAAGTAAAACTTAAAGAATAATTTTTAGTGTAGCAAAAGCTACACTGTTGATTTACTGGCAAACATAGTGATAAAAATAGTTCAGTTACCTTTTACTAATGCTTAATTTCTTGAAAGAAAAAAAAGACACAAATTAAGCAAAATCTTTCTGATAAATGTGTTGAGTAAGCTTGTGTCATGCATCATTAACAAAATTGATGACTATTCAAAATTATATTGATACTAACTCAAATATTCATAGCAGGAATTGAGCAATAATTACTTATGCCTTCAAAATCTTGTGTTCACATTAAAACTTACCTGAAGAGAATGATAATTCAGTAAGTATTGTGGTAACTCACTTGCAAAAACTTACCCTCAATGGCCCCTGACTCCTGGTATTCACATTCTTTTATGATCCTCTCATATTATACCATGATCAATATTTGGGAAAAACAGCATGTGGCAGAATTTGTAAGTACATCATTTCAGAGACGAAGTTATAAAAAAACATGACTTTAGTCTTTTTATGTTCTCTTGATATTCATCTAACTTTCACATTATTTAGTATGAGGTAAGTTGCATTAAGAAAAGGCTAGCAGAGACGTTATTATAGTAAAGAACTGAAGCTTCCTGCCAACCATCACATTAATGTGCTTATAAATGAATATTTTACTATACTTAATAATTTCTTGGTTTGCAATCACTCGTATACATTGTGATTTTTACAGTCGTTCTTATACACCTATGATCAACAATCTAAACCTCAATCAACAGATGAACGTTGTGATAAAATGTATATTCACACAATAGAATACTATGCAACACTGAAGAACAAAGTATTTGTAAAATATAATACAACATGGAAGAGTCAAGAGAGCATTAGGTTGAGTGATATAATTTTAGTCCCTTTAGAATTTGTATACCTTCTTCACAGCTTGATAGTAAATCCAGAGTTAGAATCACTTAACTACACTAATCCTTGATTCTTAACTCTCAAAAATATGGGAAATAATATATATTGGGGTTTTTTAAAGTGACTAATTTAGATTAATTTGTTTTGCAGTAATGGCTAAAATAAATATGATGTCTTTGTGTAGTTCAAAGAATTTCTCTAGAAGAGTTGGGAAGTAACATGCCAAAGGGAAGTTTTATAAATTGGGGTGTAGTGCCTTCTTATTCTTATTCTTATTCTTATTCTTTTTCTTTTTCTTTTTCTTTTTCTTTTTCTTTTTCTTTTTCTTTTTCTTTTTTCTTTTTCTCTTTTCTTTTCTCTTCTCTTTTCTTTTCTTTCCTTCTCTTTTTCTCTTTCTCTTCTTCTTTTTCTTTTTCATTGTTGTCATAATTAATGAGGATGGTACTAAAATTTTATGTATATTGGCCAGAGACACTCTACACTGTAATACATACAATAATTCCACACAATAAAGGTTTGTCCTATGTCTGATACAGCTTTCCAATGCCTCCTTGAGACATCTTGTTGTTATGTGCTGTCGAGTCGCATGCAACCGAAAGTGACCCTATGTACAACAACTCTGAACCCTCCCCTGTCCTGAGCCAGTCTAACTAATTCCAACACACCAACCCTCATTGCTCCAGTTACTGTGTTAATCCATCTCATTTGGTGTCTTCCTCTCCTGCGCTGTCCCTCCTCCCATCCAAGCATGATGTCCTCCAAGAATTGGTCCCTCCTGGCCATGTGCCCAATGTATGTGCATTCATAATTCTAGCCTCCAAGAAGAAACTTCATTTTACCCTCTCCAAGACAGACCCATTTATTTTCTTGGCAGTCCAGGGTATGTTCATGATTCTTCTCCAGCACCACAACTCAAAGGCATCAATTCTTCTTCTGTCATCCTTAGTCATTGTCCAGCTGTCTGAAGCATAGCAAGTAATTGAGAAAACCATCACCTGGATTAGTTGCATCTTTGTCGTCAGACTGACATCATTACTTTTCAGCACTCTGGAGAGGTTCCTGACAGCAGATTTTCCCAATGCAATTAAGCTTTTGATTTCCTGACTGCTGGTGTTAAGACTGTTATAAAACAGGACTGACATGGGGGCTGGAGGAAACTAAGAAAAGAGGGGATAAATAATCTACATGGCATTGAAACAGATAAGGGAGAAAACTGGATGAAAAGAATATATGATTAGGTATTACTGGCATGACAGGAGTCAGAATAAGAGCTGCATAGTAAAGTGCTCTGTGGTAGGGGTGAGTGTCTGTATCACAATAAAAGAACTTTTTTCCCCAAAGAAAAAAGTGATCTGAGGGGTAGATGGGGGGCAGGGATGAAAACGTACAACAATGAACAGTCGGAAACTCAAGTTCTTTATAAACTTTCATTAAAAGATCAATTAAAAAAAGGGGGGGGGAAGAGTGGTGATTGTGGAGCCGAGCAAGCTGTAATTGTTAACCTCTTCTCCATCTGTCATGGTATTGCCAATTGGCCAGCTGTGAGTATCTTTGTCTTCTTGATGTTGAGCTTCAATCCATATTGAAGACTATTCAGGTCCTCCTCAATTTGAGCAAGCAAGGTTGCTGATATGGTAGGTTGTTAATGAGTCTCTGAAAGTATCTGATCCTAAAACATAACTTGATTTTCATATGAATGCAACGTGTTTTTTGTTTCTTTTAAATATGTTATGACTTTTTCATAAATACAGTACTGCTAAACAAATGGCAGGAATAAGCCAAAAAGAGAGAAGATACTGAATATTATCGCATTTAAATCCAATCTTCTTCATTACAAACAGACACAAATCAACTATTTGACTTAGTCTTTAAGTATTTTCATGTCCAAACATTTATGTCTTTAAGGGCATGTTATTATCAATTTTCCCTTTTATTTATATTTTAGTCAGATCACTGCACTGATTTTTAAAATTTTGTTTGTAGATGGATTGTATTATTGTTGATTTTGAAAGTATAACAAAGCTTTTAAAGTACAGTAAAACAAATAAAAGCATAACAAAAGCGTCTTGCAAAATGTTCCTTAGGACAAGAAGTCATTGGTTTTATGTAGATGAGAATCACTGTTCCACAGTTATGCATTAGTGATGATCAAGCATCTATTTAAAGACGGATATCTGGGCCACAACCTGGGTCTATTGAATTAGAGCCTGTGGGGACTGGGTCCAGCAATCTATCCTTTTAATAAGCTCCTAGGGTGATGCTGATGCAGTCTTTTTGGAACAAGTTCATGAACTGGCATTTGGAAAGCCTTGATCTTGATGTCATCATCTGCCTTTATATTCTTTTGATCTTAGTCCTGACCACAAATTTTCTTAGGAAAAGAAATAAATTATTTCTTCTGTCTTTTATTTTTAATATCTCTCTCCACTGGTTCCTTTATCTCTCTACGGGTATGTTTAAAAGTGTTAGTGGCTTTAAGGAGACCTTATTTGACCCCCTTTTTCTTCCAAAACTATGCTTTAGCATTCACCTTTTCCACCTGAATGAAAACATTGAAAGAGTTAGGTATTATATATTGTCTCCACTAATACTTTCCATTCTCAGAATTTTCAAATACAGTTTTCTGCCTTCACCATTTTAATGAAGTTGCATTTTCAAACCATTCTGAGTGACAGTATGATGATATCTTCTCAAATCTCATTCCTTTACATTTTAAAATTTCTTTGCAAAATTATGATTTTTTGGAACATTTGCTCCTAGACCTTTCTTTTTTTCCCTTTAAAAATTTATTTTACAGTGGTTTATTTCCAAAGTTCATATACATTATCACAGTGGATATTTCCATTTCCTTCACACACACCCCTCTACCCATCAAATTGAATCATCCTATAATTAACCCCTCCACCCTATTCATGCTCACTTCTCTGCTCCCACCCTAGAAATTTCCTTTTCCTGTATTCTAGAACACAGAGCTTTTTCAGTGCTCCTACTACTTTTCTTAAAAAAAATAAATCTGAGTTATTTTTCTTATCTGACCCATTTCTCAAACCCTGATTCTTTAGAAGATTCAATTCACAGATCATTTCCTGACCATGATTATTGCATATTCTCCAAATAAGTCTCTCTCTCTCTCTCCCTCCCTCCCTCCCTCCCTCCCTCTCTCTGATGCAGGGTTTTCTTTTACCTTTGTGTGTTTGTTAGTTACCATATAGTTAATTCCAACTCATAGTAACCCCATGTATTACAGACAAGAACTACTCCATGGGATTTTTTTGGTTATAATTTTAATAGAAACAGACCAATACAAAACATGTCTTCTATATTATTTCTTAGTGATTTCAAACTACCAATCTATAAACTACCAAATGTTTAGAAACAACAGGCACTACCTGTTGGTCTGCCTACTGGACTTTTATTTCTTCTTGTTATGTGCCATTAATTCACCTACGACTCCGTGACCCTATGCACAATAGCTCTGAAACGTACCCTTTCCAATTCCAAAGTCTCTGACAAACCCATTCTATTACTCCAGTTAGGTGCCAATCCATCCCAGTTGGAGTGCCTTCTTCCATCCTTCCAAGCATAATGTCCCTCTTCAGGGACTAGCCCCTCTGGCCATGTGCCCAAAGTATATGAGGTGGAACTTCAAAGTCCTTGCTTCCAAAGAGCAGCCTGGTTTCAACCTCTCTAGGTTAAACCTGTTTGTTCTCTTGGCAGTCCATTGTATGTTCAACACTATACTCTAGCACCACAATTCAAAGGCATCAATTCTTTTTCTGTCAACTCTAGTCATTGTCCAGCTCTTTGATGCATAGTAAGTAATTGCAATGACTATGGCCTGAATCAGGCCCACCTTAATCTCCAGACTGAAGACCGACCATGTTGCTCTTTAGCATTTTGGAGAGATCCCTGACACCATCTTTCCCCAGAGTAACTCTTTGACATTTACATGAACAAAATATATATTTTAAGATACCTTAACGTACTGTATATAAAACGGAACATATCTTATTTTCATAAATCAGCTACTTTTCCTCTTTTTGCAAATTTTGTTATTATTGTTACAAGATGCTTTGGAGTCAGTGACAACTCCTAGTAACCTTATGAACAAGGGATCTGTACCTCGCCCTATCCTATGCCATCCTCATTATTGCTGATATGCTTGAACCCATTGTTATCTCATTGAAGTATTTCCACTCTTTCTCTGACTTTCCATTTTTCAAAAAATGGTATATCTTTTATTTGAGGACTGGCCCCTCCTAAAAACATGTTCAAAGAATGAGAGATGAAATTTCACCATCCTTCCCTTTAAGGAGCACACTGGTTGCCCTTCCTCCGTATTTGTTTGTTCTTCATCACAGCTTCTTGCCACTTGGCCAACAGGGCTCCCTAGTCATTCACTTAGTCATGCATACTCTTTCTTTTTTTTTCTTTTTTAAAAAAGTGTTTTCTTAAAACACCTACTTGCAAGTCTTGCTTCTTTGGGATATCAAAATGTATTTTGTGATGTACTAAGGATACTGGTCCTGAAGTCTACCAAATATTGTAGTGCATTTTAGCCTAATTCATTATCTGTATGATGTTATAAAAGTAGCTGTAGATGACTAGTAAATTACATCATTTGTATTAAACCCAGATCTATTTCTGAGTATGTGGTACATGCTGTTGTGAAAATGTTTTACCTTTGACCTTTGTCAGTTTGTAATGAGAGGATTTCCTTTTACCCTTTGTAGCTCAGAGAGCACCTGATGTATCCTCTCAAACACAATAAACATGCTCCTGGGGGGAAAAAAATTCTACTACTTTATTTACAAAATTCAAATACGAATTTGAACAAATTCTTTCCATTTCCCTCACTCCCCTACCCATCAAATTGAACAAGCCAATGATTAATCCCCCCTCCCTTTCCCCCTACACGTCCACATCCCTCTGCTTCCAGCCTCTCCCACCCCTCCTGGATACTAATACTTATTCTACAATAACGGTTTTATACAATATTTATCCTTATGGGACTGAGTTTGTTCACTCAGCGTAATGCTTTCCAGTCCATCCCAAGTTAGGTAATCATTTACAAAGTCATTGCTCCTGTATGCTGTATAGTGTTCCATTGTGTAAATGTTCCATAATTTCTCAATCCATTCATTTGTAGTTGGACATCTGGGCTGTTTCCATGTTCTTGCAATGGTGAATAATGCTGTTATGAACATTGGTGTACAAATCTCAGTTTGTGCCTCAGTTCTCAATTCATAACTATTTTTAATATTAATTGTAATACATTGTTGGAGCACTCTTCCCACTTTCTCCCTGATTCTTACTTCTGTGCATCCTTTTATTTACCGCTAACTGCCTTCTGATCTTTATCCCAGGGCAAAACCTACTCTCTTTATCTTGTGTGGTTAATTTTTCTGAGGAATACCTTCCTCATGTTAATTTTCCCAACTAATAAGCCTATCTACTGTTCAAATGAAAGCTAAGTCACAGGCTTGAAGGATGACTAAGGACCATAGTTTCAGGGATTTCACCAGTCTCTATCAAAAAAATGGGCATTTTTTAAAAATGAAATTTTGACCACATTCTCTTCCCTCTCTGTCCAGACCTGTTACTGTGATCCTATTTAGAGCCATCAGCAGTGATAGCCAGGCACCATTTATTTCTTCTGGTCTCGGGAATGTTGAAGTAAAGGTTCACATGGTCTATTAGTTTCTTTGAAAGAATTATTCCTGTGTGTCTTTGTCAGAAATGCGCATGTCTGACCTCAAGTAGAGGAAGAGGCGAATCAGGGCTACCAGATGAGTAAGCATTATGAGTAGTTACCTTTATGATAAAGGAGAAATAGAATACTTCTGGTTGTCAGCCAGCAACAGGTGTGAGAGCTGATGCAGCCCTGGGTTCCTGAACGAATCAAAAAGCTGCTTGCAAAAATTAAAAATGGCTGCACTGTGTCAGATCCCTTTACAAATCATCACTCTGTCTCCTTATTCAATGTTTTCATTTTGTTTCCTTTTCAACTGTTCTTCGTATTACTTATTTATCGCTTATTTTGAAGCTAGGGCTTCTGAGATTTTAATTAATATCTGTTTTAACTTTATTGTAGAGGGTCTTGGTTACTGTCTGTCAATCTGCCTTCTTACCAGATGGTCCCCAAAAGTATAATTAAAATTTCCAATGACGTCTAATGAATGAAAAAGTTATGCAAAGTTAAACATATTTGTTTGTTCTTTTGGTAATTTGTGGAACATCAAGTATTCTTCTCCAACACCACAGATCATTATTCGTTGTCCAATTTTCAGATACATAGTAAGTAATTGAAAAGATCATGGCTTAAATCACATGTCACTTTGTCTTTAAACTAATATCATTGTTCTTTACCACTTTGGAGAGGTCGTTGATAGCAGATTTTTCTCCAGTGCAGCCCATCTTTTGCTTTCTTTACTACTAGTACTGATGGTATTGATTATGGATCCAAGATGAAATCATTGACAACTTCATTCTTTTCTCTAACTTAATATTGCCCACTGGCTTGGTGGTGAGAAATTTTATTCTTATGTTATTGAAATGTAATCCATCTTGAAGGTCTTTGATCCTCTGCAGCAAGCATTTCAAGTTATCCTCACTTCCAGCAAGCAAGGTTGTGTATCCTACTTAATGCTGATGGGCCTTCCTCCAATCTTGATGTCACATTCTTCTCCATAAATTCCAGCTTCTTGAAAATGTGCTCAGGATACAGATTGAATAGGTATAGAGCAAAGATACAGCCTTGGCACACTTTTTTTTTTTTTTTTAATACGATGCAGTGTTCCTTTGCTCTGTTTGGACAATTCCTGGTCTCCCTAAACATTTGACATGAGCACAATTAAAGATTTTGGGATTCTCATTCTCAGTCTTAGCCATACTTTGTTATGATCCACATAGTCAAATGCCTGTGCATAGTCAATAATAGACAAATAGATATTCTTCTGGTATTCTATTACTTTTGTTATTCTCACCAGTAAAATTATTCAGACTGAAAGCCTCAGTCAACTTAAGCATCTTATTCTTTTCACTTTGTTTAAACAGTCTTTAAAAGTCTTGCTGGCTTTTCTTCTGCAACATCTGTAAAATCTTTTAAATGGCTTCTCCAACTATCAGTTCAAATAGACATTAAATGTCACTTGGACTATGATCTGCCTTCTTCTAGGCTCTTGTGCCAAATCATGCTGCAATGGCTACCTTCCTGACCCCAGGACCCAGACTGCTACTGTTTTATTATTTTCTCCTTGACTTTGTACAAGTTCTTAGTCTGTCTGATTTTTTTTCCACATCTATGAAATAATGATGCCAGAAGGAAATAGCCTCCAAGGATTTTTTTTTTGAGGATAGAAAGAGATGCTGTATGTACGGTATTTTGAAAAATGCCTGAAACAGTTTAAACACTCAGTAAATGTCAACACTATTATTATAACTTTGACTTACAAGAATTTTCCCCCAGGTCTTTTTGTTTTTAGTTTTTGTCAAAGACTACTGTTGTGGAAATAGATAACTGAGCAAAACATGTATAACTGTTCAAAAGGGGAAGGGGAAGGTGAAAAGCAAAGAGGAAAAGGAGGGGGGAAATCCCCAAGTTTATTATTTTTTTTTCCATTTAAAGTTCTCTAGTCATCTGTTCTTTTATCAGTCTTTGCAATTTTAAGTAACCTTCATTATTTAGAGTAATTCGATTTTATATTTTGCATAAATTATGCATGAGAAAACAAATTACCTTTCATCTTGATCCTTTCAGAGTCTTTTGATAAACTAGATCATCATAATAATTATGATCTTTCCAGATCAGAAAATATTAAATATTCCTATCTTATAATATTATTTTCATTTATTAGATAGCTCATAGTTAATCTGTAAAATCTGTCTGATATAATCTCACATTTCAAGGTAAGAAACAAAGCAATTCAGGAAGTCAATAGTAATTTTATTGATGTACACATTCAGTTAATGCCTTAAATAATATATTCTTTTTTTGTTGTCAACTCATGAAGATGTTTTGTACAAGGCAAAGGAAATAAAAAGAATCTAACTAGACTCTAGATATGTGGCACCAGGTTTGAAAACAACATGCCTTGGAATATTTCTAAAGCTAAGGAAATCTTCTTCTTTGGGGGTGTAATAGGTCTTGACAGGTTCTTTTGGACTATATGCAACATTGTTCTTCCTCAACTTTTCATTTCCAGCATAAAAAGAGTATATGACTGCTTAATTCAAAGTGGTCAATACTAGTTTATTTCAGCTCACTAATGCCTAATATGTCAAGCTCTTTGTGTTGCTTGGCTCCACAGTCAACACTCTTGGCACCAGCAGCCAGGAAATTAAAAGAAGTATTGCGATGGGGAAGTATGCTGTTAGGGACCTCTCCAAAGTACTGAGGAGCAATAGTGTCACTCTGGAGACTAAGGTGCATCTGATACAGGCTGTGGTCTTTGCAATCACTTGTTATGCATCAGAGAGTTGGACAGTGACTAAGGAGGATAGTAGGAAAATTGATGCCTTTGAGCTGGGGTGCTGGAGAAGAGTTTTGAATGTACCATGGACTGCCAAGAAAACAAACAGATTCATCCTGGAGAGGGTTAAACTGAGCTGCTCCTTGGAGGCAAGGATTCTGGGGCTTCGTCTGACATACTTTGGTCATGTTGTAAGGAAGGACCAGTCCTTGGAGAGGGACATCATGCTTGGAAGGGTGGAGGGACAGCCAAGGAGGGGACGGCCTTTATGAAGTGGATTGATTCAGTGACAGGGGTAATCAGGATGTATGTGTCAGGCAGCACGATTGGCACAGGATAGATCAGGGTTTAGGGCTGTTGTACATAGGGTCACTATGAGTTGCGACTCGACTGCACATAACAACATCACAATAACAGCAATGTGTTTCATTTCATTTTTAAAAACTTCCAATCTTCCTGTATTCATACTTTGTACATTCCACATTACAATTATTGGTAGATGTTTTCATCTGTTGCTCTTCATTTTTTTGATGACTCCCTACCAGCAGTCAAGAAGTTAGATGATGTGTTGCACTGGGACCAT
This sequence comes from Elephantulus edwardii, assembly GCF_000299155.1. Lineage (NCBI taxonomy): Eukaryota > Metazoa > Chordata > Mammalia > Macroscelidea > Macroscelididae > Elephantulus > Elephantulus edwardii. Next base: position 13,315,357 of record NW_006399833.1, read on the forward strand.
CTGCTGTCAAGGAACTCCCCTATGTGGTAAGGAGCAATAATGTCAGTTTAAATACTAAGGTGCACCTGCTTAAAGCCATCATAGTCTTTTCAAGTCCTTGCTATGAATCTGAAAGTTGGATGATGACTAAGGGTGACAGAAGAAAAAAAAAAACCCTGATGTCTTTGAGTTGTGGTGTTAGAGGAGAGTACAGATATTTCATGGACTGTCAAAAGAAGCACCAAATAGGTCCTGGAGAAGGTGAAACCAAGGTGATCCTTGGAGGCAATGTTGCTGAAACTTCATTTTACAGAATTTGGATACATTTTTAGGAAGGACCAGGTGTTCTTAGAAAAGAACATTAAGTTTGGAAAGGTGGAGGGTCAGCAAAAGAGAGGAAGATAATGATTTGACACTGTAACTGTAGCAACGGGCTTCAATATATCAGAGATGATGAAGATGGCACAAGAGAGGGTAGGGTTTAGATTCTTTGTTCATAGGGTTGCTATGAGTTGTTGTCAATTTGATGGCACCTAACATTTAGATCAACTCTCTTTTTTTTTGTTTACATTCACATCTTTAACTTTTTATATACGCTTTATATAATACAGGGGTGCTTTGATGGTTGAACCTATAGCCACTTGTGCTGCTAATCCAAAGGCTATTTCTATCCACCACAATCAAAGTCTAGTTCAAATCCGCCAGTGGTTCCTTGGGAGAAAAGTGGGAAAATGGGCAGTCCTTTCCTTTTGTGATTTATAGCCTCAGAAACCCAATGGAAGATTTGTATTCTTTGGAAATGGATTCCACGGCTACAACTTTGTCTCACATACTTTGGGCATGTCGTTGGGAGCAGGTATTCTTTTGAAAGGAGCGTCATGCTAGGGAAAGGTGGAAATTCTATGAAAGAGAGGAAGACCTCCAGGCAGATGAACTGACACAGTGACTGCAGCAATGGTCTCAAGTATGTCAGAGATAATGAGGATGACACAGGATAGGACAGAATTCAGATCTGTTGTTCACAGGGTAACTATGCATCATACTGGACTTGATTGCACCTAACAACAACACAATTGAGCATACATAATGAGAAACATTGGAAATAAAAATATCAACAAATTTTGAAGCAATTTTATGAGTACTATTTAGTCTTTGAAAAGATATTTGAAGAATCATATGGCTGGATGAATTGGAGGGAATGAAACAAAGTTTTAGGAGGAGACACACTAAAGCTAATATGTAAATTCAGATTTAGATTCAGCATTGTGTGGTGGTATGCCACTGTGTATCAGAGTGGATTTTTTACATATGCTATCTTATGTAATTTATCATAACAATTTTTGGAGGATCTGGTGGCAAGAAGCTGCACTGTAATCTCAAAGGCACATGGTTCAAATCCACCAGCTGCTCTGAGGGAGAAGGATGGACAATCTACACCTGTCTCTGAAAACCTGATGGAGAGTAAGCTCTGAGTTGACTCCAACGCAACAGCACACAACACCACCATCACGACAACTAACTGCTTAGAAATACTGCATTAGGTTACTAGGGTCACAAAGAGCTGGAAATAAAGTATTTTCGTGCTTGATTTTTAAATCTAAACCCAGTGCTTTTAATTATAATTATATTCCACGAAAAAGATGGTTAACTTGGTGCTTTAGCTGTCTTACGTAGTGCTGCTATAATAGAAATACTACAAAGCGGATGGTCTTTTAACAAAAAAAGTTCTTATTAATAGTTTGAAGTGCTACAAGTCTGATTTTAAGGATTGCGTGCTCTCTCTCCCGCTCGCTCGCTCTCTCTCTCTCTCCCCCCACCCCCCACCTCCACCCCCAGGAGAAAAATCTTTGTGTGTGTGTTTTTTTTTTTTTACTAAGTTCCTTTTTTTGCAGTTGTCTTGTGGCATCACTCAAATTTATGCTTGTTCCTAAGCTCTGGTGGCATAGTCCTTAGAGATCTGTGCTGCCAGCTGAAAGGCCACGCCTCATTGGTACCTCAAGGTCACCCATTGCTCCAAGGAAGAAAGATAGACAATCTCTCATATAATTTACACTCTTTGAGAATCTACAGGGAGTCACTTATGGGTCAGTTCAGATGAGAAGGCAATGAGTTTGAGTTCTGAGTTTTTCTACAGTGCTATGGCTTTGTTAGCATAACAAAGAAAATTCTGTTCGCAAATAAATTACATCCACAGGGTTAGAATTACAAGTTATTTGAGGGATACACAGTTAAATCTAAAGCACCTGGGAAAGAAACCAATCACGTCTTGGAGGATGAAAATGAGAATACAGTTGAGAATTAAACAATTTAAGTGAGAAGCATTGGTTTATTTTTACTGAAGTGTCCACCTGCAAGCAATCAGGTACACATTGACTCTCAAATGATGAGAACACTCTGTGGAAACTTCAGGAGCATTTCTGCGTTCTTTGCAGTGAGGAGCACTAATTATTTAGGCTACATTGTTTTCCTTGGTATGTTATGATTAGAATCATTTTTTTTTCTAATAAGGATGTGTGTAACTTGAACTCACAATAATGTGTTATTCATTTGTAATATAAGCTCGCTTTTGCATTCTGACAACTTGAGATCTGTCAACTGAAAAACAAAGAAAATAATTAGCAATCAGCAGTGGGAGTTTATTTTTTAAAATTCTTCAGTTATTTTGAAAAATGTCTTCATGCATGTAGATTCAATTAGTCATAAGGTAGGGAATCAGAATAAAGCAACTGCATTATATGGCCTTTGAGTATGCATGTTGTTGTTGTTAAGTGCCATCGAGTCACAAGCGACTCATAGTGACCCTGTGAAGGAGAGTCCTCGACGCTTGGGTGCCTTTCATCCTCTCTCCAGGTTCATAGGGTTTCTGGAGGCAAGCTATTATGGAAGTGGATGCCACTCCTCCTTCCAAGCTTGTTTTAATCAGGGAGCTCCACCCCACTCTCTGTCCGCATTGGGGGACCAACCATTAACACATTTGACACATCAGTGTCATGGTGTTCAGCCTCACAGTAACCAAAAGTGACTGTGGTACGGCAACTTGTACACCAGGGCTATATGACCTAGAGGAATATCTGAACAAAAACGATGAAAAGACAGGCCTGGGGACCGCAGATTAAAAGCCACCCACCTTTGGCTTGGTAGCATCGCTTTCTGTCCACTGGGCCAGCTGATCTCTCTCTCTCTATTGATATTATTGCTGTTAAGTGCCTTCGAGTCACAGGCAACTCATAGCGACCCTATGAAGGAGAGTCCTCAACGCTTGGGTGCCTTTCATCCTCTCTCCAGGTTCGTAGAAAGTGATTGTTTCTTTATATTAGTGCTGCTATTAAAGGGAATGTGTTGTTGTTGTTGTTGTTAGGTGTTGTCGAGTCATAGACAACTCATAGCGACCCTATGAATGGACTACATGAGCACTGTTCATAGAGTTTCCAGAGGCAAGCCATTATGGAAGTGCATGCCACTCTTGCTTCCAGGCTTGTTTTAATCAGGAAGCTGCATAAGACACTGTCCACCATGGGTACCCATTACCACGTTTGACACATCAGTGTCACAGTGTTCAGCATCACAACAACCACGAGTTACCTCTGTACAGCAAATGGACTGACCAGTGCTATACCACCTAGAAGAATGTTTGATAAAAAATCAATTTGAACCAGGCCTGAGGGCCGCAGATTAAAATCACCCACCTTGGGCTTGGTAACATAACTGTCTGTCCACTAGGCCAGTGTAGCTTGCTCTCTATCATTGTTGTTATTGTTGTTAGGTGTCATCGAGTTGTAGACGATTCATAGCAACCCTGTGAATGGAAGGCCTGAACGCTGTTCATAGAGTTCCTGGAGACAAGCCATTTTGGAAGTAGATGCCACTCCTGCTTCCAACCTTGTTTTAATCAGGATGCTCCACCAAACACTGTTCACCATGGGTAACCATTATCACATTTGACATATCAGTGTCACAGTATTTAGCATCACAGCGACCACAAGTTACCTCTGCACAGAAATGCACAGACCAGTGCTATACCACCGTAGAGAACATTTCACAAAAAAACCATTTGAACCAGGCCTGAGGGAAAGAGAATGTAAAAAAAAAAAAATCATAAATCTTTTAAAAGATCCTTCAGTACTGTTAAGGAGACTTTAACAGAAGACACATAACCATAGTAGAACCATATAATATATAAAATAAAAATTGAGATAATCACAAAGAAAATATTTTTATTTGACTAGTATTTATAATTTAAAAGAAACAGATACACAATTTAAATTGTTGTCTGTAAGTTATAAAGGAAATATAAAGGCAAATTGAAATCTGGAGTAAAATGTTTGTGAAATATGAAGAGTCAGTGCGTTTTATAATGCACAAAGGCATTTTGCAGATCAGTAAAATTTTAAAATTTCATACATAATAGCATCCCAATGAAAAAGAAGATAAATACACAAAATCTATTATTAATGCAATAAACATATACAAAAGGTGAATTATAGGGAGAAAAATATGCCATGAGTTTGAAATTCCCCCCCTCTTGACATGAGACACATGTGAAAAACAATGTATATGAACATTGTAAGCAAACCAGTATAAAATAAATATATTTTTTAAAAAAGATGTGGTCATTGTAAAACAAACAAACAAACTAACCAAAAACAACACCTTAAGTAACACCATGATTCAGAAGTAGAAAGATAAAAACCAAACCAACCAACACCATACCTGGTGAATTCAGAGGCATAACTGAGTTCTGGTTTGGGGGGAATTTCCATTTTCATGATCTGAGTTCCAATTTTTGTGGAGGAGATCACTGAAAATGTTGTGAATTAAATGGGTCAAAAACTTTGCTCATGGAAGGTCAGAGCTAAGTTTACTGTGTAAAATCAGGAAAGATTATCAAAACTGGAACCACAGACAAGGGCTATAAGTATACCCTTGTTTTAGCCTCCAAAATATCTTGTGCGGGAGTAGAGAGGAAGTCCTGAGCCTTGGTTTGCTTGTATGTTCTGTGTAACATTCGCCCCTTGATGAAGTTGTAAAACAACTACCAACTTCCTCAAGGACCTCTGGACAAAACTCCTTTTCCACCGTTCCATTTTCACTACGAGGTACCATGGAATCAGCTCCAATTCATAGCAACTCTCTACAATAGAACAAAACCCTGCCTGATCTTCCATCATTGTACTATTCTCTGTTCTATGTAGACTCATTGTTGTGGTTACTGCGTCACTCCATATCACTGAGAGTTTTAATTTCCTTCACTAACCCTCTACTTTCCCAAGCATTTCCCCCCCCCCCCAGTATGGCCTCTCCTGACAACATAACCCAAGTATGTGAGCTGTAATCTCACCACCCTTGCCTTCAAGGTGCACTCTGGTTGCATCTTCTACAAAGCATACCCACTCTTTTGGCAGTCCAGTACCCTTTTCCAACACCACCGTTCAAAGACATCAATTTTTCTTCTGACATCTTTATTCATTGTCCAGCAAGGGATTGACTCAAGCACACCTTAGTCCTCAACATCATCGCTCCTCAGCAATTTGTAAAGGTCCCTGACTGCAGACTTTCCCAACGCAATACATCTCCTGATTTCCTGACTATAGGTGTCAAGTGTATTATTGAAGATGGATCCAAGTAAGATAAAGTCATTGAGCGTTTCAGTCTTTTTCCCATTTATTATGTTATCATCTATTGGTCCTGTGGTAAGGATTTTTGCTTTCTTGATGTTGAGATGCAATCTTTATTAAAGGCTGCAGTGTTTGATTGAAAATTAAAATATATTTATAAAACTTTGGTTCTCATAAGCTAATATAACATGAAAAAGATTACCAGATTTCATTATTAGTGCAAAAATCTCACTTTTAGCTGAATAGACAACACTAGTGTTATCTGGATGAGTAACAAAGAAATACATAAATCACTTTGGGATAAGATAGCAGACAAGGCAGATGGCAACCCAGACCCTTTTCAGCTAAGACACCAGAAAACAAAGTTAACAGATGTGGATGATAATTCTGCAAGCTGGGGCTTAAAAGGAAAAGATAATGAAGTAGTTCAAACAGCTACTGAAGGAAGAAACTGAACACAAACATCAAATAAGGAGACAAAGCATAGAATTGTAAACCATATGTCTTGGCTATTTTGAATAACTGTCTGGTTAACGGAACCCAGGACCGCAGTGGTGTCTGAAGACAAGAAACGTGTCATTCCCTTGTTCCCCTACAATCCAGATATCAACTGAGTGACTTTCCTCTCCTCCAGCCACTAAGTCCCAGGTCCACCTGAGGCCAGGCCTGCACAATTTTGTATCTAACTCCAGAGCAAAGAACTTTACATTCAGAGATTACCTGGGGGAGTGAACACATTTTCTCCGGGAGCTGCCGTCCCAGGTCTACAGCCAGATCCTGACTTGATGACTCATCGCTAGGGTCTATGCCTTTTACTGGACACCTTTGAGTACCTCACCCAGCATATTTTTATAGACATATTTGGAACAATGCACCTTTGATTGAGTGTACCATCCATGGACATCTCAAGTTGGCAGTAACTCTCTCCTCATGCTCCCCATCTCTGATTGGTTAACCTGCCTTTACCCATCTCGTAGATAGACAAGGATACTATTTCTAGCCAGGTTGATTTCCTTAGCTTTGTGTGAGGCCAGCAGAATCTATCCCAGGCTGAGTGCCTCAACCCTCTCAAAGCCCCATAGATCAGAAAAAAAAACCCCACCCAAAACCAAAACCAAAACAAAACAACCTCCCTGTTTATTCTCCAGCTTATATTTTGGGATATTGGCCATCTTTCAGAGAAGTATAAACTCTAACCTGACTGGGAACCCCAAATGACAACCTTCTGATGACCTTCAACGAGGTGGATTGACACAATGACTGCTGTAATGGGCTCTTGTGTCAGCAAGTGTGAGAATGGCACAGGATAGAACAGAGTTCAGATCTTTTGTTCATAAGGTCATTATGAGTCATACTTGACTCAGTGGCACCTAACAACAACTGTACTTGAAGACATATTGTCTCAGGCCAGACATCTCATCTCCACTCCACCAAAGCCATAGTAAGAGCACTAACCAGGTGTAAATTACACTGCCTTCAAAGATCCCTCTTTTTCCTAATTTTTTTTATTTCTCATACCTTTTTTAATTTTTGCATTTTGGGTGATTGGGTTGGGTTTTTTTTTAAATTCTCCTTATTGGTTCATTTTGACTCTCTAGCTTTTTCCTTTCCTCTTTTAAGTATTTCCTCTTTTTCCTATTTACTGCCTTTCCAGCTAATTCTTGTTACTTTTGTTCCACTCTCAATTTTGGTTGTTCCTTTTTCTTTTCTTTTTTCTTTTCTCTTCTCTTCTCTTCTCTCCTCTCCTCTCCTCTCCTCTCCTCTCCTCTCCTCTCCCCTCGCTTCTCCTCTCTCCTCTCCTCCCTTCCCCTCCCTTTCCCCTCCCCTCTTCCCCCTCCCCCTCTTGCTCCTCCTCCTCCTCTTCTTCTCTCTCTCCCTCCCTCTCTCTCCCTCTCCCTCTCCCTGACTCACTCTCCCTCTCTCTCCCCCTGTTCAATCTTCTTTTTGGTTTTTTTTTGTGTGTATTTTCAGTGGTTTGCCTTTTTGCTTGTCCTACTAGCAACAGAGATAGCATAGTATTCAGCCTCACACAAACTTCATGCATTTTCAGCCACTGCACAAGATTTAAGTCTAGTTACTGTTCCATGTGAGTGAGGAAATACAACTAACATTGGTTCAGTCTTCCTTCCTTCAACTACTCTATACAGAGAATGGGACATATACTTCCATCCTCTATCATACCCACTAGAAGCCAGGAAGTGAAACACTAAAAATTATCAAACTAGAAAGATGTGCAATACACTTGCAAAGCTCAATTAGTTACATAAAGTCAAAACAATACAGAAATAACAACCTAACAATGTCTTGGAGGCAACAGGTAACGTTGTTGTTGTTATGTGCCTTCTAGTTCCTTGGGACTCATAGCTCTAAAATCTGCTCTGTCCTGTGCCAATCTCATTGTCTGTGACACACTCATCCTGATTGCCCCAGTCACCAAATCAATCCACCTTCCAGAGGGCCTTCCCCTCCTGCGCCTGCCCTCAACTCTCCCAAGCATGATGTCCCTCTCCAAGTAATGGTCCCTCCTTACAACATGACCAAAGTATGTCAGACGAAGTCTCAGAATCCTTGCCTCCAAGAAGCAGCCCGCTTTAACCCTCTCTAGGATGAATCTGTTTGTTTTCTTGGCAGTCCATGGTACCCTCAACACTCTTCTCCAACACCAAAGCTCAAAGGCATCAATTCTCCTTCTATCCTCCCTGGTCATTGTCCAGCTCTCTGACACATAACAAGTGATCGCAAAGACCATGGCCTGTACCATATGCACCTTAGTCTCCAGAGACACACTGTTGCTCTTCAGTACTTTAGAGAGGTCCCTAACAGCAGACTTTCCCATTGCAATATGTCTTTTAATTTCCTGGCTGCTGGTGCCAAGAGTGTTGACTGTGGAGCCAAGCAAACTAAAGCTGTGAACAATCTCAATCTCTTCACCATCCATCCTGATGCTGCCAATTGGTCAAGTGGAGAGAATCTTTGTCTTCTTGACATTGAGCCTCAATCCATATTGTAGGCTGCAGTCCTTGACAGGTAACATTAAACCACAAAAAACAAAACAGAACAAAACAAGCAAACACAAAAACAACCCCTCCAAACAAACCCAAAAAAGCATCAGGACAAGATGGCAAGAAAGAGTGACCAAAATATAGAACCAGAAAATATTTCAGAGGAAAAAAAATACATTTGGAACTTTCTGATATAAAATTCGGAAGAATGATGTTTTAGTATTTTCAATGGTTGAGAAAATAATAAAAGAAATGGGGAAATTTTTAAAAAACACAACAGTACAAGACCAAATAGTTTTAAAAAATTAGAAGCCATGCAAAAGGATAAAGTGGAATTTCAGAATATTAAAACCAAAATTTAGAAATAGGTAACATACTGAAAGGATAAAAGAGCATATTGGAAGCAATAAAGTACAAAATTAAGTGAGCTCTGGTGGCCTCATGGCAAGACGCTGCACTGCAATCCTAGAGGTACACGGCTCAAATCCACCAGATGCTCTGCTGGAGAAGGAGGAGGCAATCTCCTGCTGTACCAGTCAGACCTGATTTGACAGTACACATAAAAATAATACAATAAACAAATTAATAAAAAATTAAAAAAATTAAAAAATACAAAATGAGATGTAGAACAAATCCTTCAACAATAGTCTGTTAGAGGAATAATCTGGGGGGAAAAAAGGGAAATAAGGACCACTGTAAAAATGATGAAGGATCACGTCAAGAAATAAGGGACAAAAAATAATTAGCATATGATTGGAATTCCAGAACTAGGAGAGAATAAAAAGGTAGAGAAGAAATAATTGAAAAGTTATTAGAAGAAAGCTCCAAAATTAAGTAAAAGAGGAGAAAATAGGTATTTGAGAAGCTGACCAAATATAAAAAAATTAATAAAAACTCTACAAGAAAACACCAAGCGATATCATGATAAAATTTTGTAAAATTTAAGACAAAGGAAGAACAGTGATAGAAGATTAGAAAAAACAGAGTTACCTACAAAAAAGAACCAGTAAGACTGAGCTCTGATTTCTCAGCAGAAGCCATGCAGGAAAGAATGAATTGGAATGACAGAATCACAACATATGCAGATCTAATGTTAAGAGATTTTAATGGATACACAGACAACTCCAAGAATAATAATAATAGGATGCTAGAATAGACCACCTTTGATGAAGGACAAAATTCAGCAAAAATGTAGAAGAACTAAACAATGCAATTTTTATATACCATCAAGTTGACTGCAACTTATAGTGACCCTATGCACAATAGTTTTGGACGGTGCCTTATCCTGAGTCACACTATCTCTCACATAACTGGCTCCATTGCCCCAGTCACTGTGTCAATCCATATCAAGTGGAGTTCTTCCTCTCCTGCGCTGTCCCTCCACCCTTCCAAGCATGATGTCCTTCTCTAAGGGATGGCCCCTCCTGACAACACGACCAATGTATGTGAGACAGAGCTTCAAAAACCTTGCCTGCTAGGAGCCACTTGTTTTCATCCCCTCCAGAACAGACTTGCTTGTTTTTGACAGTCCATTAACTAACTCTATCTCATACACATGTAACAGACACTTCATCCAAAAAGAGCACGATATACTTTCTTTTCCAGTACATATGAAATACTCTTCAAAAGACACCATATGTTAGATAGTGTGCCTCAATAAATTACAACATATAGAACTACAACAATGCAACTCTTCAGGTCCCAATTCTGTAAAATTAGACATTCACAACAGAAAGATCATGGCAGGGCAAAATCAAGTATATGGAAACTAAATAACACACTGCTTTAACATTAGTAGAGAAAAGAAGACATTTTAAAAAGAAAGAACTTTTTTAAAAACAAATGAGAATGAAGACAATACACCAAAATCTTTAGGACTCAACAAAGGCATTACTCAGAGATCTATTTATAATCATAACTGTAGATACCAAAAAAAGGAGAAAACATTAAAATCAATACCTGCACCCAACATCTAAAATAATTTAGAAGTGAATGTCATGCAAAGCCTTCAGTCTACAAAGAGTGGAAATAATAAACATTAGAAAAAAATGAAGTAGAAAAATAACAGAACAAAACTAAAAAGTCTTTGAAATTATTAATGAAATAGACAAGCAAATAACATTAACATGAATAAGAAGTCAAATCAATGGCATCACAGCACAAACAAATTAAAAATGATAATAACAGAATACTAGGAAGAATAACTGAGCAAGGGAACACTGCATGGTTTAAAATTAAGAATAGTGTGAATCAGAGTGGTATCCTCCATACCTATTCAATCGGTATGCTGAATGAATAATTCTAGAAGCTGAACTCTATGGAGAATATATTGTGATGTCTGGAGGGTAGGAAAACTGATCAACAGCCTACATTATGCAAATGCTACAACCTTCCTTGCTGAAATTGAGGAAAACTTGAAACAATTGCTATAGAAGATTAAATACTATAGGTGTTAATATGGATTATATCTCAACTTCAGTAAACAAAAATCTTCACCACCATTATGATTAATGGAGTTTTCTCCATTCTCCACTGAAGTTGTAAGCTCATCTCACGTTGATCCAAAACCAACAACTTTGGTACCAGCAGTAAAGAGATTAGCATTATTCCCAATAGCAAAGAGAGATGGAGGAAGTCCAAGCTGACATACTTGAATAGATAGCTCATTCACAGAATGGAATATTATGAAGCATTGAAAAACAATGAACTCATAAAACTGCGTAACATGCATGAGCCTGGAAGACATAATGCTGAGTGAAATATGTCAGTCACAAAGGTACAAATTCTTCACAAACCCACTACTGTAAAATAGCATTGAGATGGGAGGGGGAGAGCTGGAAATGGACAATGAACACTGCACTGGAATAGATGGAAGGAAGGATAATTTAAAGGGAATGGATGATTAGAAATTATGTTTATGACAACTAATAGCTGGGGCCAGAACAAGCATTATAAATGGAATTGGACGAGTGTGTGGGAGGAAAATGTGCATGAATGAATGAAAACCAAAATCTGTGTAACCTTTCACTAAAATAAAAAAGTTTAAAACAAAATAAAATTAATTAAGAGTATAGATACAAACTCAGAATTGTGAGTTAAGCAAATTTATTTTTATTTCGATCTATGTTAGTAACATCAGACACTATTAAACAACTTCAAACTTTTTTAAAGTACTGTCATATTCTAATTTTAACCTTACCAAATAACACACTAGAACAGTACATTGACAGAGAATTGACAGAAGTTCAAGCTTTGAAGTTCCCCTTTAGAAGAGGCCATGGCAACAGGGTTATCATTTCTGATGTTAGATGGATCCTTGCTGAAACCCGGATAATACCAGAAGAATCTCTATTTGTGTTTCATTGACTATTCAAAGGCATTTGAGTGTGTGAATCTTAAAAAATTATAGCTGATACTGAGAAAATTGGGAATTCCAGAACACTTAATTGTGCCCATGAGCAAGAGATCACTATATGGTTTAAAATCAGGAAGGATGTGCATCAGGATTGTACCCTTTATCTATACCTATTCAATCCCCATGCTAAGCAAGGAATTTGTGAAGCTGGGCTCTATAAAGAAGAATGTAGCATCAGGATTCTAGGAAATCTCATCAACAGCCTGTGTTATGCAGAAAACAGAACTTTGCTTACTGAAAGCAAGAAGGAATGAAACCCTTGCTGCAGAAGATCAAGAATGACAGCCTTCAGTATGGATTACTTCTCAACATCAAGAAAATGAAGAACATCCCCACAGCAACAACAGTCAAAATTGTGAGAGAGGAAGAAAAGATTCAAGTAGTCAATGTCTTCAACTTGCTTGGATTAACAAGCAACAGGAGATGTATTGCATTGGTCAAGTCTGCTGTCAGGGGTCTCTCCAAAATACTGAATAGCAAAGATGTCTGTTTGAAAACTAAGGTTCACCTGATTCAGGTGATGGTCTTCACAATCACCTGCTATGCTTCAGAGAGCTGGGAAATGAATAATGATAACAGAAGAATTGATGGCTTACTTCGAGTTGTAGTGCTGGAGAAGAATACGGATTTTTCATTGACTACCAAAAGAACAAATATATCTTGGGAAAAGTGCAGCTGCAGTGCTCCTTGGAGGCAAAGGTGACGAAGTTTCCTCTTTCACACTTTTGACATGTAGATAGGTGAGGCTATCCCGTGGAGATGGATATCATGCTTGGAAACATGGAGGGTCAGTGAATGAGAGAAAAACCCTCAGTGAGATATATTGACATGGTGACTTAAACTATAGACTCTAGTGTGTCAAATAATGAGGATGGCACAAGATGGCAGTGTTCAAGTTGGCTGTTCATATGTCTTACTCAACTTGATAGTACCTAAGAACAACAGCAAATATCTGTAAGATTAAAGGAAGCGGGAATGGCATCCACTTCCGAAATAACTTGTCTCTGGAAAATCTATGAACTTGGAGAAACAATGAAAGTTATACAAGTGTTCAGGTCTTTCGTTCATAGGGCTGCTATGAGTCATCTATGACTCGATGACACTTAACAACAATTTTATTTAACAGAAAAAGAATCCTGTTTTAGAGAAAAGGAATTATGGTCAAAAGATTATTACAAGTTCAAAGACACATAGTGAGTTATCAGTAACTCAGACTTAGATGTTAAGGTTACTAAAATATGATGTTTATATCTTTGTCTAAGAAATCCCTTCTTTCCTCTCAAAATTAGAAAATATTGTAACATTAGTTTTGCACCTATTTGAATGGACATTTTTTCTGAAAGAACATTTCGGACCCACATGCTTAGGCTTTTTGGATTGGAATATAAGAAAGGAACTACACTAAAATACTTGGTTTGGGTTTCCTTTGAAGACAAATGTTTGTTTATACTTGTATTTTGGTATGCAACATGTCATATCCCATATTAACTTTGCTTATTTAAACAACTGCAACTCCAGAGTATCAAGAGGCAGCAATTCTTTTGGCCCTAAAACCTTTAATCATCCAAATCTCTGGGGCTTAAGCTTGTGTCCTCTGCTATTCAATATGCAAAAGGCATCTTTAGGCCCACCTCTCTGTTACAGTGACATTTTGCACGGCCTGACATGTAGATGGAGTCTCCAGCTGTACTTCTTTGAGTATAATATGAGATGAGTGATATTTCCTTTTTATCTGAAAATTTAACCTGGTTAGAAGTTAAGCTGATTCAAACACACCTGGCCAAGACCAAAGTTATTTTTATAGGCAAATAGTATGAGTTGTTGGCAAGCTAAACAAACTTAGGTAGGTGGCCTTTATAATCTTATTTGCTTGAGACTTGTCATTTTTTTTCATGCCAGTGCTTGCAAAAGATAGAGAGGAACAGAATCCTCCCTTTATACATGCTGAAATGTGCGAAGTGTACCCTTGAAGGAGTATAGAAGGAAGAGACAGGGACAGGTTTAGGGAAGGAGTGAGCGAAGACTTAAAATGCATTTCTGGTTACTTGGAAATGCGTAAGGGTAAAGTCAGGGTTTTTCTCCCCCTTTCTTTAGAAAACCATTAAATAGATGGATGTGACACACACGGATAACATTCTTATATAAGTTTAGACAGTATATTCATCTATGCTGCTGTTACGATGTGTAATTAAGTTGGAACCAACGGAGAGCTGCCCCATCAGAGGTATCAGATTGCACTGGAGGAGACTGTCCATCTTTCTCCTGTAGAGCAACTAGTGGATTTGGACCACACACCTTTGGGATGGCTGTGCATCTCTTTACCACTAAACCACAAGAGCTCCAATGCTCATATATCCCTAAACCAAGCCCACAGCCATTTTGTGAATTCTAACTCATTTCTTGGGGTTTCTGGGCTATAAGTTTTCATAACGGAGACTGCTTATCTTCCATTAGTGTAGCAGCTTGTGAATTTGAATATCCACACTTTTGGTTTGCTGTCTAACACATAATGCACTGTGCTACCAGGGATCCTTCATATATAATTAGGGATGAAAAGAATATAAACATGAAGAATGTTTACTATATGCTACTATTTGTCAGATATTATACAGAGCCTTTTATATGTGTTAACTAAATATATTTTCAGAGCAGGTATTAGGTAGGTCTTTTAGAGAAAACTGAATCTCAGAGAGGTGAGGAAATTAGTCATAGTTACAGACCATATCAATGGTAAAGCCAGACATTGATTCCAGACATCTGGCTTCTGTGCACCTTGCTTTCTCCAGAATTCTTTTCCTTACTCTTTGAGATGGCTTCAGGTACTTCTGTGGATAAGGACACAAATATGTCCATCTCTTAGGGATTCACATTAATTAGAGGGAATTCTTCATAAAAGGTAAATAGCACCTTTTGAGTGGGAACTTGCAAATAAGGTGTACAAATTAATAATGAGATGATTTGTCAGTTTTGCCATCCCATCAGGTTGAAATTGAACATCTTCACAGGCAAAAAGTGGGAATTTTGCTATCAA
Organism: Elephantulus edwardii; assembly: GCF_000299155.1. NCBI lineage: Eukaryota > Metazoa > Chordata > Mammalia > Macroscelidea > Macroscelididae > Elephantulus > Elephantulus edwardii. The sequence goes on from NW_006399833.1 coordinate 13,330,399, forward strand.
CATGAAAGAAGAAACAGAGAATACAATGTGTCCTTTTGAGCCAGAAATTCCTTCATGAGTTGAGGTGAGACTGAGAGGCACAAACAATATTAGAAGCAGCAGAGGAGGTGAAGAATGAGGCCCTTGTAAGACAAAGCTGAATGGGATCAGTCATCTCACAGGAGTGAGAGTCAAGTGCCTTGACCTAGGTTGGCTGGGGCTAATAAGAGCACATAATTGGCAGAATTTAAAGAACTTTTGAACACTTCAGAAGCCTAAGGTAGACCTGCAAGGCTGAAGGTCAGAGGGAGGTCTGCCTGTGAGTATGGTTGAGAAGAAGCTGCTCTGACTGAGAGATTGTATGAGTGTTTCCATCCTGGATTACATTTAGAAGAATGGGAATCCCGGAGCACTTAATTGTGCTCATATGAAACGTATACCTAGACCAGGAGGCTGTTGAGCAAACAGAACAAGGGAACACTACAGGTTTTAAAATAAGAAGTGAGTGTGTCAAGGTTGTATTCTCTTTCCCTAACTATTCAATCTGTATGCTGAGCAAATTATTCAAGTGGCTGGGAATGTGATATCAAGATCAGAAGGAGATTCATCAGTAACCTAGTAACCTGTGTTATACAGAAGATACAAGCTTGCTCCTGAAAGTGAGGAAGACTTGAAGCACTTGTCACAGAAGATGACAAATACAGCCTTTAATATGGATTCCATCTCAATGTCAAGAAAACAAATATTCTTACCACTGGACCAATAGACAGCATCCTGATAGATGGAGAAAAGGTTGAAAATATCAACAACATTATCTTACTTGGATCAAGAATTAACACCCTTAGTAGCAGCAGTCAGAAATCAGGAGACATAGTGTACAAGGAAAATCTGAAGTTAGGAGCTTCTCTAAGTTATTGAGTAATGATATCAGTTTGAGAACTAAGGTGTGTCTGATCCAGGCCATGGTCTTTTCAATCACTTGCTATCCATCTGAGAGCTGGATAATGAATAAAGATGATAGATACGAATTGATGCCTTTGAGCTGTGGTGTTGGAGAAGAGCACTGAACATCCAATGGACAAAAGAACAAACAAATATGTCTTGGAGAGGGTGCAGCTGGAATGTTCTTTGGAAACAAAGATGGTGAGGCTTCACCTCACATACTTCAAGCATGTTTCTAGGAGGAGCTGTTCCTTGGAGAGGTACATGATACTTGGAAGGAAGGAGGAGGGTCAGTGAAGGGAAGGAAGACCCTCAACCTGGTGAACTGACACAGTGACTATCGCAGTGGGCTCTAATGTGTCAGGAAATGTGAGGATGGCACAGGCTAAGACAGATTCAGATCCGTTGGTCATAGGGTTGCTGTGAGTCATACTTGACAGCACCTACCAACAACATTAGGAGGGGACAGTTCTTGGAAAGGGACATTATGCTAGGAAAAGTGAAAGATTAGAAAAAGGAAAACCCTCAAGGAAATGGATTGACACAGTGACTATAACAATGCTCTTGAGCTTCTCGGAGATTCTAGAACAGTATAGAAAATGGTTTCAATTTGTTGTTCATCAGCTAGTTTTGAGTTGTAGAATCCTGGATGACAACTAACAGCAATGACAATTTATAGTAGCTTAGGTCTAGTCTATGACTGATGGTAAAATTTGGGTTCAGGGATGGGGAAAAAAAGGACAGTGTTTAAAGTAAATTAATAGTAATGAATTATCTATTACCTATTCTTATTATGATTTTGGCTTCATGTTGTTGTTGTTATGTGCTGTTGAGTCACTATTCATTTGTGACCCTATGAACAATGGCTCTGAGCCCTAACCTATACTGTACCATCCTCACGGTCTCTGACATAATTGAGCCCGTTGTTATATTCACTGCATCAGCAGTGTTGATGGTCCTCCCCTCTTACGCTGACATCTTTCTCCAAGAACTTGTCTCTCCTAACAAAATACCCAAAGTATGTGAGAGACAGAGTCTCATGATCCTTTCCTCCAAGGGGCCCCCTGATTTCACTTTCTTCATAACAGATTTGTTTGTTTTCTTTGCAGTCCATAGGCTAGTCAATACTCCTCTTCAACATCAAACTCAAAGGTAGTGATTCTTTCTGTCATCCTTAGTCGTTGTCCAACTGTCATATGCATAACAAGCAATTGAAAAGACCATAAATGCCCACAGCATCCTTCAGTATTGCAACTCAAGGCTTCAATTTGTTCTCTCAGTTTGAGAAATTCTGAGTGAATTTTTCTCATTGATTTTCTGACTCTAGTTCTTTGCACATTTAATTATTACATTTTTACTTTGTTTTCTTGAGCCACCCTTTGGAGTTTTGTGTTCAAGTCTTTTACTTCTTCATTCCTTCCTTTGTTTTGTATCAAATGATACACTGCAAATATATTAATTTTTCTTTTTCTTCAATTATACCTCAGTAAGTTGTAAAGTGCATTAAATCACTTTCTTCAAAGAAACTTCTACCTACTTGGAAGTTCAGTCAGTAAAAGAGACATCAATAGAGGATCCTCCGATGAGCTGAGGATATCTATAGTGCTGTACCATGGAACGGGGAATTTTGATGATATAGTCCATAAGGAATTTTGCTGCTTACCTAACGGCAGTGACTCTCTGGCAGTTCTTTTAATCACTGATGAATGTACAGGAGAAAAGAAGCAAGCTTGGAAAAGCTGCTGGAGGTTCAGTTATGAGTTATTTCAGAATGGAAGACAATGAATGAATAAGCGGTGACATTAAATATCTTGCAGTTGTCAATGCTATTTAGTCTACTCTAACTCCCAGGGACCCTCTGAACAACAGATTGGAACTTTGTGGAACCATACCCTATCCTGTGCCATGCTTGGTCTCAGATATGCTTGAGTTCAATCTTACAGTAACTGTGTCACTCCGTCTCATTGAGGGTCTTTCTTTCTTTTGATGACCCCTATCTTTCCCAGCATGATTTCTTTTTCCAATTACTAGCCCTGCCTGACAACATTCCTGGTATATGTGAGATGAAGTTTTACCATTGTTGCCTCTAAGGAGCAGCACCCTGGTTAAAATTCCTCCAAGACAGATTTGTCTGTTCTGTTGTCAGTCCATAAGATATTCAGTACTCTTCACCAAGAGCACAAAATTTCCAGAAACATGGATGCATAGTTATTTAGATCCCTGGGTGTCACAAATATTTTACTATTCATCATTTGACCCAGCAATTCCTCTACTCGGAATATACCCTAAAGAAACCATAACCATCACCCAGACAGATATATGCACACACATGTTTCTTGCTGCTTTGTTCATCATAGCAAAGAGTTGAAAACAACCTAAGTGGCCAACAACAAACAAATGGATAGAGAAGCTATGATATATTCACACAATGGAATACTGTGCTGCATTGAAAAACAAGGAACTCGTGCAATATTATTCAAAATGGATGACCCTGGAGGACATTATAATGAGTGAAATATCTCAGTCACAAAAGGACGAATACTGCATAGTGCCACTGTTGTAGAACGGGACTGATATCAGGGTTGGGGGGAGACTGAGAAAAATTGGATAAATTATGTATATTGCCTTGAAACAGATGAGAGAGAGAACAGTTTAAAAGCGATATATGATAGGGTATTATGGTTATGACAAGTGTCCAGAAAGAAGGTTACATAGTGGAGTGGACTGGCGGGGGTAGATTGTATATCAATGAGAGAATTTTTCTTTTACTTTTCAAAGAGAAGAGTGAACTGGGGGGAGGGGTGGGCAGGGAGAAATATGCAACAATGAATGAATGGAAATCCAAAATCTCTGTAAACGTTCATTAACATTAATAAAAGAAAAAAAAATTGAGAGTTAGAATCTATCCAGAGGCACCATGGAAGACAGACCTGGTAATTTGCTTTCCAAAGGTCAGAACCTTGAAAAACCTTGGAGCAGATGGGCTCTGCACATTACATGAGGTCATCAGAATTTATTTGATTTCAACTAACAAGAACAACATAGATTAATGCAGAGATGAGCAGATACAAAGATATATTATCACTTTATAATATTTTCTTATATAGCAACACTAAATCTGCCTTGTATTTTGGCCATATGCCTTTAAGAATTCTTTAAAAAATAATTTTAGTAAATCCTTTGGTATATATAACCCATTTTTTCATCAACATAAAGAGAATATAACTTTTATTTAGTTAGTCTACCTTTTATTAATGACTTGGGGCCATTTGTTATTAACATCAAGCTTGCATCATGCTGGAATACCCTCTGGACTTCATTAAATGTGTATCCATATTCACTTGAATAAGTGTTTCAAGACAAGAGCACTTTAAAAATCTTGTGGTAGGAGTGCTGCTTGCATCTGCCACTTCTAGCTATTCTGTCTCCTCCTGTGCTGTCATCTGTCATTTCTTTCAGAGTATGGACTTCCTGGATCAGCCTCCCCACCCTCAGAATAGAATATAAACTTGAATTGGTAAAGCATATAAGCAAGATTATTAGAACTAAAAAAAAAAAAACCAAAACAAGCTCTTTATAGACAACTGAAGGTTTTTCCTCTAAATATGATACCTAATTTTTCACGCATGGAAAGAAGTAATTTTGAGTGCTTTATTTCTCAGTCTTGTAATAGACAATTTGGTTTGAAGTAGAGCTCAGTTCCAAACAGGTGAGATACTACTGTATTATATATAGAAGACTAATATATCATTTCTACCACCATACATCTTTATGAAATGATTGTTACTTAAATTAGTAAAGCTTGGGACCATGATTAGAGATCTAACAGTCTGAAAGTACCATTCTTACTACTCCTTTTCAGACCAGTTTTTATTCTATTGATCAAAAATTGTCTTTCTTTTCTTATATTAAGTTTCAGCTACTAGAAAGGCCAAATTAACAAAATATGAATTATTATTGCCATTTTTAGAGTAATCCATTTCCTTTTTCTCAAATCTTCCACTGAAAAGAATTTTGACTGTAAAATAAAATCGATAATTCAGCCACCCTATTGCCCAATTCTAAAGAACTCTTCAGAAAGCATTTGCAACAGAACCAAATTCTGCAACTCACTTGCTAAAATGTCATTTTTCTATATTGAGAAATCAGTGTAAGCATTATTTTCAAGAATTATAGGAGAATATACTAAACCAGTGAGAAGGTTGGGGTGAGACTGAGAAAAATTGGATAAATTATGTATACTGCATTGAAACAGATGAGTGAGAGAACAGTTTAAAAGGGATATATGATTGATTATTATGGCTATGATGGAAGTCCAGAGTGAAGGTTGCATAGTGGTGTGTACTGGGATGGGGGAGGGGAATTGTATACTAACGAAGGAATTTTAATTTTCAGAGAGAGGAATGAACTGGGGGGGAGGGAGGGGTGGACAGGGAGAAAAATGCAACAATGAATGGAAATCCAAAATTTCTGTAAATGTTCACTAAAATTAATAAAAAAATGTTTTAAAAAAGAACATACTTATCCACTTAGTTTCTCTCATTCTCTTCTATAGTATGTGAAGGCAAGTCTTTGTTGAGGTTTAAAAATCTCACCAATTAATATTTCTATTGATGAATTCCTATGGGCCGGGATTTGGTCTTCATAAATTTGATTCTGTCAAAACATCAAGAATGTGTCTGATATTTCATTTCAGGGCTGAGGGAGCAAAGGAAACCTCAATTAACATGAATCAAGCTAGCACAGATGAATATATAGATAATCAATTTATTTATTTACTCTGAGCAATAAAAGCAGCAAGAAGGCTGGAATGCTCTTTATCCCAAGTCTAAGTCATCTCTCCATACAATTGAACTCATTTCATTGCCTTCCCATTAGAATCAACTTAAGACCTTCCAGTGGGTCATGTAAATCATGAAGAAAAGCTCCCTAGGAGCTGCTGGTGGATTCCAATGCTCAGAGAGACACTGCCTTTGGGTGAGCAGTTCAACTTCCTATGGACTAAGCCACCAGAGCTCCCTTGTCTCCATACTTCTAAGTCACATTGGAACATTTTTTGGATGTGTACAGAATCTCAGCAAGGGGAGTACCACTGGATGTGGTAATGTTTTAGATAGGCACTGGTCACATCTGGCTCTATGGGCTTCACCAGTACTATTATCCCAGCTGATTATTCTGCTTACTAAGTTTGTCTCTAAATAGTTATTGTTATGTGCCCTTGAATTGGAACTGACTCATAGCTGACCCTCCAGTGGGTTTTCAGAGTCAATAAATCACCAGTAAATCACTGTAGAGCAGTTGGTAGAGTACTATACAATTCGTCAAGTTCCAAAACAGAATAAATTCAGTTGAGTCTGGCTAGATTTAAATTAATTAAAAATCACGCTTCTGTTTCAACTCAGATTTGTCAGTGGCTGCTGGTTTTATTAATCTTTTTAAAGAACCAAGTTCTTTCTTTCTATTATTTTTTATTATATATTTTATTATTTTTCATTTATTTCCGCTCTAATCTTTATTATTGTCCATCTTCTAGACATTGTAGGGTTTGCTTGTTGATCTTATTCTAATTTTTTGAGATATTAAACTGTTGATTTTGTTTTCTTTTTTAAACTTTGTGTTGGTTTGCAGACAAAATCTGTATACATTGTTTTCATTCATGTACATTGTGTTTCACACATGCCTTCAATGGCACTATTTAATATGATCATTCATATACATCATGTTTTATAAGATCAGTCACCATTGATCTAGGCCAACTATCACCCTGCATTTATTGCTATAGACTGACTTCTGAGCATTGCCTTTATTGTGTATCAAAGATTTTTGTGTACTATGTTTTCAAGACATTTTGTAATTTCATTTTTTTTTATTTCTTGTACTACTGAGTAGTTTTAAAGCAGGTTAGTATTCCATAGACTTTAGGTTTTTTCCACTTTGATCTTCCTTTTTTTAATTTCTAACTTTAGAGCATTTTAACCTGAGAAGATGCTTTGTAGTGTTTTGATGATTTTTTAATGTATTGAGGTTTGCTCTGTGAGGTTTATTCTAAAGGAAGTTCCTTATGACCTTGAGAAGAAATGATATATACTCTGGCAGAGCAGACTGTTATAGAGATTCAGGTTGTTTACTTATGGTATTTCGTTCTTCTGCATGCTTGTTGAATTACTTCCTAATTCTTCTGTTCTTCATCAAAAGTGGAATAGTCAAGTCTCCTACCATGATTGTGTAGTTGTCTATTTCTCTATTCAAAAGTTAAAGTTAGTTTTATTTGTATGTTTATCATTGAGTATATTAATACTAATACTATTTGTAATATGTTTTCTTGTTCACTTGACCCTTTGATAATTATATTCTTTACTATCTATTATACTGTTTTTCCTTGAAGATTATTTTATAATTCATTAATATTGCCACTCTTATTATTTTTTATTGCTTTTTGCTTCATATATTTTATTTCAGCCTTTGACTTTTAGCCTATCTTAATCCTTGTACTTAAGGTATGTCTCCACGGATATTATTGCTTATGTCAGATGAATCTTGGCTGAGCAGAAAATATTTATTTGAGCTTTATTAACTGTGCAAATATATTTGACTGTGTGGATCATAAAAATATGGCAAGCATTGAGAAGAATGGAAATATGAGAACACTTAATTCTGCAAAATCTATACCTAGGCCAAGAGGCTATGGTGTGAATAGAGAAAGGAAATATTACAAGTTTTAAAATTGAGAAAGGTGTGTGTGGGATCGTATTCTTTCTTCATACCTATATAATCGGTTGTTGTTGTTGTTATGTGCCATTGAGTCGTTTGCGACTCATAGGGACCTATGCACAAGAGCTCTAAATGCTGTTCTATCTTGTGCCAACCTAGCCATCTCAAACGCACTTATTTCCACCACTGTTGTCACAGAATCGATCCACCTCATCGAAGGTCTTCCTCTCCTTCACCAGTCCTCCACTCTGCCAAACATAATGTCCCTCTCCAAGGACAAGTCCCTCCTTGCAACATGCCCCAAGTATGTCAGACGAAGCTTCAGAATTCTTGATTCCAAGGAGCATTCTGGCTTCATCTTCTCCAGGACAAACCTGTTTGTTCTCCTAGTAGTCCATGGTATATTCAGCACTCTTCTCCAGCACCAAAGCTCAAAGGCATCAATTCTCTTTCTATCAACCCT
>NW_006399833.1:13340058-13362315 GCF_000299155.1 Elephantulus edwardii
CTCATTGGTGCTCAAGGCCTCAAACCTGTTCCTGAGATGGTTTTGAAATTCGAGTGGGATAGACTTAAGACCAAATTTTGGTTTTAAGATAAAAATTTGGTTTTGCTGAGTAAATTATTTTTGAAGTTGAACTATGAAGAAGATTGTGGCATCAGGACAGGAAAAAGACTCACCAATAACTTTCATTACGCAGATAATACAAACTTGCTTGCTGAGAGTAAGAAAGACTAAACATTACATCCTTTGGTATGCATTGCATCTCAATGTCAAGAGAACAAAAATTCTCACCACTGGACCTATTAGCAATGTCATGATAGATGGAGTAAAGATTGAAATTGTCGATACTTCATCTTACTTGGATCCACAATCAATACACAATATCAGCAGTCAAGAGATCAGGAGACATATCACATTGGGAAAGCCTGCAGTCAGGGAAATCTCCAAATTATAGAGGAGCACATGTATCAGGTTGAGGAAGGTGTGCCTGACTCAGACCATGGTATTTTTAGTCACTTGCTATGCTGCTGAGAGCTGAATAATGAATTAAGATGACGGAAGAAGAAGTGATGCCTTTGAACTGTGGTGATGGAGAAGAATGCTGAAGATCCCATCAACTTACTAAAGAATAAGCAAATATGTCTTGGGGAAGGTGAAGCCAAAGTGCTTCTTGGAGGCAAAGATGATGAAGTTTCATCTCATATATTTTGGGCATGTTGCTAGAAGGGGCTTGAAAAGGAGGAGGGATGGTGAAAGAGAGGAACCAGATGGATTGACAAAGTGACTACAGCAATGGCTTGAGAGTGTCAGAGATGGTGAGGATGGCATGGGACAGGATAGGGTTCAGATCTTGGGTTCACTATGTGTCATACTTGACTGGATGGCAATTAACAAGTTGTAGACAGAATATTTATGGATTTTTATTTACCAATTTTTCTATTCTTTATCTCTTGGCTAGTGCACTTACCCTATTCATATTCATGTAATTATTGCTGTTAGATGCCATCAGATTGACTATGACTCATCGTGACCTTATGAAAAGCTGACCTGAACTTTGCCCTATTCTATGTCATCCTCATTATCTCTGACAAACTAAAACCCATTGCTGAAGTCCATGGGCCAAATAATCTCATAGGGAGTCTTCCTTTCCTTCGCTGACCCTCCATTTTTCCAAGTATGATGTCAGTTTCCAAGGAATAGCCTTGCCTAGCTACATGCCCCAAATGTGAAAACCAAAACTTTGCCATCCTTGCATCCAAGGAGCACTCTGGCTGCACCTTTCTTTGTTCTTTTGGGAGTCAATGGGGTATTCATAACTCTGCTTCAGTATCACAACTCAAAGGCATCAATTCTTCTGTCTTTAGTCATGGTTCAGCTCTCTGCTGTGTAACAGATGATTGAGAAGGCCAAGGCCTGAATCAAGCACACCTTAGTCCTCAAACTGACATTGCTCCTCAGTGTTTTCGAAAGGTTCCTGACAGCAGACTAGCCCAGTGCAATATATATATCACCTGATTTCTTAATTACTGATGCCACAAGGTTTTAATTGTTGATTCAAGTCAGATAAAATACTTGATAGCTTCAATCCTTTCTCTATCATAATGTTGACTATTATTCCTGTGGTGAGGACCTTTGCTTTCTTGATGTTGAGATGTAGTCCTTGACCTTCTGCAGAAAGCACTTCATATACTCCTCACTTTCATCAAACGATTTTGTGTCATTTGCATAAGGCAGGTTGTTGATGAGTCTTCCTCCAATGCTAATACCACATTCTTCATGGTAGAGTACAGCTTCATGAATTATTTGCTTAGCATACAGATTGAATAGGTATGGAAAAAGGATACAACCTTGATGCACACTCTTTTTTATTTTAAGCCATACAGTGAATGTTCCTTGCTCAGATTTGACAACAGCTTCTTTATCTAGATATAGATTTCTCATTGGCACAATTATGTGTTCTGGGATTCTTAGTCTTCTCATAATTTGCTATGATCCACAGTCAAATACCTTTGCATAGTCAATAAACACTAATAAACTTTCTTTTGGTATTATTCGCTTTTAGCCAGGATCCATCTCACATCAGAATGATACCCCTAGGGCCCTGGCCTGCTTGAAAGCCAGCTTAAACTGGTAGGTCCCAATCAATGAACAATTCTAGCTGTTTTGGAATGATCATCAACAATATTTTGCTTGCATGAGATATTAATGATAGTGTTTGATAACTTTTGCCATCTGTTGAATCACCCTTCTTGGGAATGGGGACAAATATTGATCTCTTTTTCAGTCAGTTGCTTAGGTAGCTGTCCTCCAGATTTCCTGGCATAAATTGGTGAGCCCATCCAGGGCTGCATCTGTTAGCTGAAACATGTTGATTGGTATCCCATCAATTCCTGGTGCCGTAGTTTTTGCTAATGCCTTCAGTACAGCTTGAACTTCAGCCTTCATAATCATTGGCTCTGGTTTATATGATATGTCCTGAAATTTTTCAATGTCAATAGATTTTTTAATACAGTGATTCTGTGTATTAATTTTATCTTCTTTTTTTAAAATACATTTTTTATTTTATACTGGTTTACTTACAATGATAGTATATGTATTTTTTTAAAAAAAATATTTTAACTCTTTAGGCCAGATGTCCTCCCATAGTTCTTCTCATCTTTGGTAATTGGTATTCAGTGCCTCAAACCTGTTCTTGAGATGATTCTTAAATTCACCTAGTGTAGACTCAAGGTCGTGTTTTAGCTCCTGTGGTCTAGTTTTAATTTTATTTTGCTTCCATTTAAACTTGTACAAGAGTGGTTGGTTATCTATCCGTTCCACAATCAGCATCTGTTCTAGTTGGACTGCTGGTATTGTGTTTCTCTAAAAATTCTTTAACCAAATATAGTCAATCATATTCCTATTCAGTCTTTCAGGGGAAGTCCTTGTGTAAAGTTAACATTTGTGTTTTTTTAAAAAGTATTTGCTATGAATAAATCATTGAGTACACAAATTTTGATCATTCTTTCCCTAGCCTCATTTCTGTCACCAAATACATACTTTTCCTACTACCATTCCTTTCACTTTCCAAGTTTTTCATTCACCAAATAGTTATTGGTACAGATTGATTGCATGTTTGATGAATTTCAAAATGCAAAAGTTGGTAGAAACTCTCAATTAACTCCTCTTTGGCTTTAGTTATTGGTGCATATATTGAATAATAATCATATTAACAGGTCTTCCTACTATGTATATGGATAGTATCCTATCAATTCCAGTTCATGAGGGATATTGATATTGCCTTTTTTACTATGAAAGTAATACCATTCTTCTATAGTTTTTTATTCTCAGCATAGTTGATCATTTGATTGTCCGATTCAAAGTTGCCTACGTTTGTCCAATTTACTCCTGTTATTTTGTTACTAGCTATAATATCCCTAGTACCGTGGTATCTTCTAAACTCAGCCTGCACATCTGACAGTTCTTTATTGATGTGTTTTTCCAGTCATGGGTTGTTTTTTGTTTGGTTTTTTTATATATATAATTTTCAGCAGAATCTTGCTTGTATGTGATATTAATGATGTTGTTCAATAATTTCCACACTCTGTTGGATCACCTTTCTTTGGAATGAGAACAAATACAGATCTCTTCCAGTCAGTTGACCAGGTGGTTGTCTTTCAGATTTCTTGGCACAACTTGGTGAGTACATCCAGGGCAGCATCTGTTTGTTGAAATACGTCAATTGGTATACCATCAATTTCTGGGGCCTTGTTTTTTGCCAGTTCTCTCAGAGCACATGAACTTCTTCCTTCATCAACACAGGCACTTGATCATACGTTGTTTCATTACATTCTTGGGTGTCAGCCAATTCCTTTTGGTACAGTGGCTCTGTATACTCCATCTTCTTTTAATGCTTTCTGGATTATGTAATATTCTGTCCAAAGCATCCTTAAGTATTTCAATTCCTTCAGCTTAATAAATGCCATGGTACTAAGGATGTTATAGCTAAAGGTAGATTGATCTTGGCTGAAAGCAAAGAGTACCAGAGGAATGTCTGTGTTTCATTGACTATGCAAAGGCATTTGGCTGTGTGTATCACAATAAACTGCAGCTGATTCTTACTCTGAGAAGAATGGGAATCTCAGAACATTTGATTGTGCTTATGTGAAACCTATACTTGGACCAGGAAGAAGTTGTCAGAACAGAGCCAGGAGATACTACATGGTTCAAAATCAGGAAGGGTGTATGCCAGGAATGTGTCCTGTCTCCATACCTTTTCTATCTATATGCAGAACAGATCATCCAGGAAGCTGGACTGTATGAGGAGGAATGTGGCATCAGGATTGGAGGAAGACTCATCAACAACCTGTGTTATACAGATGACACAACCCTGCTTGCTGAAACTGAGGAAGACCTGATGTGCTTGCTGCAGAAGGTCAAGGACTGCAGCCTTCAATATGGATTGAAGCTCAACATCAAGAAAACAAAGATTCTCACCAAAAGGCCAATTGGCAGCATTATGATCAATGGAGAAGAGATTGAAATTGTTAACAGTTTTAGTTTGCTTGTCTTCACAATCAGCACTCTTTGTACCAGCAGCCAGGATATCAAGAGATGAATTGCACTGAAAAAGTCTGCTTTCCGGGATGTCACCAGAGTACTGAAGAGCAATGATGTGCATTTGATGCTAAACCTGCTTGGGATAGCTATGATCTCAACTCAAAACTACTCAATAATTATGTGCTTTGCTGAACCAATGATGTAGACAGTCCATGGAGAATGTATTTTTCCAAATTTTAGTGTGATTTGTACCAGGTGCTGAATCTAAATGGATATCTAGTCAGAGGCAGATTTTTAGGCCAAGTTTTAGAAACAAGTGGTGTTTCTATAATCTAGGGACTGGCTTCAGGAAATGCAACTCTTTTTCTCTCACACAGACATAGCACACTCTATAGAGAACAAGTCTTTGAATGTGGAACTGGGTTCACATTCCCAAAGCAAGATATAAAATAACTCAAGCTTGGACTCAGGTGGGGCATCAGGAGAACAGCTGGCTAGGTAGGAGAAGTAATTTTTCTCATGTAAGGATAACAAAAAGGAGGTTGAACCTTTATTTTCTTAAGCCAGCCTTAAGACACCATTGCAGTTGATGTTTTGACCTTAACTGATCAGAAAGTTTCTTGTAAAATTTCAAAATGACTATGCTGCATTGGTCCTATTCAAAGTTCAGTGATCTCTATGTCTTCATATTCAATGTTGTCCTTCAGTTTTTTTTTTCTTCAGTCAGAATTTGAACTACATCTTTGTCTTTACTTTTGAAACTCAGGGTTCCAGGATTATAATTTGTAATTTTGTTTTTACTGTGTTTGTTGTAGGGATTCTGGGCTGTCATGTGCCTAGTCCACCATCTTGTCTGGAAGCCACTGGTCATTTTTTTAAAAGGAAATCTTAATAAAGAAAAATCAGTGACAGGAAAAATATCTAGTCAATCTCAATAATATGGAAAAAAATTATTATCCTTTATAGGAAAAAGAGTGAAACACTCTCAGGGTGCTATCAGAGTGCCAAGAATATATGATGAGATCATCATAGAAATTTAATGCTTAGGAGCTATTAAAAATCTTTGATATCATTCGATTTATAATTATTTTGTGTTCTAGATGAAAACATTCAGAAGTAGAGAAAAGAAGTCATTACTCTTTTAGTATATAGTAGAGCTACAGCTCAGGTTGGAAAAGTACATTTAGAAGACAAATTAGGTAGAATGTACATGCATTGGTGAAGAGGTAAGGGAGCCATATGGGAAGAAGGAAATGAAGAGAATGATAATATATTCAATTCAGGAAGAGGGTATAAATTAGATTGTGGCAAAAGGGAAGATATTATGTAAATAGAGTTAGGACAAATATTTTGTATTCTTGCCTTCCAAATTTACATTTGTTCTAGAATATATTAAGGATCACTTTAAGGGCTTTGCTGCCAAAACTGCTCTCTCAGTCCGAACACGAGAGTGCCAGGGTCACATGCCTCTGATGGAGGCCTTCAGGCTGCTGTTGCCACTGCTGGTGAGTCCACCTCCTGACCCTCGACCTCAGGTCAGCAGAGGCCACAAATATCTTGCTCCCTAAGACAGTTTGAGGATCACAGGCCTCCAAAGGAAGCCTACAGGTCTCGGCTGCCACTAATAGTGATTCCGCCCCTTAACCCCCAATCTTAGTCACAGAAGCAGAGGCAGCAGGTTTTCCAGTACCCCCTAAGACAGTAAACTGACTTTGTTGCTGAAATTGTTCTCTCAGTGCTGGCACAGAAGTGTTTGGGGTCACAGGCCTCCAATAGAAGCCTCCAGCCCTCTGCTGCCTCTGATTGCACTGCTGGTGAGTCCACTCCCTGACGTTCGACCCTAGACCCGGAAGTATGGAGATTACAGGCTTCCCACCCTGAAATCAACTTTCTGCCTTTGCTGCTGAGCCCACATTTTCTGCCCCAGTCCAAGGGTATGCTAATGGCTGGCAAATTTCAGTTCACTGTTGCTGCAGTTCAGACCTGCTGAGAAAAATTCACTCAGGAAACTAATATCACAAAAGTAAGGAGCTGAGGACTACTCACACTGACACTACAGAACTGCCTCAATGTCAAAGAAATAGCAGTCAGGTACAAACATTGTGAAAAAGCAACACAAAACTTCTGAAAAACAGACCAGAAAGAAAACACAAGGAATACCCTGGAGGCAGGAAAGCAAAAAGAATACATTTTTGTGCAGTTTCAAGAATTGGTACTGATGAAATTACAAATGATGAAAGGAAGAAATGAAACAATTTATAAAGAGATAAAACAATTTAAAAATAAAAATTAGTAGAAGACAGAGAGAGTGCAAACAACACAACTATAGAAACAATAGGAAAATATGAAAATGCAAATCAGAATAATAAAAGGGAGGTTGAAGAAATCTTTAATACATTGTCATTGTTGTTGTTATGTGCCGTCGAGTCGCCTGTGACACATAGCAACCCAATGTACAGCAGCTCTGAACCCTTCTGTGTCCTGAGCCAGTCTCACTAACTCCAACACACCAACCCTCATTGCCCCAGTTACTGTTTCAATCCATCTTAAAGAGGGTCTTCCTCTCCTGTGCTGTCCCTCCACCGTTCTGAGCATGTTTCTCCTGGCCATGTACTCAAAGTATGTGAGACAGAACTTCAAAATCCTAGCCTTGAAGGTGAAACTTGGTTTCACCCTTTCCAAGACAGATCTTTATTCTTTTGGCATTCGATGGTATGCACAAGACTCTTCTCCAGCACCACAGCTCAAAGGCATCAGTCAACTCTTCTTCTGCTATCTTTAGTCATTGTCCAGCTCTCTGATGCATAGCAAGTAATCGTGAAGACCATGGATCAGGTGCACCTTAGTCTCTAGACTGACATCAGTATGTGAGAGGGGCAAAAAAGCAGGAATAAGAGATGAAACAGAGACTTAGTGAAATAGAAGACCTTGAGGATAACCTACTACAGGAAAAAAGCAGAGGAGAGATAAAAGAAAAATGAAGAAATTTAAGAATCATGTGGGATGACATTAAACAAAACAATATACATGTGATTGTATTTCCAGAACAGAAGGAAAAGAATAAAAATACTGAGAAAATTATGGAAGAGGTACTAGAAGAAAATGTCCAGGTATCATGGAAGATGAGGAAACACACATTCAAGAAGCTCAGTGTACAACAGACTAGGCCTCAACAGAAAGCTATGAGGATGTATTGTAGCCAAATTCTCCAAAATCCAAGTCAAAAATAGAATACTAAAAGCAACACGAGAAAAACAAAGAGTCACCTAAAAAGGAGGACCAACGAGATTAGGCTTTGACTTCTCAGCATGAACAATGCAAGCAAGAAGACAATTGGATGGCATATACAGAATGCCAAAAGAAAATGGTTGACAAATGAGAATCCTCTACTCTGCAAAGCTGTCTATCAAATAAGGAGAAATTTAATCATTTGCAGAAAAACAGGAACATAAAGAATTTGTGAAAAATAAGAGCAATTCTATAAGAAATATTAAAGGAAGTTCTTCCACAGAGACAGCAAAGCAAAGGGGATGGACTAAAGTCACCAGAAACAACAGAAAAAAGAACACAGTAAAATGTCAGCCATAAAAGTGGACCTATTATTAATAATCACATTCAATGTGAATGGCTAAAATACACCCATTAAAAGAAAAAGAGTAGCTGAATGAATAAAAAATAAAGACCATCAGTATGCTACATACATGAGACACATCCAAGAAATGAGGAAAGAGATGGACTAAAAATCAAAGGGCAGAAAAAATACACCATGCAAATGAATCCACAAAAAGGCCAGAGTGGCAATGTTAACCTCTGAAAAAAATAGGCTTCATAGTGAAAACCACCTAAAGAGACATTATTTAATGTCTCTAAGGACACTATATAATGATTAAAGGCACAATAAAGCAAGAGGACACACCTTAGTTAATATCCACACACCAATGATGTGATGGTGTTGGTAAGTGCCGTTGAGTCACAGACAACTCATAGTGACCCTATGAATGAAAGACCTGAATGAACACTTGTACACTGAACACTTGTATAACTTTTGTCATTTCTCCGCGTTCGTAGAGTTTCTGAAGGCAAGTGATTTTGGAAGTGGACGCCACTCCTGCTTCCAAGTGATAGACTTGCAAAATATATAAAATGAACCTTAAAATACTTAAAGCAATAGCAACACCATGATAGTAGTAGGAGACTTCAACACACCATTCAACACCAAAAGAAACATAAACTCAAAAGAAAATCAAATTGCAGAAGAATTAAACAATACAATTAACCAACTTTACCTCATAGACATATTCAGGGTACTTCACCCAATAAAAATTCAATTTACTTTCTTCTCAGGTGCACATGATATATTCTCCAGAACTGACCACATATTAGGACACAAAGCAAGCCTCAATACATTAAAAAACTATTGAAACAATACAAAGCATAATTTCAGACCTGTGTCTGATACGGTAACTACTCATGTTCTTCTGTTCATAGGGTTTTCAGAGGCCCATTGTTTCAGAATTGGATGGTCAACCCTACCTCCCTAGTCTGTCTTAATCTAGGAGCTCTGTTACTACCTCTCCACCATGGGTGACTCTGCTGGTACCTGAGACAGTAAGGGCACAGAATCTAGCATCAGAGACACTCCACAAGCTACACCAGTACAGGTGACTGACAGACTAATTCTGTATTAATAGAATCAAATAATTATATCCAAGCCTATACACATCTAATATATGAAATAATTGGCAACATGCAGATTATTCCACAAGAACCAAGCTGACAGATATGTGTTGTACTTATAAATGCAAATTGCAAAGACAACCAGGCATACAAATATCATGGAATGGCACACTCTTTTCAGAAAATTGAGATGCAAATCAATAAAACGATCAGATACCATCTTATTCCAACAGGAGAAACAAAATTCAACAATGAAACAATACGTGTTGGAAAGGATAGGAAGAGATTGGAACTCACGTACACTGTTGATGGGGCTGTGAAATAGTACAGCTGCTATGAAAACCAGTTTGGCCTTTTCTCAAAAAACTGAATGTAGAAATCCCATATGACTCAGATGTTTCTTTGCTAGGAATATATCTTCAGGAAATTGGAACTGAGACATAGAGACATGTACACTAATGTTCATAGCGGTATTATTCACAATAGCAAGAAAATGGGAAAAGCCAAATGTTCATCAAGAAATAAGTGTCTTAAGAAATTGTGGTACATTAACACAACAAAAAATACTACATAATGTGGGAGAGCCTAGAGAGCATTATGCTGAGTAAATTAACTGAGTCATAAAAGGACAAATACTGCATACGGCTGTGACTGTGAAAATAGGATAATTGAGAAAGATAAAAATAAACGTTCAAAAGGAAAAGGGCAGAAGGAGAGAGGGCAGAATAAGGGGAAGAGAGGATAATCCCTAGGATAACAGAGGTTAGTG
This sequence comes from Elephantulus edwardii, assembly GCF_000299155.1. Lineage (NCBI taxonomy): Eukaryota > Metazoa > Chordata > Mammalia > Macroscelidea > Macroscelididae > Elephantulus > Elephantulus edwardii. The sequence continues at coordinate 13,350,041 of NW_006399833.1, forward strand.
TGCTGGGGTAGGGGAGAAGGAATAGGAAATATTCACTGGAGACTTGAAAGGACAGGGTGATAATGTAGCTGTTGTTGTTAGGTGCCGTTGAGTCAAGCATGACTCATAGTGACCTTATGAACAAAAGATTTGAACCCTGGAAAATTCTAAAAATAAAATATTATTGTTGTTGATGATTGCTGTTGAGACGAGCATGACTCATAGTGACCCCATGAACAAAAGAACTGCAACCTTTCAATACCACCATTTCTCAAAGTTCATAGAGTTTCCAGAGGCATGTTGTTTAGGAAGTGGAGGCCACTCCTGCATCCAAAAATACAATATACATGAGTGAAATATAAAATAAATGAAAGATTGTATAAAACACAATATACAAGCATGAAACACAATGTATATGAATGATTGTATGCAGACCAATAAAAATATGTTTAAAAATATAAAATGACAATCCAATAAAAAATAGACCAAGATGTGAATAAACACTTCACCAAAGATGAAATTCAGATGGCCAACAAACCCATGAGGTTATGTTCAAAATGTCTAGCTATCAGAGATGAAAATGAAAACATCAGTGACATCTGTCACCCCAGAAACAACAGCAAAGTTAATCAGGGCAGCAGACAACAAATGCTGGTGAGAATGTTCAGAGATTGAGCTTGCCATTGGAGCTGGTGTGAATGTAAAATGGTATAACCAAAATGGAAAGCTGTTTTTGTGTACAACTAGGTAAAACTTTACTCAGAGCTGACTCTCTAGTGGGTTTTCAGAGTCAGTAAATCACATAGGAGGAGTTTCTTTACCTTTCTCCTGCGCAGCAGTTTGCGGTTTGAACCAAGTGTCTTTGGGATTGTCTTTGGAATTGCAGCACAGCTTGTTGTCATTAGGCTATCAGAGTTTCTGACAGTCTGGCACTGTCTCAAACAGTAGGAAATGGAAGCACCATTTCACCTGCTATTCCACTTCTGGGAATATACCTTAAAGACATCAGAGCCATCGTACAGACAAATGTATGTACACTCATGTTTATTGCAACATTATTCATGATACAAAAGATATGGAAGTAGCCCAAGTGCTCATCAACCAGCGAATGGATAGGAAAGCTGTAGTACATCCAAACAATGGAATATTGTGCTGCCCTGAAAACAATGAGCTTGTAAAACACTATACAATATGGATGAGTCTGGAAGACATTGTGCTGAATGAATTATCTCAGTGGCAAAAGGAAAAATACTGCCCAGAACCACTGTTATAATAAAAGGTTGGATGTGGGGGAGGAGAGAGCAGGAGAAGAATTGTTAGATAATGAATACTACACTGGAATGGAGTAAAGGAGGGACTCTTGGAAAGGAAAGGGCAATTAACATTGTGTGTAGGCAATTGACAATTTGGAATAGACACACATCACAAAATGAATTGGGGAAGAAGAGGGAGCAAAAGGTGTGTCAACAAATGAATGAAAACCTATCCAACAAAGTTATAGTACTCAAACTTCTTTATTTCAAAAATTGCTACTGAGCCACAGTTATCATAAAGATAGATATGTAAGTCAATAAAATAAATTTCTTCCACCAAAAAAATGAATCACTTTAAGGATTAAATTTGTTAGAATTCTTTAGATATCTCACTTCTTTTCTTGAGATGTAATTTCCAACTTTTATATCTCTCCATACCAGGGATGAAGATGTCAGAGGGATCCTAGATGAAAGCAAAGAACACCATAAAAATAGCTAGCTGTACTTTATTGACTATACTAAGTCATTTGACTGTAAGGATCATCACAAACAGGGGCTAACGCTGAGAAGAATGGGACTCACAGAACACTTAATTATGATCATAAGAAACCTATACCTAGATCAGGAAACTGTTGTGCAAACAGCAAGGGAACAAACACTACATGGTTTAAAATTGAAAATAGTGAATGCTAGTTGTGCTAATGCGAAACCTATACTTGGACCAAGAGGCAGTTGTCAGAACAGAGCAGGGCAAGACTGCACGGTTCCAAATTGGGAAGGGTGTATGCCAGGGATGTGTCCTGTCTCCATACCTTTTCAACCTGTATGCACAACAGATTATCCAGGAGGCTAGGCTCCATGAGGAGAAATGAGGGGTCAGGATTGATGGAAGATGTATCATCAATCTGCGTTATGCAGATGACACAACCCTGCTTGCTGAAACCTGAAGCACTTGCTGCAGCAGGTCAAGGACTGTAGCCTTTAATATGGATTGAGGCTCAATGTCAAGAAGACAAAGATTCTCACCACTGGACCAATTGGCAGGGTCAGGATGGATTGTGAAGAGATTGAGATTGTTCACAGCTTTAGTATGCTTGGCTCCACAGTTAACACTCTCGGCACCAGTAACCAGGAAATTAAAAGACGTATTGCCATGGGAAAGTCTGCTGTTAGGGACCTCTCCATAGTACTGAAGAGCAATGGTGTCACTCTGGAGACCAAGTTGTGCTTGATACACACCATGGTCTTTGTAATCACTTGTTACGCATCAGAGAGTTGGACAATGACCAAGAAGGATAGGAGAATTGATGCCTTTTTGCTGTGGTGCTGGAGAAGAGTATTGAATGTACCATGGACTGCCATGAAAACAAACAGATTCATCCTAGAGAGGGTTAAACCAGGCTGCTCCTTGGAGGCAAGGATTCTCGGGCATCGTCTGACATACTTTGGACATGTTGTAAGGAGGGACAGGTCCTTGGAGAGGGACATCATGCTTGGTAGGTTGGAGGGACTGTGCAAGAGGGGAAGACCCTCTATGAGGTGGATTGATTCAGTGACTGGGGTAATTGGGATGATGTATCAGGGACAGACAGTGAAATTGGCACAGGGCAGAGCAGAATTTAGGGCTGTTGTACATAGGGTCGATATGAGTCAAAAGCGACTTGCTGGCACACAACAACAACAACAACAACAATCTTGTATCTTTCTCCATACCAATTAACACTGTATATGGAGCAAATTATTTGAGAGGCTGTATTCTATTAACAACCTTAGTACCAGGAATAAGGATATCTGGAGATTTAGTACATCCGGCAAACTCTTGTTAGGGATCTTTCTAAATTATTGAGAAGCAATGATGTCTGTGTGAAGACTAAGGTGTGCTTGATACAGTCCATGTTCTTTTCAATGATTTTTTTATGCATATTAGAGCTGAAAAAATTAATAAGGCTGACAGGAAAAATATTGATGCTTTTGAGTTGTGGTTTTGGAGAAGAGTACTGAATATCTCATGGACTGCAAAAAGAAGAGATAATTTAAAAAAGTGCAACTGGAGTGCTCTTTGTCATGGAATTGAGTATGACCTATAGGGACCCTATATACAAGAGATCTCAACCCTGTTCTGTCCTGTGCTATCCTTCTATTTCCTGACACACTGGAGTCCATTGTAGCAGTCACTGTGTCATCTACCTGCTTGAGGGTCTTTCTCCCTTTCACCAGTCCTGCATCTTTCCAAGCATGATATCGCTCTCCAAAGAATAGAATAGCTCCTCCCAGCAACATACCTGAAGTATATGAAACAAAGCTTCAACATCTTTGTACTTTATAAATTCTGGCTGCGCTTTATTCAAGACATACTTGTTTTTTGGCAGTCCATGGGATATTCAGTAGTCTTCTCCAATACCACAGGTCAAAGACATCAATTCATCTTCTGTCATCTTTATTCACTTTCCAGCTCTCAGATGAATAGCAATTGATTAGAAAGAACATGACCTGAATCAGATGTGCCTTAGTCCTCAAACTGGCATCATTGCTCCTCAATAATTGGAAGAGGTCTCTAACTACAGATTTTTCCAGTGTAAAATGTCTCCCGATTTCCTGACTGCTGGTACCAAGGGTGTCAATTATGAATCCAAGCAAGATGAAATATTTGGCAACTTCAATCTTTTCTCCATTTCACATGATGTTGCCTCTCTGTCCAATGGTAAGAATTTTTATTTTCTTGACACTGAGATTCATCCATATTGAAGGGTGTAGTACTTGATATTATGTGGCTAGTGATTCAAGTCCTCCTTACTTTCACCAAGCAAGGTTGTATCATCTGCATCACTCAGGTTATTGATGAATCTTCCTCCAGTCTCTATGCCACATTCTTCATAGATTTCAGCTTCTCAAATAATTTGCTCAACATAGTTATTGACTAGGTATGGAGAAAGAATACAACTCTGATACATCCTTTCTTAATTTTAAACCATGTAGAATTCCCTTGCTCTGTTTACATTACAGCCTCTTGGTCTAGAATAGGTTTTGCATGAGCACAATTGGGTGTTCTGGGATTTCTTTTCTTCTCAATGTTAGTCATAACTTGTTATGATCCAAACAATGCCTTTGCATAGTCAATAAAGCATAAATAAAACATTTTTCTGGTATTCTTTACTTTAGGTTATGATCCATCTACCATCAGCAATGATAAACTTAGTGGCACTGTATCATCTAAATCCTGCTTGAACTTCAGGCAGTTCCATATCTATATACTGTTTCAGCCATTTTTAAATGATCTTCAGCACATTTTGCTTGTATGTGATATTAATGATATTGCTTTATAGTTCCCCCATTCCGTTAGATCACCTTTCTTGGAATAATATCATTAATCTTTGGTGTTAAAATCTTCAAACCTATTCTTAAGATTATTCTGAAATTCAGATGGAGTAGTCTCAAGATCATATCTTGTTTCTCATTTGCTTTTTGTCCTTGTGGCCCACCTTCTGGCTCTCAACTGCTTTACATAAAAGGTTCCCAGCCCCCACCTGACTGTTTATCCAAAAGGTCCACCTTCTGGATCCCAACTGCATTAAATAATAGGCTTCCAGCCTCCAACCATTAATAAAAAATGTCCACCTTCCTGGTTTAAATGGCTTTAAAAAAAGGCTCCCAGTACCCAATCAATTGTTAATCAGAAAAACTGGCATGTTGCTAGGATATGATAGTCCTTGGAAAGGAATGGATCATCTTTGAAAAGGTGGAGGATCAGCAAAGGAGAGAATTCCCTTAAGACGGACTGACACAATTACTGCAGCAACAGGCTCAAGTGTTTCAGATTATGTAGATGGCACAGAATAGGACAGGGTTCAGATCTATAGTTCATAGGATTTCTATGAGTCATATTCAACTCGATGGTGCCTAACAACAATAAGGACAATCGGTTAGTAGTACCTAGATGGAGAAGAGCTTATAAAGGGACACAGCTATCAGGAGGCAGGGATCATCTTTGAACTTTATATACCATATTTAACTTTTCTCTATTAGATCTTTCCTCCTTGCACTCATTCTCTGTTTTTGTCTAGTTTCTGGTCAACAGAGTAGTTTGATGTAAAATTCTGACTTGTGTTGATTATTACATATCATTAGAGTGCCATCTGATTGGAATCAAGCCATAGATGATCCTCCAATGGGTTTTCAAAGATTGTAAAATGCACAGAAGAGTGCCCATCTTTCTATTGCAGAGAAATTGGTTCATTCAAATCACATGCCTTTGCCTTGGCAATGCACCTGCTTACCAATAGGCCACCACAACTCCCTATTGTATAGGAGTGTAATATTGCAACAAACAATAACAGTTCACTGCCATTGAAGTGGAACCAACTAATAGTTGACCTTCCAGCAGATTTTCAGAGGTTGTTAATCACACCAAAGGAGATTGTCTATTTCCCTCAGACCAGTTGGTGAATAAGAATTGCTGACCTTAGAGATGACAGCACAACTGCTTATATACTAGGCCAACAGAGGACCTTATTTCTGTATTTATTTGTTGAGTAATAAGATAGAACAAGTAGAATGTATGCTTGTAACAAAGCAATATACTAGTTAAAACTCTAGCAATATATTTGTTAAAGCTCTACCAAAATTTTTACATATCCCAAGCAGGTTTTTCTGTGAATTTTATTCCATATTTTATAGTTTTCCCCAAATATTGCCCAACTTGTAGGATTTTTACATAAAATGAGAAGAGAGAAAAAACCCAAACAAATGCACACCAGGACACTCATACGGATCAAATGGATTGGGTTTTTTGTTTGTTTTGTTTTTAATCCATAGGGATATCTTGTGCTTTTTCACATGCAATGCTAAGTACATAAGGTCATTTTTTCTTTTGTAGATAAGATGTTTTTAACAGTAATTTCCTGGAGAAATAATGTAAATTTACTGGAGAAAACCTCAGTCTGTTCAGTCAGATTGTATCTTGAACACATCACAAATGGGCTTCAGTTATTACTTAAGGATTCTGTTTTCTGAAAACTGCTCTTTCCCCTAGGGAGAACACTTTGCTTATTATTAATTTTCATTTTCCATTATCTGAACATTAATGGTCTGGATTTGTTTCCTTTTTTCATGCTGATAAGTAAATCAAATAGAAAGTTATTTATTACATATGTGAAGGGAAATATAAAAATATCTAGAAGCTTGTACATTTTATAAATATCACCTCTGTGAGCAAAATCTTGTCCTTAAAACTTTATGGTTCATTGATTATAAAAGTACTTTGTAGCTTCCTTCAGGTTAGGCATACTGAAAATGGTCAATTATTTTTGCTTGAATGTTCTTGATGGAATTCATTTTTGCTCTTTCTTATCCTCTTAAATACTGTCTTCACAGTAGAAATTGTCATCAAAATGTGAATAGTGTAGCCTTGGTTTTTTGTTTATTGCATTTGACTTTTATATTTTCTTTTAAATATATTTATTTTGATGTGTTTGAGAATATACACAGTAAAACATACATAAACTTAACTGTTTCTGCATCTACCATTTAGTGATATTGATTACATTCTTTGAGTTTTAGGAATATTGTGAGCATTGTTTTATTAATTCTTCCTCTTTCATGAACATAAATTCACTGCCATATAAGGTTCTTATATTTCCAGTTGCTTTTGTAAAGTTAATCCCATATAGATGGTTCTTTAAAAAGCATAATGCTTATGGCAGAATTTTAAACTATGGTTGTTGTTGTTGTTAGATGTGAACCTTGTTCTGTCCTGAACCATCTTCACGATCTTTTATATACTGGAGTCCATTAATAGTTAACAGTCATTATGTCAATTTTGTTGAGGGTTTTCCACTCTGTCTCTGATCCTTTATCATTCCCAGGATGATGTCTTTTTCAAGGACTGCCTCCTCCTGACACCATACCCAAAGCATGTGAGAAAGACTTTCACTGTCCTTGCCTCTAAAGAATACCCTGGTTGCACTTCTTCCAGGACAAATTTGTTTGTTCTATGGCCGCTTGTGTAATATGTGGTATTCTTCTCCAATGCCATAAGTCAATGGCATCGATTCTTCTTCACTCATCTTTATTCATTGTCTAACTTTCACATGCATAGGAAGCAACTTGAAAAAGTCATAGCTTGGATTAGGCACACTTTAGTCTTCTAAATAATATCCTTACTCATTAGCACTTTGTGGTTTTAGATTAAAAGTTGGCTGTTCTAGTCATTACATTAGCACCTTAACTGCAGACACATGGTCTTGTAAATCATCAACAGCTATGGGACTAGAATAGGAGAGAGAGTTTCCCACACTGATCAGCAAGGTTTGAGGGAGACTATAGAGAGTAGCAAGATCCTGGTGCGAGGAAGATATTGGTGGTGAGATCCTGGTGATGGTAGTAGAGACACTGTAACATTGCTGTGCAGAAACTGTGTCAAGCTGTAAGCAGAAGAGCCCTGAGAGAAAGACCACAGTTAAAGGTTTTGCTATTTTTGCCAAATGAAGGAAGGAAAAGCTGACTGCTGAACTGAACCTGGAAACTGGACTAATTGAGGAATTGTGCCTTAAGACTTCTGGGCTAAAACCTGGACATTCTATATTCTTTGCTTCCCTCGCTTCCCAACCTATTACCCTAATAAACCCCACTCTCAATACCACAGCTGTGAGTAAAGTCTATGAATCAGCAATGAATATGAGACCCAAATGATTGGCAAAAAGAGGTACAGGTGCACACCAAGCAGCTATCTACTTGCTGTTATGGATATTATTGATTCAGACAGTTTTCCTTTATGGAACAGGTAGAAGTCAGATTCTACCACGCTCACATCTCACCTGCTGCTGCTTTTGCAGACTTTAAGGAGGTCCTTAGCAACAGATTTTTCCAGAGCATTCCATCTTTTAAGTTCTTGGCTATTGTTACCATGGGTTTTTATTTTAGATCCAAGTAAAATGCAGTAATTGACAAATTCAATCTTTTTCTATCTAACATGATGTTGCCTATTGGCCTAGTAATGAGGAATATGTTTTCTTGAAGTTGAGATGTAATCCATAGTGAAGGCTTTCGTCTTTCTTTTTCCTGATTAAGCCCTTCAAGTCTTCTTCATTTTCTGCAAGTAGAGTTGTGTCATCTACATAAATCAAGTTGATGATGAGTTATGCTTCAATTATGATGTCACATTCTTCTTCATAGTCTTGCTTCTCAAATTTTTTTGCACAACATAAAGATAGGAGTGGAGAAAAGATACCACCCTGACATATACCTTTCCTGATTTTATACCATACAGTATTCTGTTATTCTATGTGTACAACAAATTTTTTATCTAAGTTTAAATTTTGCAGGAGCATAATTTCCTGTTCTGAGATTCCCAAACTTTATTTTTTTTCTTTTCAAGATTTTTATTGAGAATACATTCCATCAATAATATATCAGTGTAAACCATAATGGTGGATCAGTTGTGAATAGATATAAATTTTCTAGTTGTAGAAAAAACTAGTACAAAAATTCTAAAGCAATATTATCCATATCCAAGTCTCTCTATTAAGAATTTATTTGTTAGTTTGTTTTTCTTGTCTGTGAAGATCTTTAACTCATTAGTCTAATGTATACTCTCGTAAGAATAAGTGTTTAGGGTAATTCCTAGGCTCAGCATTGTTGTTGTTGTTGTTAGGTGTCACAGAGTCAAATACAACTCATTGTGACCCTCTGAACAGTGAAACTGGACCCTGTTCTATCCTGTGCCCTCCCTCTTCACATTTCCTGACACACAAGAGCCCATTGCAGCAGTCACTGCTGCAATCCACCTGGTTTGAGGGTCTTCTCTCCTTCTCTGACCCTCCACCTTTCCCAGCATCATGTTATTCTCCAAGTAATAGCACCTCCTAACAACATGCCTAAAGTATGGGAGGCAAAGCCTCATCATTGTTGCCTCCCAAGAGCACTCTGGCTGCACCATCTCCAAGACAGATCCATTTTTTTCTCCTGGCCATCCATGGGATGTTCAATGCTTGGCCCAAACATATGGCTCATCTTTTGTATCTGGAGTTATGAGGGTTGACTATCTTTTTTAAGTTTAATTTTTTTTGGTTTGCCTACAAAAATCCATATACATTTAATTTTCCACTTTCCTTCACTCACACTGTGTTTCACATAATCATTCCCATACATGATGTTTTATAAAATGAATCACCACTGAACCATGCCCACAATTACCCTGTCTTTTCAGGTTCCCACTTGATCTTTCTCATTTCCTTTACCACCAAATTCTACCACCCCATGATTTTCCTCCTGCCCGTCTGCTCCCCTTTGCTCCCTCCCTGTCCTCCCTTGGACCTTCATACACATTTTATTAGTTATCCTTATATTTTTACAATAATAATCTTATGCAGTATTCGTCCTTTTGAGACTGAGTTAGTTCACTCAGCATAATGCTCTCCAGTCTCTCTTGTGTTATGTAGTATATTTCAAAATTATTGCTCCTGAATGCTGCATAATTTTCCATCATGTGAATGTAGCACATTTTCTTAATCCATTTGCAATGGTAAATAATCCTGCTATGAGCACGAATGTACAAATCTCTGTTTGTGTCTCAGTTCTTATTTTCTCAGGTTATATTTCAAACAGTGGAATAGCTGGGTCATATGGAATTTCTATGTTCAGCTTTTTGAGGAAACATCAAACTGCCTTCCAGAATGGTTGTACCATTTTACAATCCCACCAACAATGTATAAGTGTTCCTATCTCACCACATCCTCTCCAACATTTATTATTTGCTGTCCTATTAAACTTTGCCACTGCTACTGGATAGAGATGGTTTCTCATTGTGGTTTTGATTTGCATCTATTTTATTGCTAGTGATTTTGAGCATTTCTTCTTGGGTCTGTTGGCCATCTGAATGTCTTCCTCATAGAAAAGTTTTTCTATGTCTTTTGCCCATTTTGTAATTAGGTTTTCAGTCTTTTTCTTGTGCCAGTTCTGTAGTGTTCTGTAAACTTTGTTATGAGGCTCTTATCAGAGATGGCGTTGTCAAATGTTTCTTTCCCCCCCTACCCATACAGTCAGCAGGTTTTCTTTTAACACCATTGGTAAAATTTTTTGAGGTGCATAGGGATTTAATCTTTAGAAGGTTCCACTCATCAATTTTATCCTCTCTTGGTCGTCATATGGCTGTATTTGCCAGCCTCTTTATACCATAAGCTAGACCTTTATTTGGGGCTTTGATATTTTTTCCATCATTTGTAACTTCTTCAGTAGCTGTTCATATAACTCCATGTTGGTATATTTCCTCTGCCTTCCTGTCTCTGGGCTATTCATTGGGTCTTCAAGATGCTATTTTAGGAGAAGGCTTTTTTTTTCCCATTTTTCACAATATATGAAACTGTCTCTTGCTTTCTTAACATTATATGAAGTTTTTCTTGGTATGTGTTAGGCTGTTTCTATTGTATCTGCACAGGTTATTCACAATTCTTTATCTTTATGATGCTGTTGATTATTTGCAGGCTTAAAGTCTTCCTTTCATAGGGGAGTACAACCTCCCCTATGACCAAAGGCTCCAGCCTTCAATATAACTTGCATCTCAAGATAAAGAAGAAAAAAATTCTCAAGACTAGACCAATAGGCAACATCATGTTAAATGGAGAAAAGATTCAATGAATATTATTTTTAAATTTTAAAAATTGAATTTGTCAACACTTTTATTTTGATCCAAGGAAAATTTCAAAAATTAGAACATGGGTCCACACCATGGTAGCAACAGCCAAGAAATGGAAAACAAAAAAAACACCACTACAAACCAACCCAATATGTTAAGTTGGGAAATCTGTAGTCAAGAACCTCTACAAACTTCTCTAGAATAATTATGTTTGTTTAAATAACAAGGTGTACCTACCTGATCCAAGAATTTAAATTTGGACAGTGAATAAGGACAACACGAGAAGAGTCAATGCCTTTTAATTGTAGTGTTGGAGAAGAGTACTGAATATCCCTTGGACTTCCAAAAGAACAAATAACTTTGTCTTTGAAGAAATGCAACCAAGGTGTTCTTTAGAGACAAGGATAGTAAAACTTTGTCTCACATACTTTGTACATGTTGTGGAGAGACCAGTCCTTGGGAAGAGACATCATGCCAGGAAAAGTGGAAGATCATAGAAAGAGAGAAAGAACCTCAACAAGACGGATTGACACAGTGACAACAACAATGACCTTGAATGCAGTAGAGACAGAGAAGTGTTATTCATAGTGTTATTATGAATTGAAGTTGCCTTGATGGCTCCTAATCAAAATGACAACAACAAAATATAACAATGTATTAGATAGTTATAACTATAATTTATTGTTGTTGTTAAGTGCCATTGGGTCGTAGGCGACTCATAGTGACCCTATGAACAAAAGACCTGAATGCTTGTATAGCTTCCATCTTTTCTCCAGGTTCATAGGGTTTCTGGAGGCAAGCTATTTTGGAAGTGGATGCCACTGCTTCTTCAAGCTTGTTTTAATCGGGGAGCTCCACTAAACACTGTCCACCATGGGTAACCATTATCGCATTTGACACATCAGTGTTCAGTTTCACTGCAGAGTCAGCCAGCATTCGTGCATGCCAGAATTTTAAAATACTGAAATGTTTGTCCATGCCTGTAGGCTAAGGGTAGAGAGCCAGTATGTTGTTGAACTATAATTTAGGACTTGTTTAATGGCATATGCTAATCTCATTTACTACTAGAAAATTATTATAAAACTCCTTTGGCAAATTTAGCTTCATTGACTTGGTGGCACATAACAGCAAACAAGAACATCAAATGCTTTTTGTATTTTCTTCTTATGTCTATTAGAAATTAATGTGGTATACAAAGCAAACTCAACTTCCTGCTCTCAAGTCTATTCCAACTCATGGTAACTCTCATTTCAGTTTCTGTGTCTGTAAAGCTTTACAGTTGGAGGTTAAATTTTCTTTCTTTCATAGAAAAGGTTGTGGATTTGAACTACCATTTTTTAGCAGCCAAATACTTATCATTCTATTTTTTTAAAAAACCCACAGAAACAAACAAACCCAAAACCCATTGTTGTCAA
>NW_006399833.1:13363702-13390668 GCF_000299155.1 Elephantulus edwardii
TAAAGGTACAGCCCAAATGCTCTTTGGAGGCAAGGATGGCAAAGCTTCATCTCTCATACTTTGGACATTTTGCTAGGAGAGGCTATTCTTTTGGAAGGGTGAGGGTCAGAAAAAGAGGAAGACTCCCAATGAGATGAATTGGCACAGTGACTACAGATGAGCTCAAGTGTATCAGAGATGGTGAGGATGGCAGAGGAGAGGACAAGATTCAGATCTGTTGTTCATGGATCACTATAAGTTGTATTCGACTCAATGACACCTAATAACAACAATGATGACAATGACTGAATTAATAAACAGGTATGTCTTGGAAGGAATGCAACCAAAACTCTTTTAAGAGGCAAGAATTTGTGAGAGTTTGTCCACCACACTTTGGACATTTTGTCAGAAGAGGACAGTCTTTGGGAAAGGGACAGGTCAGAGAAAGAGAAGAAAATACTCAATAAGATGATGTAGGATTGGGCAAAATTTAAATCTTGTGTATATTTAGTCTCTGATAAAGTCACCTCAATGGCACCTTACAATGATAACAACAATCATTGAGTTTTTGAGACTGTGAATCTTTATGTGAGGAGACTTTCTGTCTTTCTCGAGAAGAGCAGCTGATCAAATAATGTTTTTGTTGCCATTTCAACAAGTGTCATACTATGCAACAAGAAGCCCTTATTATGCCACCAGAGCTCCATATATGATGTACTAAATAATTTTAAAAATGTTGTACATATTCAGATATTTTTATTAGAAACAGCAGTTCTCCTTGCCAATATGTTCAGAAGTCTCCTTTCATCAAATGTTCATAGAAACTAACCTCTCTTTATGGTATCATTAGTTACATGTCAGTAGCAATTATTCATTGAAATGAAAATAAGGAAATAAAATTCATGCGTGGTAGCAGTTGATTTAGCACTGCATCAAAGCTTTAACACATTTACAGAATCGATAAAGGTGTTCTAAATGGCTCGTTTTCTGCAGATGCTAATGGCTAAAGATACAGATCATTTTCATGGTACGAGTTAAGGGGCATTACTTTTCAGGTGTCCTGCTCTATTTTTACCTCACATAACATTAATTGAGCTTCCATATGAGTGAAAATAATAACAACAACAATCCTCGTGTGGTTAATTTCTAGTTTTATTGCATTATAGTCTGAGAAGATATTTCATGTTATTTCAATTTTTTTAATTTATTGAGGTCTATATTGTGTCCACATATATGATCAATTCTGAAGAATAGTACTAGAAATAACAGAAAAGTGTAAAAAATGCAATCATAACAGTAAGGCCAAAAAGGCAGAAATGTCTAACATGCGGATAGCACAAAAAAGAGAACTAAAGGGATGAAACAGGGAGTCAGTGATTTGGAAGACAAGAGCCTCACTGAAAATAGACTGAAAGAAAAATCAGAGATGAGCCATAAAGAAAATGAAGAGAAATTAATCGTGTGGGATGACATCAAATGGAATAACATATGTATGCTTGGAATTCCAGAAGAGGGGAGTGACAGGGAGGAAAAGCACTGAGAAAATTTTGGAAGAAGTACTAAAAGAAAACGGTCCAGGTATTTTGAAGAACATGGAATCCACATTCAAAAGCACAGTGAACAACAAATAGACTAGATCCAAAAAGAAAAACATCAAGACATATCATAGTCAAATCTTCTAAATTAAAAGATAAGAATAAAATTCTAAAGGCAGCATGAGAACAACAAAAGGGGGGAAATTAGATTAAGTTCTGATTTCTCAGCAGAAACCATGCAAGCTAGAAGACAATGGGATGGTAAGTACAGAATGTTGAAAGAAAACAATTAGCATTCAAGCATCCTATGTCCAGCAAAACTCTCCATCAAATATGAAGGAGAAATTAGATCCTTTGCAGAAAAGAAGGAACTTAAGGAATTTATGAAAACAAGACCAAAACTACAAGAAATTTTAAGTGAACTCCTTCACATGATGATGCCAAAGGAAAGTACAAGGACCATAGTAACCAGAAACAACAGAAAAAGAAACACAGCAAAATGGCAAAAATAAAACCTGACCTGAAAAGAATCACTCTTAATGTGAATGGAATAACTGCGCCAGTTAAGAGAAAAAGAGTAGCAGAATTGATTTTTTTTTTTAAAAAAGACCATCAATATGTTGCAGACAAAAGACACATCTAAAAAAAGAAGAAAAGGACAGACTCAAACGACTAGAAAGAAATATACCAAGAAAATGGTAACCTCAAAAAACGCAAGAGTGGCAATATTGATCTCTGCTAAAATAGATTCCAGAACAAAAACCACCATAAAAGATAAGGAAGCACATTACATACGGATTAAAAGGACAATAGATCAAGAAGTCTTACCTTGGTCAACATTTATGCATCAAATGATAGACCTGCAAAATACATAAAACAATGGTTAACAGAATTGAAGAAAGAAATAGACGCACTACAATAGTGGTAGGAGATTTCAACACACCACTATCACCAAAGGATAGGTCAACCCCAAAGAAATTCAACAAAGATGCAGAAGCCCTAAACTATACAATCAGCCAATTCGACCTTGTGGATGCATTCAGGTAAATGCACCCGACTAAAACTCAATTCTCTTTCTTCTCAAGTGCACATGGTATGTTCTCCAGAATCAATCACATATTAGGACGCAAATCAAACCTCAACAAATTAAAAATTATTGAAATAATACAAAGTATCTTCTCATATCACAATGCCAAAAAATAGAAATTATCCAGGAGGGTAAAGCTTACAAAATCATCCACATGGAAGCTAAATAACTCTCCACTAGAACATGATTGAATATAAAGGAAATAATGAAATTGAAAAGTTCCATGAAACAAATGAAAATGAAAATACAACATACCGAAATCTCTGGGATACAGCTAAGGTAATTCCTCAGGAACAGGCACACACATAAAAAAGGAAGAAAGAAGAAAAATCAATGATTGAACTCAACTTCCACCAACTAGAAAAAGAACAATCTAATCCTACAGCCTCTAGAAGAAAAGAAATTAACAGGACAAGAGCTGAAACCAATGAGCTAGAAAACAGAAAAACAACTGAAACCGTCAATAAGACAAGGAGCTGGATTTTTTAAAGAGTCAACAAAATTGACAAACTACTGGCAAACTTAACAAAAGATGGGAACAGGGGTGGGGAAGAGAAGACCAAGATAATTCAATTAAAAGATGCCATCACAACAGAACCAGAGGAAATTAAATGAATGACTTTTGAATATTCTGAAAAGCTATACGCTGATAAATTTGAAAACATAGAGGAAAATGATAGATTCCTTGAAACTCATGTCCTACCCACGTTGACCTGGACTGATGTAGAACACTTGAACAGATCCATCACAAATGAATAAATTGAACAGGTCATAAAAAGACTTCCCCATAAGAAAAGTCCTGGACCCGTTGGCTTCACAGCTGAATTCTGCCAAACATTCAGAGAGGATCTATCACCAATTCTACTTAAGCTATTTCAAAAAATTGAGAAAGAAGGAACACTGTCAGAGTCATTCTATGAAGTAAGCATAACCCTAATACCAAAACTAGGCAAAGATATTACCAAGAAAGAAAAGGCATTTAACAAAATCTAACACCCCTTCCTGATTAAACACTCAGCAAAACTGGAATAGAAGAGTTTCCTCAACACAGTGAAAAGTACATATGCAAAACCAAGAGCCAATATCATTCTCAATGGAGAAAGACTAAAAACATTTTCCTTGCAAACGGACAAAACAAAGAAGCCCACTGGCACCACTTCTGTTCAATATTGTGTTGGAAGTGCTTACTAGGGAAATACTACAAAAAAAGGAAATAAAAGGCATCCAGATCAGCAAAGAGATTGCTAAACTGTTGCTATATGCAGATGATATGATAGTGTATACAGAAAACCCAAGGATCAACAACAACAACAGCAAAAAACCTGTTAGAGCTAGTAGATCAATTTAGTAGAGTAGCAGGATATAAGATCAATATCCAAAAATCTTTTTTTACTCTATAATAACAAAGAGAACTTAGAGAAGGAGACCAAGAAAGCAATATCATTTACAACAGCCAACCTAAAATTGAGATACTTGGGAGTGAACCTAACTATGGATACAAAAGACCTATACAACAAAAACTACAGAACATTTCTGCAAGACACACAATTCTTCCTCCCTCAATGTTTCTTAACTGTCTCTTCTGTCTTCATAAAGTCTTTCCTTCTTCACATTTTTTTCCTTGCACTTTCTCATGACCCAGAAGTAAATAGGATTTTTTTAATTAGAAGATGAGATTTAAAGAGAGAAGGAAGTTTGGAGTGAGGGACTGATCAGATGGAAAGGTGCAGAAGAGGTCAATAAGACCAGTCACGATCTTGAGAAGCTAGAGAGTTGTTTGGAAAGTGTGTGTAGAGGTGGATACTTGAGAATAGAAAGAAAGAATATTATACTTCCTACTCCTCATGTGAGAAGATAATTTTGAATTTTTAATATAAATTTAGATTTATGGTAGTAATTGTTTCATCTTACCCCCAGAAAAAGATATCACCCATCTTATGACACTTTTCCTATCCACTCTTTTACAGATAACTGAGCTACCATTTTAATTATAATTAAAATTCCAAATCTAGATGTGGTAAACCTCCAGGCTTTTTTGTACTTTCTGAGAAACACTGTGACTTCAGACATTTAGTGTCTGAGATACACTTTCTCAGATTTTTAGATAATTAATGAAAACTTAAAGACAGGCTAAGTAAATTTATAAACACAGTTATGAAAATTGTTTTTCACAATTTAAGAAATTATTAAATGGATAAAGCAATTTAGATATATTTATTACTTCAGAATATGTTATTGTATGTTCTTAAAGTATCCTTTTGAAACATGTAATGAATATAATATGTTATAAAATATTGTTGTTATTGTTATGTACTGTCCAAGCAGAACCTACTCATAGATAATCCTCTATGAGGATTTTAGAAGCTGTAAATTGAGTAGAAGGATGTTGCTCAGGTTTCTTCCACGGAGTAACTGGTGCATTTGAACTACTTACTTTTGGCTTGGCAAAGCAACTAGTTATCACTTTCTCATAAGAGTACTTATAAATTATTAGTCTTTTCAAAATTATTAACCATGATATTGGCCAATAATTGCACAGGGCATAGAAATGGGCTATATGACTGATATCCACAAATTGATGTCAAAAGTGGAGGAATTATGTTGTGTAGTATCTGAACTGTAGTAAGTGTGTTTGATGATTAGGACTAAAAGCTCACCAATCGATTTGTGATAATGTGTCAAAGAAAACCCTATGAATCACAATGATCCAATATGCAACCTATCACTGACATTGTGGAAGACTAGGCAGTACATGGTTCTAGATGGGTTCACCATGAGCCAAAGTTTGACCCAATGACAGCAGCAACAGTTACAACAAACAGAGTCTTGTCTGCTAACTGAAAGGTTGGTGTTTAGAATCTACACAGAGATGTCTGGGAAGAAAGATCTACTTGGTTATCTACTTCTGAAAGATCAGCCACTGAGGGGGGAAGAGGGTGTGAAAAAAAAGTATGTGGAGGCACAGTTCTACTCTGAAAGACACCAGGTTGCCATGAGTCAGTCATAAACTCCATGGAAACTAGAGTTAATGGAAAGGGAAATGTACATGGGTTATTTGGGATTCCACCCCCCTTTTAATGTTACTATAACAACGACAACAAAGAGCAATCTGGTACCACAGTTGGAAACTCAACACGATACTTATCACTGCAAGATAGGGTTTTACAGTTTCCAATGTTTTCTTACTCTTAGAATATATCTTCCTTATTATATATTCTTGTAGTTTGAATCCTCAAATTATTTTAAAGCCAGGCTCTAGCACTTATTTTACTTTACCTTGCCTTTTTAGGCTTTTCATCTTCTTGCCCTTTCCCCCATCTCTATGCTCTTGATGCATGGAATTCAGATGCAGTAGGAGAGAATATAGATGAAACATATATCTAAGCTCTCATGTTGAGATACTAGAAGAAGTATTGTAGAAATTAAGCATGAAAGTCAGAGCACTATTTTTCAAGCAAGAACATACTACCATAAATTAATTATGGATGATGTACCTATGGCTATTCTAGAAATCTTGAAGCACAAATAATGAACACATTCATTGTTGCCCCAAAGTAGGATCTGTTTAATAGAGTTGAAAAATTAGATTGCTCAATCCTAGATTTAAACTACTTCTTAAAGTCTTAACAGAAAACTCTACCAACTCTTACCTCTACCTACCTACTGAATCACTTGCCCTTTCTGTTTTAGTTAGGTAAGCCACAGACACAAAGAAATTTAGTTAACTTTGTTCTCCGAGGTTCTGAGAATAACAGACTTGGGGAAATACCTGAAAGGGGAGGAATTATATTATCTGGAGTTTGGACTATTAACATGGGTGCTTGGTGTGAATTTTTACTATTTCATAGACTTCTAACTTATTAGATAGTAGACGTTATATTGAACAGATGGACCTTCTAGTGCAAGGGAAGTAATATCAGAAAGTAAGTTTTGGGCAGGACCTGAAAAGACTTTTCCTCAGGTACTGTGACTTGACCTCTCCTTCCCTGGAGAGAGAGTGCATCAGCCAGAAAAACTTTCTTGCAGGCCTCACCCTGCCCCAGACCAGAGAAGACTTCAGGAAAGGTGAGCTTTCCTGCCATGCAGGGCCAGAAAGAACTTCACATAGAGTGAGTTGCTATCCTCTTTTATGGAGAGGTGAGCACCACAGCCATCCAGGAGACTCACGAGACAAGAGAGCTTTCTTACCAGCTGTGAGACCAGAGAGGACTTCAAATAAGACAAATTGCCATCCAAGTGAGCTCCCCAGCCAATGTGACCTTTTCTGCCAGCTGTGAGACCAGAGAGGACTTCAGGCAGGGTGAGTTGCCCTCTTTCTCTGGAGTAGTGAGTGCCCCATCCAAGGTTGCCAGACTCTGAACCTGCAAGAACACCAGCCAAGAGAAGCTCTATTACATCTATGCTTTGTTGTTGTTGTTGTTTTTATGTGCCATCGAGTAACTTGTGACTCACAGTGACCTTACATACAACAGCTATGAATCCTGCTCTATCTTGAGCCAATTTAATTATCTCTACCCCCATTATCATAGTCATTTAGTCAATCCATCTCATCCAGAGTTTCTTGCATTGTCCCTCCATGATTCCAAGTATAATGTCCTTCTCTAAGAACTGGTTCCTCCTTGTAAAATGCCCAAAGTATGTCAGATGGAGCAGCTTGGTTTCATACTCTCTAGGGTAGAATTGTTTGTTCTCCTAGCAGTCCATGTTATGTTCAGCACTCATCTCCAGCCCCACAACTCAAAGGCATCTATTCTTTTTTCATCCTTATTCATTGCCTAATTCTCTTATTCATAGCAAGTAATTATAAAGACCATAGCATAGGTCTGGTGCACCCCAGAGATGAGACTTGAACAGAAATATGTCCACCCTTTTTGTAGCAACAATATTCACAATAGGCTGAAAATGGAAGCAACCCAATTGCTCATCAAAAGATGAATTGATAGAGAAACCATGGTATATTCACACAGTGGAATAATATGCAACAATACCACATAAAAGAATCTAGAGAGCATAATGTTGAGTGAAATAACTCAGTCACAAAAGGACAAAAACTGCATAAGACCACTAGTGTGAAAATAACAAGATAAGAAAGGAAGGGGAGGAGAAGGGGGAAAGGAAGAAAAGAAAATCACTAGGATAGCAGAGATTGGTTTGTGGATGGGGGAAAGAAATGGGAAAGATGCAATGGGGTCTTGAAGAGAAGGAGTAGTAAAATGCATTCAATGGTGATTAATTTTATAAAACACAATGTATGGGAACAATTTTATGAAACATAATGTCAATGAAGGAAAATTAAACACAATGGATGCAAATTAGAAACAAACAACCCAACAGTGAAAAATGCCACAAAATAAATGAAGGATACATAACATAAATGAAAGACTATATAAAACAATGCATATTAATATAAGGTATATATAGGGTATATTAATATAAGGTATATATAGGGTATATATAATGTATATTAATTACCAGGGATTGATAGGAGAACAAACTCCTAGGTTTGCCCTGGAGAGGGTTAAACCAGAATGCTCCTAGGAGTCAAGGATTCTGAAGCTTCATCTGACATACTTTGGAGAGGGACATCATGTTTGGGAGAGTGGAGGGGCGGCAAAGGAGAGGAAGACCCTCGATGAGATGGATCGATTCTGTGAATGGAGTGGTGGGAATGAGTGTGTTTGAGACGGCAAGGATGGCACAGGATAGACCGGCGTTTAGGGCTCTTGTACATAGGGTAGCTATGAGTCACAAGCAACTCGATGGGATATAACAACAACAATATTAATGATAAATGTATTAATAAAATTAAAAATTTATAGCTCACCAGTAATCAAATATATAAAACAATATGTATGAATTGTTGTACAAAACACAATGTTGTTGTTATGTGCTGTCAAGTCATTTGGGACTCATAGTGACCCTATGTACAACAGCCCTAAAACCTGCTCTATCCTGTGCCAATCGCACTGCCTCTGACACACCCATCCCAATTACCCCAGTCACTGAATCAATCCACCTCATAGAGGGTCATCCCTCAAAATGTAATAAAAACCCCAAAACATAAAAACATAACAATATCTGATAACTTTAAGCACACACATACAGAAAAAGATGATTCAAAACAAGTGATCAAATTATAGAAACTTTTTAAGATTCAAAAATGATATTTGAGTTATCCAATAAGATATTAAAAAGAATTTTCTTTTAGTACCTTCAATGGGTTAAGAGAGAGTTCAAGGAAACTATGGATAAAAATAAAGAAAAACACAGATAAAACTCAAAAAGTATTTAAAAAATGAACAATATGAGAACAAAATGACAAAATACCTGAAGATGAAAAACCATATATAAACAGCAATGAAATATCCAGAAGATTACAACTAAAGTTTCAGAAATAAATAACACATTCCATGTACAAGGGAGTAGAATAATGGCAGGAAGTTGCACTGCGAAGCCAAAGGCATGCTGTTTGAATCCAGCATCTGCTATATGGGGGAAAGGTGAGAAATTTCCTCCCATGGGATTTACCACTTCAGATTCCCAATGGAGGATCAGCTATGAGTCAGTTTTGATTTGGTCGTACACACAACAGCAACAACAACAGCAGCACAGAATTAACAATCTTGAAGATTACTGTGTCATAAAGTGACTACTTTTTGACTTGGGAATAAAATAGTAATTTATAGGGTTACCAACAAGAAAATAAATAAACTTAAACAAAAAAAAAAGAAAAAATCATAAAGATTTGCGAAACACTAAATTAACAGCGATGAAGGAAATGACAAACCATAAACAAAATCACCTAGTACAGAAAGAAAATGGAACAAATAATAAAAATTACCGAAAAAGAGTAAGACCTTGTCTATCAATAATTACACTGAATGTGACTGGATTCAAATTAACAGTCAAGAGAAAAAAAATAGCAGAAAGGTTAAAAAAATATGATCCATCAATATGCTCTATACAAGAGACAAACTTTAGACACAAGGAAAAAGATTAACATTTTTTAAAAAAAATCAAAGGATGGAATAAAAGAAAATGGGCATTTAAGAAAGTACAGGAATGTCAGTATTGTGAAAAAGTAGACTTCAAGTCAACAACTAGTCTAAGGCACAAGGAAGGGCACCATAAAATGATCAGAGTCAATTGAATCGGAAGGCATAATCACAGTAACAATACAATCAATTGTAGAGCCACAAGATACATAAAGCTTTAAAAGATTGGAAAAGAAAAAAATTTGACAACTCTACAATAATATTGTTGTTATTGTTACATGCCTTTGAGTTGACCATGACTCAGAAACACACAGATTTGAATCTTACCTTTTCCTGTACCATCCTCACAGTCTTTGCTTTGCTCAAGCCCTCTGTAGTAGTCATTATGTCATTTCATCTTGTTGTCTTATTCTCTTTCTCTGATCCTAGAACGATGTCTATTTCCAAGGATTGGTTCCTCCTGAGAATATGCCTGAAGTAAGTCAGATGAAGTTTCACCATCTTTGCTCTAAGGAGGACCCTGACTGTACTTCCTTCAAGATAGCTTTGTTCATATGGCAGTCCACGGGTTATACAATACTCTTTTCTAATACTACAGTTCAAATGAATGGATTAATCTTTGGTCTTCATCATTCGAGTTTCATACATAGGAAAGAACTGAAAAGACCATGACTGATTTTTTTTATATATATATCCATTGGCTTAACACCACCCCACCCCCAATCCAGGAGCATAGTTTCCATCTGCCTCAACTTGTAGACATGTATGTGGTTTGTTGTTGATCAACTTCTTTAACATCATCTACAGATGTGAGGCGAACTATAAGAAAGAGAGCTAATCAGACTGTAGGGAGACTGTGGCAGGATGTAGCCTGGCAGAGCAAGACTGAGCCCTTGTGAGGAGAACCACAACAGCAGGAAAGAAGAAAAAAACAGAGAAAGCAATGTGATCAGAGGTTTCTGCATCACAGATATCTTGGTGTTGACAGAGAAGCTGCCTGGAATAATTGAGGGACTATGCCTTGCTGTTCAATGAGAAGCTGTATGAATTGATTAAGGAATCATGCCTTGCTATTAACTTAGCTTGGAATGACTAATTGCAGAAATTGGACTTTCACTCTGTAATACCCTTTACCTACCCCACCACCACCTATTTCCCCTAATAAACACCTCACTGTGAGTTAAAAGAGTTTCTAGAAAGTCTGTGTGATCATTTGAAATGCATTTCAGACCTAGTGATTAATAGAAGTAGGTGCATGAGTGTGGTGGATAGTGTTTCCCTTTATAGGAATCAATTTTACACTGTGGATGTTGTTGATGGGTCCAGTTCCTCTTTGTGGAGTTAGAAGAGTTTGGACTCAACCAGAATCTAGAGATCAAGGGCAAAATCAAGTATATTGAAATGAAATAACATTCTGAGTACCACAGAGTATTAGAAGAAAATAACCCAAAATTTCCTTAAAGAAGTGAAAATGAAAACAACATACCAAAACCTTTCAGACACAGAAAAAAAAGCAGTGCACACAGATCAGTTCATTGCAGTCAATCCACACATCAAAAAAGAAGGAGGACTCCAAAATCAATACCTTATCCCAAAATCTCTGGAAATTAGAAAAGAACAGCAAGCAAAGCCTACATTCTGCAGAACTAAGGAAACATTAATAATAAAAGCAGAAACAAATGTAATAAAAATCATAAAATAAAAAATTAGTAAGGCTAGATTTAGTTTACTAACGGGATTAATAAAACTGACAAAGCCCTAGTAAAACTAAGAAAAAGGAGAAATAAAAAATAACAAGAATAAGGAATGAAATGGGTGATATTAAAACAGAATCATCTGAAATAAAAAGGATAATAACAGCATACTATGGAGAACTATAGTTCAACAAAATTGAAGTCCTAGAGGAAAGCAGTGAAGTTTTAGAAATTCCCTGCTTACCTAAGCTAACACATAGAAACAGACCCATCAGAAAAGAAGATGTTGAATAAGTCATAAAAACATTCCCAAGGGGGAAAAATTCCAACCCAGACCATTTTAATGGTAAATTCTACCAAATTTCCATAAAATAGTTGACACAAATTCCACTCAAACTATTTCAGAATATAGACAATGATTGAATATGGCCAAACTCACTCTGTGAGGCAACCATGACACTGAGACCAAAGTCAGGCAAAGACACTAGTAAAAAAAGTTAAAGATCAATATCTCTAAAAAGTGTAGATGCAAAAATTCACAATAAAATGCTAGTTAATTGAATCCAACATCATAGTAAAATAATAATTCAACATGACCAGGTGGAAGACACATCTGGTATGCAAAGATTTCATTCCATTTGATCATGATACATAATTTTTAATATGATATTGAATTCTATTAACTTGGATTTTATTGAGAATTCTTGCATCTTTATTAATAAAGAATACTAATCTATAAATTCCATTTTTAGTAACATCTTTGCCTGGATTTGATATCAGGTTATACTTCCTTTATAGAATGAATTTGGAAAGAAGAATAAATGCTTTAGAATTATCATTTTGGTCAAGACTGCTGAATATGAATTATAACCTTTTTACTCCCCCCCCCAAAGAAAAAAACAAGATTACTGGATAT
Organism: Elephantulus edwardii; assembly: GCF_000299155.1. NCBI lineage: Eukaryota > Metazoa > Chordata > Mammalia > Macroscelidea > Macroscelididae > Elephantulus > Elephantulus edwardii. Next base: position 13,375,909 of record NW_006399833.1, read on the forward strand.
CCAAAGGACTTGCAAATGAATAGATAAACCTGTCTTGGAGGAAATGCCATCAGGGAGCTCGTTGGAGGTAAGGATGGTGAAACTTCACCTCATATACTTGAGCATGTTGTCAGAAGGGGTTAGCCCTTGAAAAAAAGTCATGCTGGGAAAAGTAGAGTATCAGTGAAAGAGAAGAAGATTCTCAATGAGATGGATTGGTACAAAGACTGCAACAGAAACAAAGATTGCATAACAGAGAACATAACAACAGCAATGGCTAGATCAAGGTTCTGATCAGTTGTTCCTAGTTGACTTGATGGCACCTAACAATAAAAACAATATACAAAGGTTGTTCAGTGTAAGGTAAGCAGTCAGTGTAATCCACCACATCAATAAAACAGAAGCTTGTGTGTTTTCTTCATTTGTTTCAGCTTGAGAAATACTGGGTGTTCTTCAGATCCTTCAGTACAGCTAACTGATAGATGAGTATGCACTTAAAATCTTACCTGTGACATTTGCCTATGTTATAGCCACACACACACACACACACACACACACACTCACACACGTTATTTGTATTAATTTCCTAGGGTTGCCATAATAACATAAAGAAAACTCACAACCAAAATATTAGAAATTTATTTCCTTGTGTTTCTAGGGGCACTCCTGCTGGACTTTGTGGGAAAACATATGTCATGTGTCATGTTTTTCCTAACTTCCTATTGTTTTTGTCATTAGGTACCATTGAGTCAGCTATGCCGTCTAGGGACCTTAGAAACAACAGATATGATCCTTACCTTATATTGTGCTGTGCTCAATATCTGATATACTTGAGCCCAATATTAACAGTTACTGTACCAAAAAGCATTGGTCGATATGGAATTAATTTAATAAAGTAGCATATGATCAATTTACTAATGGTATCCTAGAGAGGGTTAAACCAGGCTGCTCCTTGGAGGCATGGATTCTGGGGCTTCGCCTGACATACTTTGGACATGTTGTAAGGAGAGACAGGTCTTTGGAGAGGGACATCATGCTGGGCAGAGTGGCGGGATGGCACAGGAGGGGAAGACCCTCTATGAGGTGGATTGATTCAGTGACTGGGGTAATCAGGATGGATGTGTCAGAGGCAATGAGATTGGCACAGGATAGAGCAGGGTTTAGGGCTGTTGCACATAGGGTCACTATGAGTCGCAAGCGACTCGACGGCACATAACAACAACAACAACAAGGAAGGAAGGAGTTTAAGCTGCACTGAAGGCAATGGCAAAAAATTAAGGCCCCAGGAATTACTTACATGCCAATTGACATGTTTCAACAAACAAATGCAGCCTTGGAAGTGCTTACTAGTCTAACTTCCAGTTCTTGTTATGTGCCATTGTTTCAATTTCGACTCACAGCCATCCTATGCACAACAGCTCTGAACTCTGCTCTTTCCTGAGCCAATTTTATCATCTCTGACATGCCTACTTACATTACCCCAGGACTGAGTCAATCCATCTCGTCCAGGGTCTTCCCCTCTTGTGCTGTCCCTCCACCCTTCCGAGCATGATGCCCCTCTCCAAGGACTGGTCCCTTGCAACACTCGTAAGGTATGTAAGATGGAACTTCAGAATCCTGACTTCCAAGGAGCAGCCTGGTTTCATCCTCTCCTAGACAAATCTGTTTGTTCTCTTAGCAGTCAATGGTATATTCAATACTCTTCTCCAGCACCACAACTAAAGACCAAAAACAAAAACAAAAAAACAAAGAAACTTCCAAAAAACCATAAAACTATCATCCTTGTCATTGTCCAGCTCTGTGATATATGACACTTAATTGTGAAGATCATGGCCTGGATCAGGTGCACCCTAATTTCTAGACTGACATCATTGCTCTGCAGTACTCTGGAGAGGTCCCTGACATCAGATTTTCCCAATGTAATACGTCTTTTGATTTTGCTGATACCAAGAGTATTGATCGTGCAGCCAAGTAAGCTCAATCTGTTAACAATTTCAATCTCTTTACCATCTTTCGTAATGTTGCCAGTAGTTGTTGACAATTCTTGGAAGCACTCGACTTGTGGAAGCAGCACAATGTCTAACTTTGTCTTCACGAGACCTTTTTATAAGAACATCAGTCACTGAATCTAACCCCAATGCAGTAAAGAAAGCCCTGGACAACCGTTTGGATGCTAACAAAAAGATCAGAAGTTTGAGCCCACCAGCCACTCTGCAGGAAAAAAAAAAAAGACCGGACAGTCTAATATTCTAAAAATTAGACTAGGAAAACCTGTAACTGTACCCTATAATGTAACTATGAGTTTTATTTGACTTGATGACACACAAGAACAGCATCCAATTGACTCAATGGTATACAAAAATCAACTCAGTATGATGTTTTAAATAAAAGATTTTCAATCTAAGAATTGCTCCAAGATTTTTATTAAAGGAAACAAAAAGTTTGTTCTAAACTTCCAATTTTCTGATCCGGGTTCAGAGCTTTGCTGTTATAATTGAGTGAGATTCAGCCCATAATTACTCTCAAGAATTAAGTCACAAATACCAGCTGTGCCCTCTGAGGATAGATAGCTTCTTGTGATGTGAGTTGAACCACTTTTCTCACTAGGAGAATCGCCAGGATGTCGGAGCTTGAATTGGATACCCTTAAAAGGGAAAAAAGCAATAAAGTAAATTGTATTTTTCACTTCTCAAAAAGGTTCTGCACAGCTATGAAAATGTTCCTAGGAAACACACCCATTAATCTTTTCTTTTTAAATTAACATTTATTTTGTTTAAATGCAATTTGCTTTTGTGTAAAATTTATGAGATCATTAGCTCAGAGGTTTTATCATCTACTCAACTGCAGTATTTGAACTCTAGTGGCCTAAGGTTAAGGATCTGTGCTACCAACCCTAAGGCACCTGGTTTGAATCCAACAGGAGCTCTTTGGGAGAAATATGGACAATCTCCTCCCAAGCAATTTACTGCTTCTGACCCACTATAGGGTCAGCTGTGGGTCAGTTCTGACTCGATGGTGTACAACTACAATAGTGTATCTTAACAGAAACAATTTCCCCCTTGAACCGCTGGTGTATTTGAAACACCAGAGGAACATGCATGGCTTTTGGTTGGCATTACAATACCCTATGTACTATGACACACACCCCCTTTAATGCTTACTTGTTTTTAATGCCTAAATCACATATCAAAGGCATAAGAAATCACAAGTATCAATAGTTATAATGCTTCCTTTACATACATAAGAGATACTTTGAAGACTATACAATAAGCTAGCATATTGTTAACAGTAAAGCATCAAGCCCATACTAAAAATTTAATGTTTTTATTATACATTTCACTATGCTACAACTCATGTTGTTTAAGTATCTGATAAATTATTGGTTTAAATATTTAAAACGGGTTTGCTTTTATTAAGCCAAACAATGAGAAGTGTTTCTGTGTTGTAGAAAAAAAACCCAAACATTTAGGCATAAAATGAGGGAATGTGGTTAGCGCTTTCTTTTAGTCATTTACAGAATTAGTATTTGCTTTCTCAAGTCCTTTGTATGCTTTTCTTTCTTTCTTGACATTATGATCTCATATGACATGTCTACTGCTTGGTTGCTATAGAAATTGAGAATTTAATCAAATGTGTGTGTTTATTTTTGCATTTGGTTTGAGGGTAAAGGGCAGAAAGCATATCTTCTGAATGTCCTAGGACAAAACATTAGATTTACATGTCACTTAAATACAAACATCCAAAATATTGGTTGTACATTCATGTAGTTGGAGTTTAAGAGACTTAGAGTACTCATGGTCACTCACTACTGTGAGAGACGTGGTTGCTCTGAGCAGAGCAAAGCAAGGTGGTAGTCACTTCTAGTTAACTGAAAAACCCAAGACCTGATTATCCTTTAAAGAACAATAAGTCATTTTCCCCTACTAGTATATTTATAAAATTTGAGTACAAATTTGAACAAATTCTTTCAATTTCCCTCCGCCCCATCCATCAAATTGTACAGCCCAATGATTAATCCCTCTTTCCCCCTGCACATCCACATCCCTCTGCTTCCAGCCTCTCCCACCCCTCCAGGATCCTTATACTCATTCTACAATAACGGTTGTATACAATATTTACCCTTGTGGGACTGAGTTAGTTTCTCAGCATAATGTTCTCCAGTCCCTCCCAAGTTAGGTAATAATTTACAAAGTTATTGCTCCTGTGTGCTGCAGGGTATTCCATTGTGTGAACGAACCATAATTTCTCAATCCATTCTATTGTGGTTGGACATTTGGGCTGTTTCCATGTTCTTGTGATAGTGAATAATGCTGCTATGAACATTGGTGTACAAATCTCAGTTTGTGCCTCAGTTCTCATATTCTCAGGGTTTATTCCAAGTAGTGGAGTAGCTGGGTCATATGGAATTTTTTGTTCAGCTTTTTGAGGAAGCGCCAAACTGCCTTCCAGAATGGTTGCACCATTTTCCAATCTCACCCACAAGGTATATGAATTCCTTTCTTGCCACATCCTCTCAACAACTATTACTTGCTGCAAACAGATGCAATAAGTCATTTTTAAAGAGCTTACTTAGAGGATATCTTAGTTATCTGGTACTGGGATAGAAATATCACAAGTGGGTGACTTTAACAAAAATGTCTTCTTTCACAGTTTAGGAAGCTAGACATCTGAATTGAGGGCATCAGCTCTGCAAGCTAGCTTTTTTTTCCACTATCAGCTCACAATTTAAGAGGGAAGTGCCTGGCTCCTTTCAGGACCTATGAACGGAAGTGTTCTTTAAGGTCATTTTTCTAGAGCATACAGTTCAATCAACTAGTTAATATTATGGTAGTTGCTTGAATTGATTTTGTCACTCAATAGGGAGTCTAACAACTGACTAGTTTGGCTCTTGTTATCCATAAGACTTCTCCATACATGTGTTTACTCAATACAGTTTGTTCTTTCTTGAGGGTCTCTGATATTCCTGTGTGTTAGGGTTTGGAGTCGTAATTCCCTCTATTTTTTTTTTTAAGATAAATAATGGGACAGGATAGATAGCTTTAAAAAAAAACCAACCACAAAACCAAACTAGTACAAAACAAATTTATTAAAAAAACAACAACCCCAAACCATGAAAATCTGAAATGTATAAAATAATACAGAAAGGACATTTTAGTTAGACTAGTTCTAGCACATATTAGGAATTCAATTCAATGAAACAGTTATTTGTTAAAGAACTAATGACCACACAATAAACATTATTACATAAAGCATTGTTCTTCTTGTTGTTGTTGTTGTTGCTATTTTGGATCAAACACACCTTAGTCTCCAGACTGACATCTTTGTTCCTCAGTACTCTAGAGAGGTCCCAGACAGAAGATGTTCCCAGTACTATCATCTTTTCATTTCCTGACTGCTGGTGCCAACAGTGTTGATTGTGGAGCCAAGCATGATGTAATTGATACCAACCTCAATCTCTTCTCCATCTAACATGAAAGAGGTCATTGGAAATATGTAGATACATAAATGTGGCTGTTTTTTAAAAAAGAAACAAACAAAAACCCCCAACAACTTTATCTACAGAAATAGGTTGTTGTAAGATCTGGCCTGCACTGCAGCTTGACAATTACTATCTTGGACCAAAGGCTTAGTGATAGTACACTTTTCCCAAGGAAAGATATTTTCAGCAGAAAACCCAAATTAGACCTTCCAACATGAGCATAAAAAGCTTCTCCTTAGCTTTCTGTCCCTTCCTCTTCTACCTGTTGGGCTTGTCTTCTAAGGTAGTTTTAGAAAGGTTCATCTATAATATTGTTGTTGTTGCTGTCAAGTTCTCTATGACTCATAGTGACCTTTTGTACAACAACTCTGAACCCTGCTCCATCCTGTGTCAACTTTATTGTCTCTGAAAAATATGGAATGCTTCAGAAATTTGCGTGTATGGAATACTGAAATGTAATAGTAGCTCTCCACTCTGAAAAATTATGTCATTCCTCCCCTCCCAATCCATCCCTGTTAATTTTTCCTGGAAGGATTATATTATACACACTAATTGTCTGTTGGTAAAACAAATTCAGTCATTTTTAAGTGACCCAAAGCACCTTTCTACAAGGATCTCAAATCCAGAGAGTCTTCTGAATGCCTCGGCCTGTCCTCATTTGCCTGAGACAAGCTCAGATGACCCTGAAATATGGTGCAATGAGAACAGCATAAATGTAGGAGCAACTGCTTGGACATAGACAGCCTTTTTAAAATATTGTATCTGTGTGAATGTTACACATTCTTTAACCTGCCTGTGACCCAGTCACCTCATCTGTGAAGCTGAAATTATTATATCCATTTCACAAGATTGGCCTAAGGATTAAATGGTATGCATTCAATGGTTAGAAATGATACATGAGCAGAGGCATAGACATGAAAGAGTTAACACAGCTCCCTTGTTTAGTTAGTTCTTGCACAGCACGGTAACCATAGTAACGAATCTTGGTCAAACTCTTAAGAACTGAACTAGTGGCATTATTCATATACCTACAATGATTTATACTACAATTATTATACTAAGAATTATTTATACTCTTATAACAGTGGATTAAGATGAATTAGAGTATCAGAGAGTTTCATGTAAATATGAAGTTTTATGATGTGAATATGATGGTTGGAAACTGGGTATAAAAGGACCAAAATGAAAAGTAAAAAAAACCTAGGAAGTCATGTTCAGACATTGCCCTACACTCTTTCAATGCAACTTACTCAGAAATTTTAGAGAAAAAAAATATATTGTGACCTCCTGGCCAGAAATATTAAAATAGAAGATGACTCAAAATAGCATATTCTGAAAATTGTAATTTCTTGGAAGGGAAGTGAAAGCAGCACAACTCAGTGATTGAACTCAGATTTAGATGAACATGGAAGGAACAGATGGGGTGAGGATGACAGTGGTCGCACATAATCAAGCCTGGGTCGACTGGGAACATGACTTTAGAGTGGGTTGTTTTGTTTGTTTGTTTGTTTGTTTTCCACATGACAGTGAAAGCCAAGAATAAATTCAAGCTCATTTATATAAATACCAAAGAAAAGAAGAGCAGCTTTTCAATCTTTGCTCATGGTTTCAAGATGAAAAGCGATAGGCTTACAGCACAGGGCAGATGGCATTACGTTATCAGATAACAGAGATGGGGACATTTGTGTTAATTTACTGGTTTCTACTTTCTTCATTAGCGTGAATGATCTTCAGATTGTAAAATGTAAGACTGACAGAATGAGAGCAAATATTTGAAGAAAAGCTAGTGTAAGATAAAACAGAGCTAGAATTGCTGGCAAAAGTAAATGTACTAGGAAATTTCAACTGATAAAATACAATCACTTCGTTATTGTCGTTAAGTGCAAGTATGACTCCTAGCAACCCTATGAATATTAGATCTAAACTCTGTCCTTATCCTGTGCCATCTTTATCATCCTTGACACATTTGGACCATTTGCTGCAAACACTGTATCAATCCATTTCATTGAGGATCTTCCTTTCCTTTGCTGACCCTCTATCTTCCAGACATGATGTTTCTTTCCAAGGAACAGACTCTACTAAAAGTATGTGAAAATATGTGAGACAATGCTTCATCATCTGTGCCTCCAAGGAACATTCTAGTTTCACCTTCTCCAAATCCTCTTGTTCTTTTGGCAATCCATGAGGTATTCAGCATTATTATCCAACACAACTCAAATGCATCATTCTTCTGTCATCCTTAATCATTGTCCAGCTACAGATGCACATTGTAAAGATTGTAGCTTAGATCAGGCAAGCCTTAGTCTTTAATCTGACATCACTGCTCTTCAGGGCTCTAGAGAGATCCATGATGGTAGACTCTGCTGGTACATCTTCTGATCTGCTGACTGCTGATATCAAGTCATATGACTGTGGATTCAGGCAAGATGAAGGCATTGACAATTTCATCTTGACAGTTATTTTTTTCTTGTTTTTATGTGCCATTGAGTCACTTGAAACTAACTCATAACAAGTATATGTACAACAGCTTTGAACCTTGCTCTATCTTGAGCCAATTTAATTGTCTCTGACTCTTTATCCCATTATCCCACTCACTCTGTCAATCCATCTCATTGAAGATCTTCCTCTCTTGTGCTTTCCCTCTACCCTCCATCCAAGCGTGATGTCCTTCTCCAAGGACGGTCCCTCTGGCAACATTCCCAAAGTATGGGAGGCAGAGTTTATTAGGTGCCATCAAATGGACTATGACTCATAATGTCTATGAAAAATCAATCTGAACTTTGCCCTATGCTGTGCCATTGTCACAATCTCTACCATGCTCAAGCTCACTGTTGCTGTGTAATCATGTACTCACAATACATATAAACATATATGTAAACATGAAGCAATTGACCAACTGTTTCATCCCCTCAAGGCAGATGATCTTGTTTTCCTTTCTAATAATACTTGCATCCACTTCTTATCTACATACTTATCTGTACCCATCCTAAATTCGACATTTCTTTTGTCTCAGAAGACAAAATATTTCTTCCCATTTTCTTGATGATTCTTGGTTTGCTCAAGTAACTTTATTTGTTTATGCTTTCAAAAGTTACTTATATTTTTTCTACTTTTCTACTTGACAAGAATACAGCCACAAACAAAACAGACATGCATCTATCAGTTGTGGAATTTATCTTCTTTTTTAAAATTTTTTTAATTTTTAAAATTTTTATTGTATTGTTTTTAAGTGTACCATCAAATCAGATTTGACTGGTACAGGAGCAGATTGCCCCCTCCTTTTCCAGCAGAACATCTGGTGGATTTGAACTGCATACCTCTGGGATTGCAATGCAGTGTCTTGCCACTAGGCCACCAGAGCTCCCTGGAATTTATCTTCTAGAGGATGTAAAAAATAAGTCAGTCAAATTGTATATACAACATGATTTCAGATAATATTCAGTAATAGGAAGGAAATAATGTAAGAAGACATACAGGAAGTAATTTGTGACTGATGTTGTCGTATACAGAAAGTATCTGTTAACACCTGTAGAAGGAGGAGACGTTTGAGTTGACACCCTCAGAATCAGATACCTGAAGATCTGGGGAAATGACAGACAACAGAGGCCAATATTGGGAATGAGCTTCACATTAAAAGAACATAATGAAAACCAGAGCATTTGAGCTTAGTAAACACTTGAAAAAGTGATACACAATGAAGTATGTCCTAGCACATCAAGGAATTTTACTTTTACTCAATCGATTTAAGAAGATATTGGAGTTACAATATTTTAGAAGAGAATCGTAGCTCCTATATGGAGACTAAATTCTTGGAAAGTGTAAAAGTAAAAACAGGATGACCAATTAGGAAGTTATTAGAGTGTAGTTCTTAGAAGTGGGTAGCCTGAATGAGAGAGTATCAATAAACTGATTGAATTGATAGGTTTTACTTTGAAGATGAAGTTGACAAGACTTGCTAAAGGATCTTGTCTCTCTTATAATTTGAGCAACGAGATAAGTGGTATTTTTGAAATGCAAATGATATTGGCATAAGAGTAGTATAGGAGCAGAAGAACAGGTTTAAGAAAATAAATAAGTATAGTATCTTGAATATTATGAATCTCTGCTGCTTTTTTTGTACCTTTACCTTCATTTCCTCTTACAAGTTCTTACCACTCATGAACTTTATGTTGGTTTGTTTTGTTGTGTTTTTTTTTTTCAAAGTCTGAAAAATATTTTGTTGATGAATAGAAGAGATAACCAGCAGGAAAGGGACAGCAGTGTACAACCGATTTAAGATAGCCACCAGCAACAGGTTTTGCAGACATGCAACTGTGTTTTGTGGGTGAAGCAGGTAAGGGCTCAGTCCCAAGACTTGTCCTCACAGATTAGGCCTCCAGTGTGTGCCGCCTGCCTGCCATTTTGGCCAGTCTGAGTTAGGATATGGTCATCCTGAACATGACAGAGAAGACACTGAAGGGGACCTGCAGCCAAGGCCCTTGCTTTCCTGAAGAAGCCAAATGGTTTACTTTAAGTCCTGAAGTGGCTCAAGCTCTCTCTTGAGCTGCTGTTGCCTTTTTTAAGACTGATGAATTTCATTATCCAGTGCTGTTTAAAAATTTAAAAACGTGTCTTGAAACAATCTAGAACTCATGAGTTTTTAAGCACCACAAAAGATTTCCCCACCTTAATTCTTCTAATCTTCCCTTAATTCCATTTCTCATATTCTCTGTCCTTTCAGGGGTAAGTTGCGTGAAAGGGTAATCAATGGTCACCCGTTACAGCTTCCTCTCATACCATTTCCTCATCTACTATTTGTATTCAGAAGCATGAGGCCAAAGTAGAATAAATTGGGGTCACTGTTTACCATTTTTCTTATTTACAGGATAATTTTGATAAATTATAAGATTGATTGCAATGGAACTATTATGTGAAGTTTTAAAATTCAGATATGACAGACTCAAGATCAAATTTTCATTCTTGTAGAATGGTTTTCATTTTCTTCAGCCTCAATTTGAACTTGCACATAAGTAATTGATGGTATGTTCCAAGCTCAGCACCTGGCCTGGTAGTGAGCTTCTCCAAGAATGGATTCAACAGATGTAGTCAATCTGATCTGGTGAGAGATTCATGTGTAAAGTTGCCATTTAAATTTTTTTTTTTTAAAAAGATATTTGCAATGAATAAACCACAAAACATACAAAATTCGTTAGAGATCGTGGGGATGGCACAGACTAGGACAGGGTGTGGAATTGTTCTTCACAGGGTCTTTACGAGTCATACTCAACTCGAGGATACCTAACAACAGCAATTATGCTGAAGCACAAGATTCAACTTTTCCTTGTGTTATTGATACTATTGACACTGCAGACTCCAGCTTCAACTACCCTGGAAGTATCTGTGATTGTTTCAAGGGAGGCTGAAGATGAATGTCCTGTAGAGCCTCAAATATGTACTACCCAAATGTCATCTATGTGCTCAAGTGTCATCACAGTTTTATGAAGAGAACACGCTATTTTTGCCAAATGCAAAATTGTCTTATGTAAGTCTCCTGTACACATTATGCACGTGCACATTATTTATATTTTGTTGTGTGCCACTGAGTTGGAACTTACCCCCAGCTGACTCTCCAGCAGGTTTCCAAAGGCAATTAGCTGCGCGGGAGGAGATGATTCATCTCTCTCCTGTGGAGAAGCTGGTGGATTAGAACAATATGTCTTCAGGATTGCAGTGCAACTTCTTATTACTAGGCCGCCAGAGTTCCCTGTGTGCTGTATGTGAAAAATAGGACCATAAATAGACATAAGAAGGATTTGTTGACCATTTACATCCCTGTCACCTCTGAGAAGTTCAGTGCTGATAAAGAATTTAGAGTCATCACCATTGCTTTTCTTCAGAACACTATTGAAAATGTGACATTATATTCTGTTGTCCAGGCACCAGGATAATTCTCAAGGACAGAAGGACAATTTCATGCCATTTGCACATTAGTATGCGTATTTTTTTTTCAGATGTCAGAATAAGGTTCAATTGAAAAGCTTACGATGGTGCAAACAATCAAGTGGAATTAGGAACATCACAGTGTTTATTTTCAAAGATAAAAGCTGCAGGTCATAAAATGATATACGAAATAGTAGAAGTAACGAAGCACGACACTAAAATGTCTGTTTACTGTTTGTGATCCAAGTGGTTTTATATCTTTTTTTTTACATCAACATCTAATGTATCTTTGTTCAGTGCTCATGAAGTCCATATGAGGCACGGTTATTTCTGATTGTAACTTTTGGAGCAATGGCTTTCCCACATTATATTTGGTATTTCTATTGTAAAATTGTATATTTAGATGTAAAAATGTTAATGAATAATTAAAGCAGGGATGTGACTTGGCATTTCATTAAGTCTGTGGTTTTCAAGACTTTGATCAAAGGAAACAGAGATTGAAAATGCAGATGAAGGATCCCTGGACTGTGAAGCAGGGCATGTGGGGTCTATATAATCCAATCTATATTAAGCTCCTTCTAGCTAGTAAGTCTATCTGGGCTTTCATCTTCTTATTGATAAATAGAGAAAGTAACCAAACCAGTTGCTCTTGATTTCCCTCTGACTCATGGTGATCCCAGGTTTTTGTTCTGTTGTTTGTGCTGTTTTGGTTTTAGGTTTGTGTTGGTTTTTTTTTTTTTTTTTAACTTTTTATTTTATTCGGTTTTACTTACAAATTCTGCATGCATTGTTTTTTCACACTGGATCTTTCCCATTTCTTTCACCCACCCTTCCCTCTCCATATTAAATTGTGGGACCCTATGATTAACCCGCCCACCCCCACGCATCCTCACCTCTCTGCTCCCACCTTTCTCCCTTGGATCCTCGTACACATTCTACAATAGGAGTCTTATATAGTATTTGTACTTAAGGAACTGAGTTGGTTCACTCAGCATAATGCTCTCTTGTCCCTCCTAAGTTAGGTAGTAATTTACAAAATAATTGCTCCTACGTGTTGCGTAGTATTCCATCATGTGAATGTACCATAATGTCTCAATGCATTCCATTGTGGTTGGGCATTTGGGCTATTTCCATGTTCTTGCAATGGTGACTAATGCTGCTATGAACATTGGTATACAAGTCTCTCTCTGTTTGTGCCTCAGTTCTCATTTTCTTGAGGTGTATTCCAAGCAGTAGAATAGCTGGATCATGTGGAATTTCTATGTTCAGCTTTCTGAGGAAACACCAAACTGTCTTCTAGAGTGGAAAGGGATCACTGAGCTTCTCAAGGTGCCTCTGTGTGAACTCAAACCTTTTAGTTAGCAGCCAAATATGGTAACGATTCACACCACTGAGGAAGTTTGGAGAACATAATACCTGCCATAAATTCCTTATGAAGTTAAATTTTCAGAGACAGTTACAATTTCAAGTATTCCAACCCTGACCAAAAAGACATTTGTCTCCATCTTTGGCTCATAAAGCTGAGTTACACCAAGTGTCAGTTACATAGACAAAGTCTATATTCAATAAAATTGAAACTAGAAGGTACAGTTGAGTCTGGTTTGTATTTCCTTCATTGTTGTTATGTTGTGTTGGGCCAGAACTGACTCATTGCTGAACCTCAGCAGGTTTTCAGAGGCTGTGGATTACACAGGACAACACTGCCCATGGTGGATTTGAATCACATGCCTTTTATGGGCATCACAAATCCTTACCACTAAGGCACTGGAGCTTCCATTTCTCTCATATAAATGCAATAACTGTTCTCTTTGTCTTTATGGCTTTTAGGCTCAAGATTAGAAATGTCAAAGCACAAGAGCTTGAAGAGCAGCTATTTATATTCTCCATTAATTTTCCTTTTTTTTTTCCTTTTGCAATTTCCCCAAGTAATATGGTAGTCTTCAAGTCTCACAGAGAGTAAAGGGAAAGCTGAGAGAACCTGACTGATTTTAGAATTGTAAAGACTAGTCCTTTTGCTTTTAGATGATTGAAAAGGAATCGTGTCACAATTGATATAAATGTGCCTATCTTGTGTCATTTGCGAATAAAAAAGAGTAGAGAGAGAAAATTGGAATAGGCCAAGGTTGCAAAGATTGGTTTTTTTGTTGTTTGGTTCCATAGAGTTGAGTATGACTCTTAGGACCCTATAAACAAAAGATCTGAAGCTAGTCCTAGCCTGCTCCATCGTCACACTTCCTGACACAGAAGAGCCCACTGCAGCAGTCACTGTGCCAGTCCACCTGGTTGAGGGTCTTCTTCTCCTTTGCTGACTCTCTACTCTTCCCAACATCATGTCCCTCAGTGCCTCCTAGCAATATGTCCAAAGTAGCACTCCGGCTGTAACCTTTCCAAGACATTTCTATTCATTCTCTTGGCCATCCATGGGATGTTCTGTGCTCTTCTCCAACTCCACAGCTCAAAGGCATCAATTCTTTTTCTGTCATCCTTATTCATTGTCCAGGTCTCAGATGTACTGCTAGTAATCAGAAAGACTATGGCCTGAATTAGATGCACCTTAGTCCTCAAACTGACATTACTACACCACAATAATTTGGAAAGGTCCCTAACTGCAGATTTTCCCAGTGTAATGTGTCTCCTTATTTCCTGACTGCTTGTACCAAAGGTGTTAATTGTGGATCCAAGGAAGATGAAGCTGTTGACAGTTTCAATCTCCTCTTCATCCATCGTGACATTGCCAATTGGTCCTGTGGTAAGAATCTTTGTTTTCTTGACACTGAGACAAAATCTATATTGAAGGCTCCATTCCTTGATCTTCTGCAACAAGTGCTTCAAGTCCTCCTCAGTTTCGGCAAGGAAGGTTATGTCATCTGCATAATGCAGGGCATTGATGGGTCTCCCTCCAATCCTGATAACACATTCCTCTTCATAGAGTTTAGCTTCTTGGATAATTTGCTCAGCATATAGATGGAACAAGTATGGAGATAGACTAAAGTCCTGATGAACTCTCTTCCCAGTTCCAAACTATTCAGTACTCCCTTGCTCTGTTCACATAACAGCCTCTGCTCCAGGTATAGGATCCTCCTGAACACACTCAAGTGCTCTGAGATTTCCATTCTTCTCAACGTCAGCCACAACTTGTCATGAACCATACAATCAAACCCCTTTGCATAGTCAATAAAGATTAGGAATTTGTTAAGCTATTCATTGTCAGGCTTTAGGTAGTTACAGTAATGAAAAACAAAAAAAGTTGGATCAGCCAGAGATACATAGGATCTGGAAGCAAGAATCTAACAGTAGGAATTGAAGTTTAGGGGAACAATTAAAGAGAGCCAGGAAATAAAAAAATGTATTGCGATGGGAAACTCTGTTGTTAGGGACCTCTC
>NW_006399833.1:13392342-13412522 GCF_000299155.1 Elephantulus edwardii
GTCAGCCACAGTTTGTTGTGATCCACACAGTCAAATGCCTTCGCATAGTCAATGAAACACAGATAGACATGCGTCTGGTACTCTCTGCTTTCAGCCAAAATCCATCTGACATTAGCTGTACTATCCCTAGTCCCACAGTCTTTTCTAATCCTCACCTGCACAATCCCTGGGCACATAATAAATTTTTCTGACAGGGTGAAAAGAAAACTTATTGACCAGGAAAAAACTTCTGGCAATACCATCTCAGACAAGGGTCTCATAACAAAAAAGTTTACAGGAGGCCTCCACATAGGAGGCCCTTTACATGGAAAAGACTGGCAATACAATTGCAAAATAAGCAAAAGCCATGGGAAGATTTTTCTCAGAGAAAGACAGTTGGATGGCCAACAGACACATGAAGAAATGCTCAAAATAACTGGCAACAAGAGAGATGCAAATCAAAACCACAATGAGATACCAAATCAAAACCACAATGAGATACCGTATCACTCCAGTACCAGTGCAAAGCTTAACAAGACTGTGAGCAATACATATTGGAGAGGATGTAGAGAAATAGGAACTCTCATACACTGTTGGCAGGATTGTAAAATGGTGCAACCACCCTGTAAGGCGGTTTGTCATTTCCTTTAAAAGCGGAACATTGAGATTCTATATCACCCAACTATTGCATTGCTGCAAATATACACCAGAAAAATTAGAACTGAAACATAAACAGAGGTGTTGTTCACTGTAGTAAGAACATGGAAACAGCCCAAATGTCCAACTACAAGTGAATGCATTGAGAAATTGTGATACAGTCACACATAGAATTGTATGGGGCACTCAGGAGCAACAATTTAAAAAAATTACTACATAACTTGGGAGGAACTAGAGAGCATTATACTGTGTGAACTAAGACTCCTAAGGACAAATACTGCATAACACCATTATTGTAGAAATACAAAACTACTAAAACTTGGGTGAGGATCCAAGAGGGGGGAGGTTGGGAGCAGAAATGAGGATGGGCATGGGGGAAATCATAAGGTCACACAATTTGGTGGGTTGAGGGAAGGGGTAAAGGAAATGGGAAAGAACCAGCAGGGATCTGGAAAGACAGGTTAATGGTGAGCATAGTCCAATGGTGAGTAATTTTAGAAAACATAAGGAACGGGAATGATTGTATGAAAGACAATGTGAATGAAGAATAGTGTGAAACACAATGTACAAAAACTTTGTAAGCAAACCTACATAAATAAAAATGTAAAAATAAAACAAAACATAAAAACAATGCCAGATTCCATTATAGATCTTTGCTAGACCTATTCATTGCAAATATCTTTTTGTTAAAGGCTTCTACTGTTTCTTCCAACATTTGCACCTTCTTCTGTAGCTGTTCAAATCACTGCACATCAACATATTTCTTCTGGTTCTCTGTGCCTGGGGTATTCATTGGGTCTGCATTATAACCTTTTTAGGAGAAGTTTTCTGCTGATTTTTCATGATATTTGAGGCAGCCCACTGATTTCTTGACATTTTGTGAATCTTTTCTTGGTAGGTGTTAGGCTGTTATAAGTGTGTAATATCCCAGGGGAGGGTGATGTTCTTTGAAGGACCTGTCATGTGCATAAACACAGATTGTTTATGAGTCTACCTCCAATCCTTATGCCACACTTCTCCTCATAGAGCCCAGACTCCTGAATAATCTGTTCCACATATAGATTGAAAAGGTATGGAGATAGGACACATCCATGGTGTACACCCTTCCCAGTTTTGAATCATGCTCTGTTCTGATGACTGCCTCCTGTTCCAAGGATAGGTTTTGCAAATGCACAATCAAGTGTTCTCAGATTACCACTCTTATAAGAGTTAGCCACAGTTTGTTGTGATCCACACAGTCAAATGCCTTTGCATAGTCAATGAAACACAGATAGACATTCCTTTGGTACTCTCTAGTTTCAGCCAAGATCCATCTGACATTAGCTATAATATCCCTAGTACTATGACCTTTTCTAAACCCAGCCTGCACTTCAGGCAATTCTCTGTGCTGTTCCAATCGTTTTGGATAACCTTCAGCAGAATCTTGCTTGCATGTGATATCAATGATACTGTTCAATAATCTCCACACACAATCAGGTTACCTTTCTTTGGAATGGGAACAAATACAGATCTCATCCAGTCTGATGGCCAGTTGGTTGTCCTCCAGTTTTCTTGGCACAACTTGGTGAGCACATAAAGGGCAGCGTCCGTTTATTGAAATAGTATGCCATAAATTCTTGGGGCCTTGTTTTTTGCAAATTCTTTCAGAACAGCTTGAACTTCTTCCTTCATCACCACAGGCTCTTGCTCATACGTTGTTTAATGAAATTCTTCTGTGTCCACCAATTACTTTTGGTACAATGACTCTGTTTACTCTTTCCATTTTCTTTTAATGCTTCTTGGATCATTCAATATTTTGCCCAAAGCATCCTTAAATATTGCAACTCAAGGCAAACTTGTATTTGTTTTTCAGTTCCTTCAGCTTAAGAAATGCTGAGTGAGTTTGGCCCTTTTGATTTTCTGACTCCAGTGCCTTGCAAATTTTATTGTAATATTTACTTTGTCTTCCCACACTGCCCTTTGAAATCTCCTGTTCAACTCCTTAATATCTTGATTTCTTCCCTTTGCTTTGGCTTCTTGGTGCTCTAGTGAAATATTCTGACTTCTTCTGACATCCATCTTGGTCTTTTCTTCCTCCTGTCTTTGCAATGACCTTTTGCATTCTTCCTGGATGATATTCTTGATATCCTCCTACAGCTCATCCATTCTTTGCTCATTAGTGTTCAAGGCCTCAATCCTATTCCTGAAAAGGTTTTGAAATTCAGGTGGGATAGACTCAAGATCAGATTTTGGTTCTCATGCATTTGATTTAATTTGCCTCAGCCTCAGCTTGAACTTGCATAAAAGTACTTGATGGTCTGTTCCACAATCAGCGCCTGGCGTAGTTTTCAGTGCTGATATTGAGCTTCTCCAGCGATTCTTTCCACAGATGTAATTGACCCGATTCCTATGCATACCATCAGGTGAAATCCATGTGTATAGCCTGTGTTTATGTTTCATATAAAATGAATAATCATTGATTTTACAAAATTCTATCATTCTATCTCCAGCTTCATTTCTGTAACCAAGTCCATGTTTTCCAACTTCTGATCCTTTTTCTCTAGCCCAACTTTTGCATTCCAGTCACCCATTATTATTAATGCATCTTGATTGCATGTTCGATCAATCTCTGACTGCAAAAGTTGGTAGAAATCTTCTATTTCCTCTTCTTTGGCTATGGTTGTTGGTGGATATATTTGAATGATGATGGAATTCACTGGACTTCCTTGTATGCGTATGGATATTTTCCCGTCACTCACAACATTGTATTTCAAGAAGGATCTAGAAATGACTTTTTTAACTATGAAAGGAACCTCATTTCCCCTCATCTTTTCATTTCTAGCATAGTAGATCATATGATCCTCTGACTTAAAATGTCCCATGCCAGCCCACCTCATTTAGCCAATACCTAGTATCTCAATATTTATGCATTCCATTTCTTTCTTAATATCTAATTTTTCTACATTTATGGTTCTTATATTCATGTTCCAATCACTAGTGTCTGCTTACAGCTGTTCTTCCTTCTATTTGTTTCCGTACTTGAGGGCTCAGCCTCAGTTGCCACATCTGCTAGTCTAAGTGTCCTCTATTGTACATAGGGTTTTCAAAGGCCTGCTATTTCAGAAGTGGATGTCAAATCCTTCTTCCTAGTCTATCTTAATTTGAATGCTCAGATTTAGAACATTTTTTGACAGACAAGCATTTTACAAAGAAGAACAGATTAAAGATATTTCTCAATAGTAGAAAAAAACCATGTTGTCTCCACCGCTGGCATGTGTGTTTTGGCCCATCCTTTTCCCTGCTCCACCAGCATTCACTTCTACTCCCACCTACACCATTCAAAATCTGTCTCCTCTATGCAGCCCTTGATGTGCTGGCCTGTATGTTAACCTTTCTGGGCTTCTGTGATTCTGAATGCCTCGGGCTGCTGCCAGTTTCTTCTGCTGTGAGCATTATCTCTTGAATTTAGGAGTCTTGGACTTCTGCTCCAGGATTGACTTCTTGTGTCTTAGAGCCTCTTTTCCTCCATTTATGCTTCAATGATTTCCCAGGGGATGTTGATGTATCCTAAGGTGTCAGTCTTGACCCAGCGGCTTAAAACTGAGATGACTTTTAAGAAATGCACAATACTTTAAACTTGTTTAAAAGGACTTCACCTAATCTGATAGTTTTGGAAGTGACATTTGATTTGATATATGAGGTTAACTAAGCAACAAACTTGGAGTAACTAGAATGTTGAAGTATCTACATTGGAAGGTAGTTTGATAAATATGAGGTTCTAATAGAAGGCAAATGTGATTAGAAAAGAAGATGATTCATTTCAGATTTTAGACAAATTCAGATGGGGTGGCAAACCAGTCATACCAGCATCCTGGCTGAATCTTGTAAGGACACCAAACGATGGGGAAAGGCACTCAGGGAAAATCATCCAAGCACCTTGGATTCTGGGGAAATTATTAAAAGCATATTCAGACACAAAGGAGTGTGAAAACATGAGTAAGAATCAAAGTAAAATGCAACACCATATACTCTGCCCAGCTGGGTATGGGTCTTACAAAATGACAAGAAAAAGAAAGGAAAGTACCAGAACTGCTGGTATTAAATGATCACTATGGAGAAGACAGGACCTCATTTTTCCATGCTCACGGATGATTGTCTAGGGAAATGTCCTCAGGCACAGCCCACACCCTATAGCATAACCCACACCGTATAGCAAGCAGGATAATGCCATCTTAGGCCTCTGGAGTAGAGGCTCCCAAGCCCACGTAGGGGTGAGACCTCCAGAAAGCCATTTTGAATGTGGCATTGAGGAGACTGGCACATGTTCAGAGAACTGAGATTTGCAGATGACAGAAAGAATAGCACCCTAACACAAAATCTGTGCCTACTGAAATCACTTGGGATTACCACATTCATAGTGTGCACCAAATCCATGCTCCAGTGATTCCTAGATACCAGCAGATCCTGACTGACAGGCTTGTCTGAGAAACACTCAGGAAAAACCCAGACCCCATCCACTACCAGCACACACCTCGTCCAGCAGAAGCCTGGCACATTCCTGAGACGCTTAGAAGATAAATAACCAAGAAGTTGAGCAAACCACAAACAGAATAGATTCCAAAAGAAAAACATGAAGACATATCATAGTCAGATTCTTCAATATGAAAGAAAAGGATAGAATACTGAAAGTACCTTGAGAACAACCAAGAGTCACCTACAAAAGAAAGCCAATAAGATTAAGCTCAAATTTCACAACACAAATCATGTGAACAAGATGCATATGCAAAATTCTAAACTCTGATGACATATATAAAACGCTGAAGAAAACAAATGTCAATCAAGAATCTTGTACCCAGCAAGACTGTTCATCAAATATGAAGGATAAATTAGGAAATTATCAGAAAAGCAGAAACTAGGGGGATATATGAAAGCAAGACTAACTGTAGGAAATACAAAATTAAAATACTAAATACTAAATGAAATACTAAATGAAGCAAATATTAAAGGAAGATCTCCATATGAAGACAAAAAAGAAAAGTGGATGGATTAAACAACACCGCCCTTTGTCAGAACCCACCCTGCATCCTCTCTCCTAGAGGGTCCCACATAGAGTGAGGGACCATGGGCCTGTGGTTTGGCTGTGTTAGGTAGTGCTAGACTCCTGAGCCTTGGTCTTCTTGTACGTACTACTTTACAAGGCTCTTCTAAGGATCAATTTGATCACAATGGTAAACATAAATAAATAAACAAACAAAAAAGCAACCAACAACAGCACAACAAGAATGCACCACAATAGAAGCCATACAACTTTGCCTATATATAATCACACTAAATGTGAATAATTTAAATGTACTAATTAGAGAAGTTGGAAGGAGGAGTGGCATCCACTTCCATCATAGCTTGCCTCCAGAAACTCTATGAACTTGGAGAGAGGATGAGAGACACCCAAGCGTTGAGGACTCGCCTTCAGAGGGTCGCTATGAGTCACCTGTGACTCGATAGCCCTTAACAACAATAACATCAACATAGAGAGAGAGATTATCTGGCCCAGTGGACAGAAGGTGATGCTACCAAGCCAAAGGTGGGTGACTTTTAATCAGTGGCCCTCGGGCCTATCTTTCATTGTTTTTCTTCAGACATTCCTCTAGGTCATATAGCCCTGGTGTGTCTACTTGCCGTACCGCGGTCACTTGTGGTTGCTGTGAGGCTGAACACTGTGACATTGATGTGTCAAATGTGTTAATGGTTGGTCCCCCAATGTAGACAGAGAGTGGGGTGGAGATCCCCAATTAAAACAAGCTTGGAAGGAGGAGTGGCATCCACTTCCATAATAGCTTACCTCTGGAAACCTTATGATCCTGGAGAGAGGATGAAAGGCACCCAAGCGTGGAGGACTCTCCTTCATAGGGTTGCTATGAGCCGACTGTGACTTGATGGCACTTAACAACAACAGTTAGAGAAGGGTGCTCATGTGGCCTAGTGACAAGAAGCTGCACTGCCATCCTGATAGGACATGGTTCAAATCCATCAGCTGCTCCTTGTGAAAAGGATGGACAATCTTTTCCTGAGTGATTAACTACCTCTGAAAAACCCACTGAAAGTTCAGCTGAGTTGGTTCCGACTCTAAGTTATACAACAACAGTAGTTAAGAGGAGAGTAGAATGGATGAAAAACCAAAACTCCTCGATATGCTCTCTACAAGGGACACTAAGAAGAGAAGATTAAGATAAACTAAAAATGATAGTATTGGGGGGAGGAATATAAAGAAAAAAGAAAAGAAAAGGAGCAATATTAATCTCTGATAAAATAGATTTCTTTCTAAAAGCCATCATAAGAGACAACCCCCCCCAAACATAAAAAGGGTCAATTAAAAAAGAAGACATAGCCTTACTATCTACACACTGAAAGATACAACTGTAAAATATACAAAACAGATGTTAAAAAACTTGAAGAAAGAAACAGACAATTCCACAATAGTAGCAGGAAACTTTAACACACCACTTTTAATAGAAAGAGTACGAGAAAGAAATTAAAGAAAGATACATATGAACACTATGTTTAACCAATGTGAACTCAAAACCATACGCTTCAGGGTTGTATCCTTTCCCCATGTCTATTCAATCTGTATGCTGAGCATATAATTTGAGAATTTTTATTATATGAAGAAGAATGTGGTATCAGGATTGGAGGAAGGCATATAAACAACTTGCATTGCACAGATGACATAACTTTGCTTGCTGAAAATGAGGCCTAGAAGTGCCTGCTTGAAACAAAGTATCTTAGACACCAATATGGCAGCAAAGAAAGTAATAACAAAAATGATGTTATTGCTCTTAGGACAAGAGAAAATTGTACCATGTACTATGAAGGTTAGTAGTAGAAATGGAAAGAAGTACATGAATTTCAGAGATATTTAAGTGGACTCGCTGATGGACTAGATATATGGGGTCTAAAAGAAAATGTGGAAATGGATAGTTATATCATTTATGGAAATAAAAGAGCACAAGTAGTGATTTGGGGAAGTAAAATGAGAGTATTATAAATTAGATTTTATTATTAAGATGCCATTGGCTTATTAGAAAAGTTGGAAATAAGCCATCCATGATTATTGAGGAGTAATGACATAATTCCTCTATAGGTAGAACATATTCCACCATTTGTTTCCCTCTATATATCAAGAAACAGATGGTTTGACTTATATATAAAGTTATACTGAACTAAATTAAACAATCTCAATTGATAGTTTAGGTCTCTGACCCATACTACATAATTTGAAACACTTATACTTGATATCATTGTTAGATACCCTCAAGATGACTCTGACTCATAGGAACTCTATGGACAACAGATGGAAACCTTTCTTGATCTGACGTCTTCACAATTTGTTCTGTGATTAAGCCCATTGTAGTCTTAACTATATCAACTCATTTTGTTGTGGGTCTTCCATCCCTTCCCTGACTATTTTTCTAAGCATGATACTAGTTTCCAAAGACTGCTCTTATTTGATAACATGCTCAAAGTATGAGAGAAAATGTCTCACCCTTCTTTTCTTTGAGATGTTCCCTAGTTGCACTTCTTTCAAGAAAGATATGTTTGTCTTTTGGCAGTCAATGGTATAGTCAGTACTCTTTACTAAAACACAAGTCAAAAACATCAATTCTTCTGAGATTTTTCTCACTCACTGTCCTACTTTCACATCTGAAGCCATTGAAAATAGCATGTGTGGATCAGGTGCACCTTAGTCTTTAATATCCTTGATCTTTGCCCCTTTAAGTACCCTCCACAACATATTGTCTAAAAGCAGTATGTGTTGTGATTTTTTGAATGCTACAGCAACAACTTGCTGTGATTCATAGTGGACTTGATGAAACTTAAAAACAACTTCCCAGGGAGTTGATTGTACATCCAAGTAAAATGAAATGACTGATAACTCTAATACTTTCTCCATCTACCGGCTTTTAATCTATTCATAAGCGTTTTTGTGTTTGGTGTATTTTTTTTTATTTTGATGTGTAATCCATATTAGTCAGTAGTCTAGTAAGTGCAACGAGTGCTCCAAGTTCAACAAACAAGATTGTGTCATTTGTGTGTCCCTAGATTTTGATAAGTCTTCATCCAATCAGATTTTTCTTCATATAATCTAGCTTCTCTAGATTATTTGTTACACATACAGACTGAATAGTTATGGAGAAAGGATACAGTCCAACACAGATCTTTCTTAATTTTTAACCATGCTTGTTCTGTTCAAACAACTGCCTCTGGTTCATGTACAGGTTCCTCATGAGCACAGTTAAGTGTTCTGGTATTCCTATTCTTCTTAATGTTATCTATAATTTATTATGATCTATACAGTCATCATTCTTTGTTGAAAAAAACCAACACCCTTTTTTGGGTACAATTGTTGTTGTTAGGTGCTGTTGAGTTGAATATATGACTCATAGCAACCCTGAAACCTGAACCCTGCCCTATCCTGTGCTTTCACAACGAACCTTAGCCAAGCTTTATCTAGCCTGTGCTTTCCTTATAATCTTTTGTTGCGGAATGTTAGGGAGGTAGGGAAGGCCTCTGGCCAGGATGGGACATCCGAGCTCCAAACAGGTGAAAGCCTCCCAAGGGCCTTTAATACAGAATAGAGAAAGCTCCCCTGTGTTTGGGTGTACCAGTCTGAGAAAGCGCGCCACCTGGGAAGCGGGTGCCACGTTTGTTGAGCTGGGAGTGATCCACAGGAGGCTGAGGTTCTCCTGACCAGTCCACATGTCCCACGTCGGTAAGCCCTCCCTATTTTGTTTTCCTGTGTATATAAGTGCAGTGCTTATCTCAATAAAATTAAGTTGGATTCACTCTCTGATCCTTTCCCAGAATGGTGTATCTCCATCGTGCTTACTCCCATCAGGGTGTCACTGTAAGTTGCCAGCAAACTGACAGCAACAATCTTTGACATACTAGAGTCCATTGTTGAGGTAAACATGTCAATTCATTCTTCCTCTCCTTCACTGACCCTTCATCTTTCCAAGCATGATGTCCCTTTCCAAGGAACAGCCCCTTCAAGCTGTTGTTGTTATGTGCTGTCAAGTCATTTGCGACTCATAGCGACCCTATGTACAACAGCCCTAAACCCTGCTCTGTCCTGTGCCAATCGCATTGCCTCTGACACACCCATCCCGATTACCCCAGTCACTGAATCAATCCACCTCATAGAGGGTCTTCCCCTCCTGCGCCGTCCCTCTACCTTACCGAGCATGATGTCCCTCTCTAAAGACCTGTCTCTCCTTACAACATGTCCAAAGTATGTCAGGCGAAGCCCCAGAATCCTTGCCTCCAAGGAGCAGCCTGGTTTAATCCTCTCTACGATGAATCTGTTTGTTTTCCTGGCAGTCCATTGTACATTCAATACTCTTCTCCAGCACCACAGCTCAAAGGCATCAATTCTCCTTCTATCCTTCCTAGTCATTGTCCAACTCTCTGATGCATAATAAGCTACATGTCCAAATATGAAAGATGAAGCTCTGCCATCTTTGCCTCCAAGGGAATCTTGACTGCAATTTTTCCAAAATATATCTGTTTCTACTTTTGATAAAGTAGCTTTGTGTATCCCTTCCACCTTCTTTTCATACTTACTGTATTATTCAGTATTTTTCCTATATAATTAATCAATATGGCATTTCAAAGGTTGAAATTTCCTCAGTTTTCCATCATGAAAAATGCTGATTATGTTCTTCCCTTTTGGTTTTCTAAGTGCAAGTCTTCCAGCTGCATTGTAATATTTTATCTTGTCTTCTCAAGCCACTGTATGAAATTTCTGCTCATCTCTCTTATTTCAATATTTATTCCATTTGTTGCAATCTCTCTTTGTTTAAAAACAAGTTTCAAATTTTCTTTTGACATTAATTTTAGTGTTTTCTCTGGTGGTATAATCTGTAGCATGCTGTGAAGCTATCCAAAATGCTGTGTGTCTCATGATTCTAATCCAGGAGCAGTTCTAAAAGAGCTTCAGAGACCAGTCCTTCCTGACAACATGTTCACAGTCTCCTCCCATTAAGATTTATAGCTTTGGAAACTCAGTGGTTCATTATAAATAAGAATTGACTGGATAGCAATGAGTTTTCACTTATACAATCAAATGTCTTCTTATAAATCTGGATCACACTTCAGTGTACATGTTTAAAAAATGTTGTTTTGGTTTATTTTGATTTTTGTTTTGTTTTGCTTTAGAAATAAAGTATTAAATAGTGTGATTCCTATTTTTTATAAAGTAATGCCCTAAATTTATACAGGGTTATGTAGCAGATACAAAATTTCTAATATAAAAATTGTAAGATTACTTTTGTCATTTAAATAATCATGTTAGTAGATTTGGCATTAAACAGTATAAAAGATAACACAAGTAATTTCACATGTTCTAACACAAATTAACCCCAGGAGAAATGTCTTCAAATGGATTTTTTCAGGCTCTTTGAACTGACTCTTGTAATTTCCTAGGGGAGAAAAAAATGAATATTGAATAATGCACTTATGTAAGAATTATTTAATTATACTCCCATCTGCTCAGTATGTTCACTTAGGCAATTTGTTTTGAAATTAGAATTGGGTTTTTTCAGTTGTTCCTTATTCTGAGAATATAATCAAGTTTAAATCTCACCTTTTCAATATCAACTAACATATTCACTATCTTCTTTGATGCCAGGCATTGCTTTAGCCAGGGAGTGCCAAGTATAGTCTTTAGGTAGTTGTGCTGTTAATCTAAAGTCTACCAGTGCTTCTGATGTAGAAAGAGGGTAAATCTCCTTTCATGAAATTTATAGCCTCTGAAAACCCACCGGAGGGTCAGCTATGAGTTCATTCTGGCTCCATGGAAATAAGTATAGATATTTGCAAAGTCCAAACAAAACAAAATAATGGCATAGTGCAAGATATGCTGCTGTGTTGTGATCCACAGAGTCAGAACTGGCCCATAGCTGACCCTCTAGCAGATTTTAAGAGGCAATAGGCCATACGAGAGGAGACATAGTAAAATAAATGTGGCATATTACAGATGATTATCAAATATTAATACTAATCCAAGGGAGCTCTAGAGGCCTAGTGGCAAGAAGCTGCACTGCAGTCCTGAAGGCACGCAGCTTGAGGCCACCAGCGGCTCCATGGGAGGATAGGCAATCTCCTCCCATGCGATTAACTGTCTCTAAAAATCTGCCGTGGGTCGGCTATGGGTTAGTTCTGACTCTATGGAAAACACACACACACACACACACACACACACACACTACTAATTTAAACTGTGTCAAAAATTAATACTAATTTAGAAGTTTCTGTAATAAATCCTAATAAATACTATTGACTATGAATTGCATAGGTGATCTCATATGGTCAGATATGGGTCAGTTCCAACTTGATGGTACATAACAAAAACGAATTGCATAGTTAATATGCAATTTGGTGAAGACTATTGGATATACTATGGACTGCTAAAAACCCCAACATGTCTGTCTTGGAGGAAGTGGAATTAGGTTTCTCATTAGAAGCAAGGATGGTGAAACTTCACCTCACATATTTTGGCCATGTTTTCATTAGGAGTCAGTCCTTGGAAAAAGACTTCATGCTAGAAAAGGTAGAGGGCTAGTGAAAGGGAGGAAGACTCTCATGGAGATGGATGGACACAGTAAATTTAAAAATGGACTTGACTTGAACTTGATCATAAGGGTGGTACAGGACAGGGCAGGATTCTGATTTGTTGTTCACAGGGCCACTATGAATTCTAGTTAACTTGGTCACCCCTAACAACATCAACAACAACATTAATTTCATTGATGTTTTCAGAAGATAAGATCCTCTCATCCCTAAAAGATGTGGAAGATATCATGGAGGAAGAAGGGCTTGCACTTAAAAAGTTATAAATTACAGAAATTAAGTGAGCCCTGGTAGTACATTGTCTGAAGTGCTCAGCTGACAACAACAACAACAAAAAGTTTACTGCTTCAAACCCAATAGCTATTCCATGGGCAAAAAGGTGTGCTTCCTTAGAGATTAATAGGCTTGAAACCATATGGGGGTGGTTTTATTCTGTCTCATAGAGTTGTATGAATCAGAATTGACTATCCCCACAACCTTTAGAAACAAGGAAATTATAAGGACAAAACTAGGAGCTGACTCTTTGAAAAAATTAATAAAATAGAAAATCCATTGGAAAAGTTAACCAAAGAAAAGAAACAACCCAAATAAGAAAGGAAAGGTATGACATCACAGCAGAACCAGGTGAAAGGAAATTGATAATATTGGAATATTATTATGAAAAGCTATGCTTTGAAAAATTTGAAAGCCTAGAGGAAATGGATGAGTTCCCAAAACTTGCAAACTACCCACATTGATGCAAACAGAAGCAGAACACATGAGCATACGTATCACAAAAGAAGAAATTGAACACATCATAAAGAATTCTCCTCCAAAAAATGTCCTGACCCAAATTATTTTACAGATGAATTCTACCAAACATTCAGAGATGAACTGTCACTAATGTTATTTAAATTAGAAGAATAAACACTCCCAGAATAATTCTATGATGCAAGCAGACCCTAATACTAAAAACCAGGCAAATTTATCACCAGAAATAAAACCATCATGGAGAGAGAGGTAAAAATCTTTAACAAGATGCTGGGCAATAGAATCCAACAGTATAGAAAAATATAATTGATCATGATCAAGTGGGATTCATAACAGGAATTCAGGGATGATTCTACATGAGAAAAACAATAACATAAATTATGATATATCACACAATGGAATACTATGCAGCATGCGGGGGCAACAATTTTGTAAACTATTGTCTAAGGAGGACCTGAAGTGCTTGCTGCAGAGGGTCAAGGAGTGCAGCCTTCAATATGGATTGAGGCTCAATGTCAAGAAGACAAAGATTCTCACCACTGGACCAATTGACAGCATCAGGATGGATGATGAAGAGATTGAGATTGTTCACAGATTTAGTTTGCTTGGATCCACAGTCAACACTCTTGGCACCAGTAGCCAGGAAATTAAGAGACATATTGAGATGGGAACGTCTGCTGTTTGGGACCTCTCCAAAGTACTGAAGAGCAATGGTGTCTCTCTGGAGACTAAGGTGCATCTGATACAGGTCATGGTCTTTGTAATCACTTGTTATGCATCAGAGAGTTGGACAATGACTAGGGAGGATAGGAGAATTGATGCCTTTGAGCTGTGGTTCTGGAGAAGAGTGTTGACGGTACCATGGACTGCTAGGAAAACAAACAGATCCATCCTTGAGAGGGTCAAACCAGGTGGCTCCTTGGCGGCAAGGATTCTGAGGCTTCGTCTTACATATTCTGGACATGTTGTAAGGAGGAACCAGTCCTTGGAGAGGGACACCATGCTTGGGAGGAGGGTGGAGGAGACAGCGCAAGAAGGGAAGGCCCTCTATGAGATGGATTGATTCTGTGACTGGGGTAATTGGGATGGGTGTATCAGAGAAAGTGTGATTGCCACAGGACAGAGCAGACTTTAGGGCTGTTGTACACAGGGTCACTATGAGTCACAAGCGACTCAACAGCACATAACAATAAAAACGACAATTGCCTAACATGGAAGGGAATGGAGAGCATTATGCTGAGTGAACTAACTCAGTCACACAAAGGCAAATATTGTATAAAACTATAAATGTAGAAAGAGTATAGGATCAAAGGCGGGGGGAGAGTGGAAGTAGAGGGATGAGGATGTGCAGGGGGAGGAGGGATTAATCATGGCATTGTACAATTTGATGAGAGTTGAGAGAAAATGGAAGAATTTGGAATGAAAAACAAAGTATTAGATTATTGTAAATGAACTAGTATAATAAAAAAACAAACAAATAAAAACACTCATAGGCTTATTTCCTTTAATTTTTTTACATTTTTTAAATTTTATTTTTAAATAATTTCAATAAACATTTACAGAGAATTTGGATATCCATTCATTCATTGCTGCACTTCTCTACCCACCCAGCCCTCTCTCCATGCCCCCCCAATTTGCTCCTCTCTTTCAAAAGTAAAAGAAAGACTCCCTCCCTGGTACACAATCTCACCGCACCCCTTCCACTGCCCCAAGTACATTCCACTATGCAACCTTAATTGTGGACTCTTGTGATAACCATAATACCCTATCATACATCGCTTTTAAATTATTCAGTCCCTCATCTGTTTCAGTGCAGTATACACAATTTATCCAGTTTTTCTCAGTCTTACCCCCACCCTGATATCAGTCCGATTTTACAGCAGGGGCACCATGCAATATTTGTCCTTTTGCGACTGAGATATTTCACTCAGCATAATGTCCTCCAGGCTCACCCATTTTGAATAATATTGAATGAGTTCCATGTTTTTCAATGAAGCATAGTATTTCATTGTGTGAATATACCACAGCTTCTCTATCCATTTGTTTGTTGATGGGCACCTGGGTTGTTTCCAACCCCTTGCTATTGTGAACAGAGCTGCGATAAACATGGGTGTGCATATATCTGCTTGGATGTCAGTTATGGTCTCTTTGGGATATTTTCCCAGTAGTGGAATTGTTGGGTCAAATGGTATCTCTATTTGCAACTTTCTGAGAAAGCGCCATACCGCCTTCCACAGTGGTTGCACCATTTTACATTCCCACCAACAGTGAATAAGGGTTCCAGTTTCTCCACAACCTCGCCAGCATTTGTTGCTTGCTGTTCTGTTAAATTTTGCTATTCTGACTGGGGTGAGATGATATCTCATAGTTGTTTTGATTTGCATCTCTCTTAGAGCTAAGGATTTTGAACATTTCTTCATGTGCTCGTTGGCCATCTGAATGTCTTCTTTGGTGAAGTGTCTATTCATATCCAGTACCCATTTATCAATTGGATTATTTACCTTTATCTTGTTGTAGTGCTCAAGTATTTTATAAATTCTAGATATAAGTCCCTTATCTGACATGTCATTACCAAACACTATTTCCCAGTCTGTGGCTTCCCTTTTTACCCTGTTGAAGAAGTTTTTGGATGTGCATAGGGATTTGATTCTTAGAAGGTCCCATTCATCTATTTTATCTTCTCCTGGTTGTTATCTCCTTTAATTTTTACATTAGAATGATGCAGTCTTAATTCCATTCCATGATAAGAAAACAGTACTTTGGAATAAAATGTCTCATAATCTTGAAATTTAAAAAAGTTAATGTAATTAATTAATTAATTAATGTAATTCATCACATTACTATTCAACAATGTATTAGAAGTTCTAGCCAGTTCAATAAGGCAAGAAAAGGAAATAAGAAACATCCAAATTGGCAAAGAGATGATGAAACTGTTACTATATCCAGATGACATTACAGTGTACATATACAATCTCAAAGACTCAGGAAAAAAAACTGTTCGACCTAGTAGACCAGTTCAGTAGTGTGGTAGGATACAAGAGCAATATACAAAAGTCAGTAGTATTTCTCTACAGCAACAAAGAAAACATGAAAAAAGAAGCTATGAAAGCAATACCACTTTCAATTGCCAAGCACAAGATAAAATACTTCAGAATAAAACTAGTTAGAGACACAAAAGACCTTTATAAGGAAAACCTCAAAATACTACTATAATAAACAATAAGAGACCTAACTAAATGCAAAAATATTTCTTGTTTCAGTATAAGAACACTCAGTATTGGGAAAATTACACTCCTACCAAAAGCAATCTACAAGTTGAATGCAATCCCGATATAGATATCAAATTCATTCTTCAAGGAGTTAGAAAAGGCAATTTCTAATATTGGTTGGAAAGTAAAGAGGCCCAGAATAAGCAAAGCTCTTCTACAAAACAATAATGAAATTCGAGGCTTCTGAATTCCTGATCGCAAAATCTACTACACAGCTGTAGTAATCAAAGCATGGTGTCTTAAAACGGCATGGTATTGGTACAATAACAGATACATAGATCAATGGAATAGAATCGAGAATACAGAAATGAACCCATCAACCTATAGTCAAATAATGTTTGACAGGGCAATAAAACCTATTCAACGGGAAATGACAAATAATACTCTCAAAACTGAGCATCTGCCTGCAGAAAACTGAGACAGTATCCACATCTCATATCATACACAAAAAGCGACTCAAAGTGGATGAGAAACCTAAGCATAAAACCCCAAACCATAAAGATCATAAGAAACAAAATGGGGACAAAATTAGCAGCTCTGACCTATGGCATAAATAGGCTTACAAACAGCCAAAAATGCATATCTGGGAAAAGATAAGATCAATAATGGGACATTCTTAAAATAAAATTTCTGTGTGCAGCAAAAACTTTTTCTAGTAGAGTAAAAAGAGAACCCAGAGATCTGTAAAATAGTATTTGGCAACAATATTGCAGATAAGGGTAGGATCTCCATAAGGAAAACATTGGTAATCCAATCATAAAATGGGCAAAATACATAAAAAGACTCTTCTTTATTTTTTAATTTTGTACATTCAGTAATTTATTCATAGAAAATGCAATTTTTTAAAATCTTATTTTATTTTAATGAACATTTACAGAGATTTTGGATTTCCATTCATTCATTGTTTCACTTTTCTCCCTGCCCACCCCTCTCCGCCCAGTTCGCTCTTCTCTTTGAAAAGTAAAAGAAAAATTCCTTCATTGGTATACAATCCCCCCGCCCCCCTACCCCGCCAGGAGTACACTTCACTATGCAACCTTTAAGAATGGCCAAGAAACATATGAGGACATGTTCAAAATCATTAGCAATCAGAAAGATACAATTAAAAACTACAATGAGATGCCACCTCACTCCATCAGCAGTAGAAAAGTTCGACAAACAGGAAATGATATATTTCCCAGAAGATGAAGAGAAATTGGAATTTTATGCACTGTTGGTGGCATTGAAAAATGGCATAACCACTCTGGAAGGCTGTTTGGCATTTCTTCACAAAGCTGAATATAGAAATCCCATATTACCCAGCTATTCAACTGCTAGATATATATCCCAATTAAATCAGAACTGAAACATGAATGGACATGTGTACACTTATGTTTATAGCAATATTATTTGTAATAGCAAGAAAATTAAGGCAGCCCCAATGCCCATCAATGAATGAATGGATTGAGAAATTGTGGCACATTCACACAATGGAATATTATGCTGTTCTAAAGAGCAACAATTTTGTAAAGTACTATATAACTTGTGGAAAGCGAGAGAGAATTTTAAAAAAAAATTATATTGGTTTGCATATAAAATATCTATACATTGTGTTTCACTCTTCATTTGCATTGTGTTTCATACAATCATTTCCATACATTTTGTTTTATAAACTTAATCCCCATTGAATTATGCCCACCATTACCTGATCTTTTCAGATCCCCACTGATAGCATTTTGCTTACTGAAATATCTCAGTCACATAAGGACAAATATTGCTAAGGACACTATTGTGAAAACAGCAGGACAATTGAACAAAATATGTATAAATGTTCAAAAGGAAAAGGAGAGAAAGTGGGGCAGAAAGAGAAAAAGAGGAAAAATTACTGTGATAGCAGATATTAGTGGGTAGACAGGGTGATGAAGTAATGGGAAAGATTCAATGGGACTGGAAAATAGATGGTGATAATATGCCTAGAGCAATGATGATTAATTATATAAAATATAATGTAAATTAATTATTGTATAAAACACAAAATACATGTATTAAATATGGTGTATATGAATGAGATATGCAAATCAGGGAGCTCTGGTGGCCTAGTGTCAAGAAGCTGTCCTGCAGTCCTGAAGGCATACAGTTTGTGGCCACCAGCTGCTCCACAGGAGAAAGATGGGCAATCTCCACCCATGTGATGAACTGCTTCTGAAAACCCACTGGTGCGTCAGTTCTGACTCTGGTACACAACAGCAACCACAATATGCAAACCAATTAAAATTATTCTTTAAAACGCACACAAAAAACTGCATAAATACATTGAAAGAAAGCCCACCAGAAATTCAAGCTGGATACAGTAGAAAGAAAACTTGGAATGAGGAATATCATTGTGCATGTCAGCTACATTTTGAATGCAAATAGAGATTATAAGAAAGATGCTTACCTGTGTTTTATTGACTATGCAAAGTAATTGGACTGCATGGATCATAATATATTATGGATAATGTTGCAAAGAATGGAAATTCTACAACACTTAATTATGCTCATTGAGGATTTGTAAATTAACTATGACGCAGAATAGAACAAGCGAATACTACATGATTTAAAATAAGGAAATGTGTGTGTGTAAAGATGTATGTATGCTGTGTTATATCCTTCTAACACACATATTCTATCAGTATACTAAGCAACTAATGTAAGAAGTTGTATTATATGAAGAGGAATGTAATATCAAAGTTGGAGGATGATTCACTAATAATTTATGGTATGCAAATTATACAGCTTTACTTACTGAAAGTGAGCTTACTGATGAAGATCAAAGATTATTGGCTTTGACATCACTATTGTTTCTTTGCTTGCTAATATGTAGCCAGTCCACAGGAGGTAAGTCCCTGCCCTTTGGAGAAATCAGCAGACCTTCCCAGGACAAGGAGCTATCAGTACCTCCCCCATGCTGTCACATTGTCATTGCTTCTTTGCTTTAGGCCTAAGGGATCACCAAAATGTAGGATCCTGACAAGATATAACCTTCACCTAGTGCAAGAGTGAATACAAGGTCTTCCCCTGAACCATCACAGAGAGAATCAGAGAGATTTAGGATACTCCACAGACCAAGAACAGAAGACAAAACACTGCTTACATTGGTGCCCCTGATATCATGCCACTCTTGAAATGAAGGAGGACAATAGACTTCATGAGAGAAGCCATCATCAGGTGAGACACTCTTTCCCAGAGCCAGCACATTCAGATGTGGGGAAAGAAGGACCTGGAACTCCCCGGGAGAGAGCTTCCTCCATTTGGGGATCTCTTCTGTCATTGGACCATCCCAAGGACCAAAGAGTTCAAAGAGAGTATGGGACAGGGAGTTACAAGCACAGGAGAAGCTAATTTTCTCAGAAACTTAACTGGAGCACTTGATCTCTCACCACTCTGCCACTCCACAGACAAAGGAGCAGAATAGAGTTTGAGAGAGGGCTACAACAAGGAAAGATTTCTGCAGGGTTGCTTTGCAGATCAGAGACACCCTGAAGGAATTTGGAAAAGGCAAACTTTCCGACAAAGGACTTTCAATAGAGTGAGTGGCCCACTCCATAGATTGATTCTTTTAAGCTCACAATGAATCAGTAACACCATAAAGATTAGAAGTATCAACAACTTACACAAATACAATAAAAATGGCCTAACACTAAGAAAAACCTAACTTAATGTTAAGAATACAGCAGCTAGCATCAAATATTGTAAAAAAGCAAGCCTTCTCCAAAAATAAAAAACAAAACACAGAGCCAATTGTAGACACAATGTATATATATACATATATATTTGTTGTTGTTGTTATGTGCCGTCAAGTCGCTTGCGACTCATAGCGACCCTATGTACAACAGCCCTAAACTCCGCTCTGTCCTATGCCAATCGCACTGTCTCTGACACTCCGATCCCAATTATCCCAGT